>NW_027315812.1:19356162-19908662 GCF_026437365.1 Eucyclogobius newberryi
ACTCTGGCCTTGTCCCAGCCGGACTCTGGCCTGGTCCCAGCCGGACTCTGGCCTTGTCCCAGCCGCTGTCATCACACACACCCGCTGGGAGCACAAGGAGCACACGGAGCACAGGCTGGACCCACACATATTGTACAGAAGAGTTGTTGTTGTTTGTTCAGAGACAGTCAAGCTGCATCAGTGGTTTTGGGCTTCTCTTATTGTACACTCAGCCTATTGTTGGAGTGAAGTAAAAGCAAATTATTGATGTGACAGAATGAACAATGCTTGACTTTATTAACACGTCCTCAAGTGCTTTGTGACAGACATGATGAGCTTCTTTTGAATCAAGGGTCCTTTTTGTCATATGGCAGTCTATAAACCTGGGCCACACACCATAATGGCTAATCAAAATAGAAACCATTAGCAAGTCGCTAATTATTTATATTTAAAATGCAGTTTTTGATTCCTAGGGACAACGAACAACTCTATGCTCAGATTTAATCCAATAATCAAAATTAAATTACAAATGTTGATTGTAGAACAGTTTTTCCTGATGAAAATCTTAGCACGGTTAGCACTGACTCGGAGCTTGCTAGCCGGATGGTGCTAAGCAGAGTGACTCCAAGTTCACCACAGACTCTTGAGAGACGTTTTCGCATTGATTCCTCTGTGTCAACGTTTTTAATTATATGTTGGCAGTGCTTAAGATCCCATTAAATGTGAGAGTATCATTTGGATGCTTGAAAGACAGCTTAGTGTCAGTCAGCACTCTTGTGATGGATCAAATAAATCCTAGGCTTTCTAATCCGGCCATGTTAAATTCATTTTCCCCAAACCTGCAAATAAATCGCCAAGACAAGCCTCAGAAATGCGTAATAGCGGATGTCACTGCGTTGGGAGACAAGTTGGAATACCCTTATTTCACAAATGTCGGATAAAGACGGAGAGAAGTCTAGTGGAAGCGGAGTGTCAGAGAAACACGCGTCTTACGTTATTTGTCACTGAGAGCACAATGTGACCGGGACTGTTCCTCTGGTGCAGAACGACGCACTTTCAGTAAGGCAGATTGTCATTCAATACATTGTCAAAATACAACAAAACTCTGCATTATTGTGTGATTCTATAGCGAAAACGTCGAAAAATGTCCAATTGGAGGCGATTTTGTACGTACACGGCCCAGAAAAGTGACATTCCATACATTTAATTCGATAAATGAACTAGATTTCAAGTCACCCAGACGCATTTGAAGGTTGCATAACACGCTACTTTTCGCTTTAACATCTACCAAGCCTGAGCATTGTTTTATGGTTAACACTTTCTCAGAATACAATGAAAATCCAATCCAACACGCAGTTCTTGAAGGCCTCAATTGTGTTCTCGTTCATCACGCGCACTATACTCCCAGAATGCAAAGTGCCCCCTATAAAGATAAAAACACTTCCACCACTAAAAGCATGAGGAGATTTGTGCGCCTGATTGCAGCTTGGTGAACCTTGGCCAACACACTGCTCTTGAACATAAGCACAAAGTACAATAAAATGCTTCACCCTTCACCCTCCGCAAAAAAAAAAAAAAAACATTGTTCAAAACATGTTGCAATTAAAAGAATCAGGCTCGATCCTCCAAACGCCTTGTCCTCTCAAATTAGCGCACTTCCGGGTTTCTCAATCAGTGCATGGTGCATGGGATAAGATTAAGGGATTGTAGCCATTGAGCCAGTAGAAATAAATGAAGACTTAACACGTAATTACTGCCCCCGATATTGACAGTGCCTATTGATTTTTCTACTTCGCAGACTACACTAAGTAATAGACTCCCGGGTGTTTGTGGCTCACGGTGTTTTAATGCAAAGCGCCGCCTTTAATTTGCTGCTAACGTGGCAGGGTAAATTATTCCTCTGTACATGTATATTTCTCCCAGACTTCCCCTTTTATTAGCGAGCTGTGCATAAATTTGATTTCTTCCTGTTGCAGGTCCAGGATGAACAATAGGGGGTCGAGTGACTGCATAATAAGCCTGACATGCTAATCAAAATGCTGTTATTACCGTAGTTACGCCTTTACCTCGTAATGACTTTATATTGTGCTACCTATAGCTCTGCGGAAAGACATGTAAACGTGGGCAGCAACGCAGATATTTTTGTGCATAGTGCTTACAGTTATCTCGTTCGCTTGTGAGATGCTGTTCGTCTGATTGATTCGGCTTTGATCATTTCTTTAACATGTGTTTTGCTGTTATGCACCAATAATAGATGTTAGGGATAAACAAGGGAAACTTTACAATAATTGCAACTAAACTAAAGAAGCAGGTTGACATTTTTCTTTTCGTGTGACAATGCAATTTATGCCAAGCTATGAATATTGTGTACACTGATATTGTACTAGCCTTTGTTTATTTGCATCATTTGGTCCATTTTATCTATTTTAATTGAAATTGTCAGCTCTTCAAAACAGGGGTAGAATCTAATAGGTCTACCTTTAAAAAGCTAATACATTTGGACTTATAATATTTTTTAGTTTATTGTAAATTGGTTTAGTATGTTTTTTACTTCTCCATGTATTTAAATGTGCCTTGTTTAATTTAATGGCGTTTGTCTCTCTTTAAACCCTCTTAAATCCACTTCACCTCCTGCACTCGGCATAAGCAAGTCCAGCTCACTCAGGTGTGAACTTGTTTCATATTAAAAAGTTTGTCCGCCGCTCACTGTGTGCTGCTGAGTGACAGCGTCGCCATGGATACTCACACAGATTATTCGTTGGATTCTTTCCCAACAATAGTTGCAAAGTCGAGGGCTGCTTTGACCATAATGACCCGCTGCTCCGTCCCGCCGGAGGAAGAACAAAGGAAAAACAAACTTATATCATTTGCAGATTAAACATTTAAGACCCAACTGGCTCTTATAATGTAGAGAAGAGATGCTAAATACGTGCTGGATATAGGAAAATGAAAATGGTTATTAAAACTCCAATTAAATATTAAAAACTCCAATAAATGTGATTGAGTCTAGTCAATACCCAGAACTATCTATTGCACCAGAGTGACACACATGGTCTGTCTGTGTGTTCTAGACAGAAGATGAATGTCTCAGGTCAAACTCAAACAGAACCCAATGCTGTTCAGTCCTCTGTGTCATTTCTTTAAACTTTTAATTGCAATCAGCATTTTTGTTGGCTGATTAATATTATTTGTGTTTGCATATGGACGGACCTGAGTCTCTGTTTAGCTAATCCACCTGTCAATCATCCATTTGAACTCATTATTATGTGTTTATTGTTGGCTGGGCAGGTAACCGTGAAGTTGTACCTGTCCATATTATGTTTTTTTTTCTTCATTTTGTTAAAGATTGTTGAAAGGCAAATATGTTGTTTTGGTGTGACGTGCCAAGTTCACTTACCCATAAATAAAATAATGCAATTTGTAGTGAAAGTTTCAGTCCCTCTACACACATCTCCAGACTTAAATGCACGACTGCACTTCTCAATTCACATTTCAATTTGCCACCAATATTATTTTGTCAATAAAAACTCTCCGCGTCGTCGGAAAAAGATGAGAAATCATTTAAGCGCTCGTTGCTAAAAGGCGTCAGCTGCAGATTCTTGTTATACCCGACGGATGTGAGCGTTCCACTAAATACAATCTAACAGATCTATTAGTGTATAAAATGTTGTCTTAGTAACTGTTGTAATGGACACGTCCCTCTTCCCCAATGAGACTAGTGCAGTTCATTTCAAAACAGATAACGATCCCCCGCTGTTTGTTTGTATTCGAGAGCGCTCCTATACCTCAGAGAACGTCCCCCCCAAAACTCCAAAATTAGATCAAAACAATATAAAACACACACCATCCCAGAGCCAGCGGTCCAGAAAAGCAATAACAGGCTTTTTTCTCATAACTGCATTAATGGAGTTCATTCATAACAGTTTAGACTAATTCTAACAAATTGAAAGATGGGCTCGGCATTAGCAGGAGTGAACAAGTACAATGACAACTTCATTACCATAAGTACAAGTGTGCATCATGGAAATCGTATTAAAAATTGCTCCCCAAATTGCCATATTAGTTTCTTTATGGGGTAATTTTAACTCGACATGCAGTAATAGAATATTTCCTTTACCCTCCAGTGCATATTAAACCACTTATCTGCCCTTATAAACTCTGGGCTTGGAGAATTTTATGGGGAAACGGGGGAAGTTGACTTTTTTTTTGTTTCTCAATGTATTCGTATAAAGAGCTGGCAATGAATTACGCAGACAATCCTTTAATGAGAAATGTAACAATATCAAATATGTATGAAATCCTCAAAGAATACCTAAACAATCTGACAAAAGCCATTTAGTAGCGTTTAAATCAAATAAAAGCTAAATATAAAGTGCTTTTCATACAAAGAAAATGTCATTTAGAGTCCATTAAAAGCATTTCTACATGTCCTCCCACATAAACACCCCACAACCGCCTGACCTACACCCCCAAACATCACATACACAGACCGACACACACGATAAAATACATGAGTACAGATGAACCAGTGGAGGAAGCACCATCAGAGGAGGTCCTGGCTGTTCCGTAGGCGAGGGCCGTAGTCAAGACGCCTTGCTGTGTGTGTGTCCGGACTTTGGGAATAACAGGAGCCCAATACTGGAAGAACGCAGGGGCCGCAAGGTGTTTGAGAGGTACAAGCTGTTCTGAAAGGTAAAAATGTTGAGTCACTGAAGGGATGTTTACAAATGCTCTTTATTCATGCATGAATTTCAAGAGCGCAGACTCATAGCTTTAGAACATGATTTACATATATTTCATTTACAATTTCAGCCATGTTTTAGCCCACAATTTGTCATATCCCAGTCAACATATTTGTTCAAGTTTTTTCCCCCGTTGAAAATCATGCTTTCTTACCGTAAGCAGGGGCGCCTCACCACAGATCTGACCTGTAACTTAGCTTGGTGGCGTCGCCTGCTTGTCATTCCAGACAAAGAAACAACATTATAAAATATTCTATGGCCTAAAATAAGGCTGACTAAAATACCATACGGTTTACATTTGCGATGAACAAAATATGAAACTTTTCAAATGGTATTTATTGGCAAAGCTTTTACATTTTTCATTTTCCATCACTGCTGTCAAACAGTGATTGTTGAATAGTTGTGCGCGCTCCCCACATTTCATTTTTAGACCACAATATGTGTTGGCTGTAATGGTAAAGTCTACCAGCAAACTGTGTGCAACGTCTGAAATACTCCCCCATGTCCTAAACAAAAGGCAGTTTGGATATATGAGGTGCTAAGTTCCCTGAATAGTTAAGTGATAAATGATCTAACTTTGATTGGAAATATTGCGATTTTTCAGGCTGACAGTGGAATAAAGGCATCAGCACAAAAGACTTGTTAGCGGCTTTTTCATAATTGAGAGTGGTCCTTGCAGTGGTGCCCTACAGCTCGTCATTAATCAGGCCGAATGAAGGCGCGGCGGCCTGACAGCGCGGACAGCTCTGAGGGCATGTGCTTTTTCAGGTAACCCTCCAAAGTCATTCATCCACAACTCACTCCTGCACTTAATTGTTTCCTGACAGACGACAATTTTATCTCCTGAAATGACACTCGGTCAAACGTCGATGGCAGTTTCAGCGCGGTCGGTTCACTTACAGCAGTCATGATAAGCTGGACACATATTTATCTCTATGAAATTGCCAAAAAGATGCATTATTCTGACACTTTGTACATTGAAGCGTTTTTACAGGGTTCGTGGGCCGCACAATATATGGCAGAAATATCGATATTGCATTATTGGCTGGGGCAATAATCGATATCGCAACGAATAAAATATATCGAAACAACATACATTTCTCTATCTGACAGAAATCTACAGTTTTTAATGAAAAAGGCAGATTTAATTCATTATTTTCCTTAATATTTAACAAATTGAATCTGGGTTTTGTTAAAGTTAATCTTTTGTTTTGACAGACTGAGTAATACATTTCAGATTTTAGTTCCAATATAACTTATTTATGTTTTATAAAATATCACAATAATATTATATCACAATAATTACCAGCCATATTGCTATAATTTCTCATTTATTGCAGCCCTAGTTCATGACGTGAGCCTGATGACGCTAATCAAATGATAGTTTTTTAATCCATCAGAAATATATGGAAATGAGTGAATGTATTGTAAAATTAAAGATGCATATTGTAACCTTTCTATGTGTGTCTTCAAAGATGTTGTTGCTTTGTCTGGAATGACAAGCAGGCGACGCCACCAAGCTAAGTTACAGGTCAGATCTGTGGTGAGGCGCCCCTGCTTACAGTAAGAAAGCATGATTTTCCACACGTTAAAGAAAAGTTTAATGTCGTATTGTGGAACATGCAGTAAAAACAAGAACATCTCCATAGAGACAACTAGGTGGTGTGTCCTAGTGCTAGAAAAGTTACACAGTTCACCTTTAAACATCACTTTTTATGGATTTTGCAGTCAATTTCTTCTGCGCTTTATGCTACTTTTTTATAGTCTTCTTATTATAAACAACACTCGATATTCACATTTAATCCACATTAATTTGTTCGTGTTTAACAAAGTAGGTCGTTTTTATCTTTAATTTGTCTTAAAAACAAACAAAAGTATACAGAAAAAAAGACTAAGCCGCCATGTTTTTACTAATGCGTATTCTGTTTCCATTCTCTAATTATATATATATATATATATATATATATATATATATATATATATATATATATATATATATATATAAAATCGATAAAAAAGTTTATGCCCACAATGCCAATGCTACACGAGGGACGTGTCTCCCACCTACATGTTCTATAATGTAACTTGACTGTGACGAGTCAAATCCACAGGTTGAAGCACTTTTGAGCCGAAGTCCTCATTACTATTAAAGACGTTCATTAATTAATCCTGTAATTGGATTACGCCAGGTGCAGCAGGGTGGTCAATGGCGAGCCCGTTCTGAGTGCCACGCCTCTCTGTTCTATTAAAAACCAGCATGGCCCCTGTCTTGCGGAATTGCTCTGCTCTTTATTGATTAATGACCCTAATTTATTACAGAGAAGACGGCTGTAAGTTGTGCTAAACGTACAATTAATCAACTTTCAGCGTTAACGTTTCCAGGTTGCGCGCTGAAAACGCCACAAGAAGCGCGAGGTACCGAGTGTCAGTTTTCCCTCGGCTCCGGAGTCCGAGGTGCGGATCTGAACCGGAGCTAAGAGTCTTTCATTGCTCTTAATACCTCCTGTCCGCCATGACAAATGCCTCAGACACAAACTCAACATAATTCGTCTTGATGGAGTGACCGCCACGTTCGAGCGGCAAATTCACAGTCAAGGCCGGCGAGAATAATGGAACGCTCCGAGACCATCTATTCATTTCTGAGCAGCACCAGAAAATGCCTGCAGCGTCAAATATATCACAGATAAATCAACAATATTATTAAGGCTTAAAACAGATGAGAGGTTACAGAACTGCAGGCGAGACTACATTGAATTTCAACTCGCCCAAGACTGTTCCAGGCTATTATTTCCCTTTGAGCGCAGACGTTTATGACATTTTAAATCCAGCTTTGTAAAAACCACAATTGATCATAATTTTTGAATTCGCAGCCCTCATCCAGCAGCCGGCATTTATTCTGAAGGCATTTCAAGCCGTCACAAAGCTGACTACTGCCGGGCACGAGGCAATCACATGAGGATCCAAAAGTAGGGTTTTACAATTAACTTTTATGAAAAATTCTAAAAGGTGCCACTTATGCTGTTCTTTGCGGAGCTTGTAAAATGTTAACTTGGGATAACTTCCTCTCGAGACATCCAATAATTAAAGAAAAACATAGGAAACAACAGTTTAAAATAGGTTATGTTCACAATAAGCACTGTATAAAATCAAGTACAGTAAGAAAAGAACAATACTGTATTCAATTCATCATAAAGGATTATTGCACATGTTTGTTGAATTTTATTTATGAACTTTATTACAAGATCTCGTGATTGTTTCTGAAAACTGGCTGCACTAAAAAATAAACAGGATTTTTTTTTTTTTGCCATGAATGGAATACTATTCAAAGACATGTAAAGTTGGACATGTTGATGCTGCGATCTCGTTTTAATAATTTACTGTTAGATATTTACAGTCACAATTGCACCTGCTCCTAATGTGTTATATATTGACCCATTTTTTTAACATTATTTGACTTGTTTTGTCTGTCTTTCCCTGTTTAAATAACGATTAAAAAAAAAGAAAATTGAATCCTGTCAAATGGACAATCGTTTTTTTTTAAAGGAGAATTAGTTTGAAGTATTTCTGACAGGGTTCAGAGAAGTCAGTGCTTTAAATATTTCCCTTCTGGAAGATATTTAAGGCAGTGACTTACGCGGACATATTCACTCTTATAAAACATTTGCCCAGTTGACAAAATTCACACACATTCTTTAGCTATAACCTATAACCTGATGACTGTGGGATTAGACACTAGAAGATAACGTACAAAATATTAGATGTATCAATCAAGTTAAGCAACAAAACGACTAATGCAAGGATTTTGATTAACTGTTGAACGTTTTCACCCATATACCTTTCTATATATTTTTTTGTAAATTGTATCCACATGAAGTTTAAAATTTGACACCTGAGACTTAATTAATTAAATTTAACTTAATTTTCACCATGTTTTCTTCTTTTTTTATACTTATGACTGAGGAACCTTATTTTCAAACGGTGAAAGAAGGACATTTAAAGATCGTTTTTAGCTCTCACAAACCTTTTACATTTACAACAGGAATGTTCGGTAATGCAACTTTAAAGACAGCTCTGTGAGTCTGTGTGCTCTCAGCAGATGGAAACTTACAGAATCATACTCAGATAACCCTTAAAGATGACTGAATTATTTGTTGATTTTTTCACTAAAGGATTATTCACAATCTGTGTTTGTGGCCTTAATGTTATTATCTCTTTTATAACACAATACAACCACCAGGATATTCCTCTCTCATCTTTGCACATGAGTAAAAAAAGCAAGAATAATGCAATGTTTAATGTATTTTCATCTCCAAAACTTTTCCTTATTGTGATTTGCAATAATGGCATGAGCTGGACCAAAGCAAAGAGGCCATTCCATTCAAAAATCAGGCAAGTGTGAAATAGGTTACCAGCATTCTGGATGTTACAGTTCTTCTGAGAGTTGTTCACAGACATAAATATTCATTGGAGCTTTGAAAGACGGCATGAATACTTTATAGCTCCTATTACAAGCCGTTAATAGTTGTCATGTTAGTCGTGATGAGGTCCTTGTGTTTTACTGAAGACTGATTTTACAGAGAAAATTGTAAAAGCTTTTGGTTGGGTTTTATTTGACTGTGGAACTTATTGTAATGCTGCAGGCCGGTGTTGTCCTGGTCTATGCAATACATTTGTTTTGAAAATTGAGGAGAAACAAGTTAATGCAATTTTTAAGTGAAAATGGAATGCAGGTTCAAAGAAAAACCCAGGTTTCAAAAGAAATGGAATTTATTTTGGGGTAATAACATTCATACAGTAAAATTCCACCTGCTGCATGTGGAGTTCTTTCTTCATCGCTCTGGCCCAAACTATGTGTGTACTAAACAGTACAGGGACAGTTCTGTACTTGCAGCATCAGAACGCTGAACAGGAGTGGTGTTTAGGTGGACTCACTCACCATATATATATATATATATATATATATATATATATATATATATATATATATATATATATATTAGTATGCATCACATCACATCACATTGTATGAGGCAGGCAGTAGTGCCAAGGGTCTTGGGTCTTGCCTAAGGACCCACAGGATGATGGTAATTGCTCATTCCACCCCAAAGGAGGATTCAAACCCCCATTTAAAAGTGTGGAGTCTTAATTGTTGAGGTATTCACCTAGATCCTGTGGGACTTCCAGATAAAGACTGACGGAATAGTAATGGCAAACTTACCAGACATTGTGGTGGCTGAACAGCAGAGCAAAGCCGTTGTGGTTGACGTGGCGATACCAAGTGATGGCAACATCCTGAAAAAGGAACACGAGAAACTGGAGAAATACCACAGGCTCAGAGAAGATCAGAAGAAGACCTGGAGGGTGTGAATATATAACCAAAATCTGATGTTAGTATCAGAATCAGAAATGGTTTATTGCCATTGTCAGTGAACAAAATTCACAGGCTAGGAACTTGGTGAACAATATTAAAAGCAAGATATATCAAATTAGGCATGCATTAAAGAAAAACAAATACAATTTACTAATAAGATAAAAAAAATAGATAGAAAACTAATAAAAACTTGATATGTACACAAAATGTACAGGTGAATTTACAGATGTAGTGCTGAACATGAACAGTGCAGTGAGTGAGTGATTAAATAATAGTTGTATTGATTAATTAAAGTGATAGTGTTTAGAAGTGTTCATGAGTCCAACAGCAGAGGGAAAGAAACTGTTCTTATGGCGAGAGGTTCTGGTCTGGATGGACCATAGCCTCTTGACTGAGGGGAGTGGCCTCCTACCTGAGGGGAGTGGCCTCCTGCCTGAGGGGAGTGGCCTCCTGCCAGAGGGGAGTGGCCTCCTGCCTGAGGGGAGTGGCCTCCTGCCTGAGGGGAGTGGCCTCTTGCCTGAGGGGAGTGGCCTCCTGCCAGAGGGGAGTGGCCTCCTGCCTGAGGGGAGTGGCCTCCTGCCAGAGGGGAGTGTCTCAAATAGTCCATGTCCAGGCTGAGAAGGGACCTGTTCGTCCCAGAGTCCTGGAGACGTTCAGGTCCTGCAGAGATGGAAGTCCACAGCCGATCACCTTCTCAGCAGAGCGCACAATGCACTGTAGTCTCTGTTTGTCCCTGGCTGTGGCTCCAGCGTACCACATGGTGATGGAGGAGGTGAGGATGGCCTCAATGATGGTCGTGTAGAACTGCACCATCATCTCCGCTGGCAGCTTTGCTTTCCTCAGCTGGGTCTTCTTGATGAGGGAGCTGATGGTGGGCTCACACTTCAGGTCCTGGGTTATGGTGGTGCCGAGGGAGCGGAAAGAGTCTACGATGATGATGGGGGAGTGTGTGATAGTGAGGGGGGACTGTGACTTTCCTGAAGTCCACGATCATCTCCACTGTCTTCTGGGCATTGAGCTTCAAGTTGTTGCCGCTGCACCAGGACACCAGCCGGTCCCCCTCCCTCCTGTAGACAGACTCATCCCCGTCTGAGATCACGAGATGAGTCATGGCTGGATGTGCAGCAGTTTGTGCACAGGGAGAAGAGCAGGGGCGAATGTATACAGTACACAGTACACATATTGCAATATTACTCCCTCTATTTTCAGCAATATTATCTATACATCACTATGTAGACATCCCTGAAGAAAACAATATAATTTGATTCCATCCCATAGCTTTTTATACCATGGGGAGGCTTGTATCAACACCTACTCAGCACTTTATTGAAATAGAAGGCTTTTGTCCCACAGGAGCAGTACTTAAATACTAGAGCGTTAGCGCGTATGGTAGAAGCTGCTGCAGCCTGCCACATAATCAATTAGGTCTCTGAGGTAAAGCTAAAGGTTAAAGGTAATTGTAAACACACTGCTATCTGGTTACAATGGGGATGTGTATTCCCCCAGGGCCAGCCCCAGTGTCACACTCAGAACAAGGTCAGAGGAAGCCGTTTGCAGCTGAAATCACAGGGGAAATGTAACATCTACTCCCCAGAATGACTCCACGCTCTGACATGACAGGAAACAAGCCCTCGTCTACTTCACATCACATGGAATTATCTGATCTTTGTAATGGACAGTCGCTTTAGAGCAGATTTTTAATTTCCAGTGCATCACTCATGTCTGTTGTACTGGCAGGTGTTCATGACTGGGGCTGCAGCATGCTTGGCTGAACTGCAAAAAAGCAACGCCCCATGATGATCGGGGACAATCCTCTGGTTTGTCAAAACCTGGCAGAATCTCTGCTCCGGCAATAGCACCTTGTTAGATTGAGGTGCTCAATCAGGGGAGTGCTGGAGTGCCCGGCCAGGTTGAGAGTGGTGATTACCGGGGCACGGCTGTCCAAAGCCAGTGAAATGCTCCACCTCTCCACAGGAGGCCCTCTGACATTCAAGCCTGCATTTTCTGAATCAGTCTTGAGTGATTAGGGCAGCGACAGGCAAAAGGACAGATCAAACAATTATTCCTCCTCTCTGTCCTTTTGACATGTGGAAGAGCAGAAGGCAGCAGCTCCCATTTCCCCCACATTAATAAGCACGCACAGACAGAATGCTTTTATTCTAATAATTTGGGTCTTTCCTTATAAAAAAACACAAATGTTATTTTTCTTCTTCAATGGCGACATCTATTGATAAATTAAATCAAAACCTCTTTTTTAGGAAGTCATGTGTTCTAAATAGGGGTCATTTGTGACCATAGTATGCTGTTTGAGAAGAAAATCAGAACTGAAAGGTTCTAAACATTTATTACACTGACTCAACAAATGCAAACTATACATTTTGATTACAGACGTATAGAGCCGTATGTAATTTGCACACAACTCACTTGTGCAAGCAAACAAATCATGTAGAAACTTGCAAACCCTGTGGTGGCTTCAACAGCTTTAACTATTTACCTTCATGTAAATATATTTATTATTCGGCTTCTATTTTCCTGCCATTGATGTTGCCATTATCTGCAGCCTGCCTTGATTCATTGTGCTCAAATATTCTCCACATATTCCAACCATAATCATATAATTCTATTGTAAGGGGCCCAGTATAAGCTTAACCCCACAAATACAGTGTTTACATTTCATGCGGCGTTCAGAGGGAGACTTGTAAAAAGGCTACATTAAGCTGCATGCTTTATCCAGGCGTGGCATTACAACCACTGTGCTGATGTGGGCCTCAGTGAGACTCTGTGTTTGTCTGAGCAGAGGGCAGTGTCAAAGGCCCCCGCACTCTACCACCATCAACAGAATCACAGGCTTTTGACAAATCAACAAAAAAACAACAACTGCAATATCATTTATAACTATGGTAGTAGCTAGTACTATGCCCTGGCTTAGCTTTGGTAGTAGCTAGTACTATGCCCTGGCTTAACTTTGGTAGTAGCTAGTACTATGCCCTGGCTTAACTTTGGTAGTAGCTAGTACTATGCCCAGACTGGTGACAATTTAAAATGGAATCGTTGGTTAAAAAAGCACAGACCTAGTTACTTATTAGCTTCTTAGAGTTTTACTTGGCAGGACAGTTTTGAGGCGGAGGGGACCTTTGCTTTGACTAATAGCTTTTACGCTAAATGTGATTTCCAAAGCAACTGCTTCTATTATTCACAAACTTATGTTATTTTTAAAGACATAATTTAGGAGGTAATTACCTTGTTGACATGTTCTGGCTGCAAACTGCGAGCCATCTTCAGTGTCAAACATGTCAACAAAGTTAATTACATATCCTTAATTGTCTCTAATAAGAACTTAAAGTGAAAATGACAAGTTTTCATGGTTTTCTTATTTTGATTTTGTTTGATGAAAAATATTGAAAATAAAAACATTAAATTACAGGAAAAAGTATAAAATGTCTGCATAAAAAATGCAGACACAACTGACAATTCCCAAATATTTTGACATAATTCATATATATAATTTGTGTCGTGTATATGGCTTTTGGCTCTTGTTAACAGTATGGTTGCTAAGTAACAGTTGTGGAATTACCTCTACACATCTGCTGCTCATGTCCAGCCAGGATGTAACATTCTGAACTTCACTAAAATGTACAAACTGGTATGTTAACTAAGTTTGAGTGAAATGTCTAGTCTAATAACAGGTCCTCCTGTTTTTCAAACTATGATTTAGTTTGGTAGGATAGCACGTGTGGTAAATATTAACCTTAGTTTTACTTGGGTTAGGGTTAATTTGTTTTTGAAGAAATAAAAATATATATATATATATTGTAAAATTGTTATTGTATTGTATTATTGTATATTATTGTACAAGTAGTGCTGAGTTCTAACACATTTCCATCTATGTCTTCAATAAGCAACAATTATATATGAGACAATTTACACTTGACTGACACTATTGTTTATAGTTTTAACAATCATTCAACAAAATAAAGGTGTTATTTTGTATTTTTGTTTGTCAAATTCTAACCGTGTAACGTAAATGGATTTTGGCTGTTGTTTATAGTATGGTTGCTAGGTAACAGTTGTGGAATTACCTCTACCTGCTGTCCATGTCCAACCAGGAAGTCACATGCTAAACCAAATTGGGGAAAAATAGCAAAATACATTGTCAAATCTGAAATATAAAACTATGTTTTAGTGAAATGGGCCTGATCTGTCATAGACTTAGGTTTGTGTATATTTAAGACAACATTCACTTGAATGGCTCTATTTCTCTACACACCAGCCAGATCTGAATACAGACCTTAAAATAGAGACACAGACAGCTGATCTCAAGAAGTATTTTTACCACGATTAGCAGAAGGGGCAGACGTATTTTGTATTCTCATAAAGATATACAGCAGGGCGAATCAACTTAATTTTCAAAAGGGCCAGATTGTTCAGGCTTTTCAACTCTGGATCTGTTTCAGTCATAATCACAAAATATTGCTTTAACTGTTGTGCAAAAGGCTTTACCAACATTGCTCTACAAAATTGACAGTCGTTGAACAAGAATTGAACTAGGACTAGAAATCAAACACTAACTCTGAATCACACCAAGTCAAAATCAAGACCAGACCAGGTTTTAAGTGTAATTAAACAAGGACTGAACCAGGACTAAAACAAGTCTAAACTAGAACTAACCCAGAATCAAACCAGTAAATTGAATAGGCCTGAGATAGATATATATATATATATATATATATATATATATATATATATATATATATATATATATATATATATATATTCAAAAGAATAAATCAAAATGTATTTGCAGAGCACATATTGAACAAAATACAATTCAAAGTAATTGTATTAAAAATGTTAAAAATGCAATAAATTACAATAAAAGTGCATTAAAATTCAAATATAAACTAAACTAAAAGCAAAAACAATCACTATAAATGTAGTTATTTTTTGTGAGTTGGTGACCCTAAAATTTAATATTCCACATTGTTACATGAAAATCCTCTAATAATAATTAGCAGTATCAGCTAATTAATAAAAGACTAGATGGAAGCTGTAGAAAGGATTCTCTCTTAGCAACTCTGGGGCTGTTCTGAGGAGATTAGCCAGAGATTATGGATAATGAGTTTGGAAATAAATGGAGAAATGTCTGCTTTCTGCGTGTGCTTCCAGTGCTCACCTGTTATAGAGACAGAACGTGGCACGGCTGAAAATAACTTAAACATTATCTTCATCCAGAGCTCCTCCGAGAAACTCCAATTACTTCCAGCAAATAATTTGAGCGAGCTAATCCGAGGATAAAATGACACAGTGTATAGGTTTAATGATGCTGTTAAGGCAAAGACTGTAATCCTGCAGTTGGAGCAGCAGAAATGTCACACTAAGATTAGCATCAACAAAAACACCCAGGATCACAGTTCAGGGAAGCAGAAGCATCACATTATAACATTTAGATTTGCAAGTTTAGTTTCATGCTTTTTCACATCTGTAAATGGTTGTTTAGATTGAAATATAATATACTTTTAATACTAAATGTCCAATATATTGTATGTTTGAAGTTTGCATCAATTTTGTGATCATAAATACACAGTCTGAAACCATATGTAACCAGAGATGGATAATCAGTCAATCAATTTGATCACATCATCAATATTTTAGCTATAAAAAGTTAATAAATTCATCACAATTAATCTATTAATTGAATAATCATGATCTGGACTACAAAATATGCACCTGTGTGATTAAAAGGATTTTTTTATAGCTCAGACAAAGCAAGAATTACACTCAATTGAGACAGGAAACATAGATTTAGTGTTTTTGATAAAAAACCGAAAACGTGTAGTCCATTTAACTGCATTATTTTGGTTTTATCTGGGTCGAATTTCATATTTTTCATGATCTAAACAATCAGCTAATCGAAATAAGTGTTTTAAAAGACTTCAGATTGACTGTGTTAATCCTTGTACGTTGCATTTGAACACAATTTCAAACCGCTAAAGCGATGACAAAACCTGCATTATTTCATCTCTTTATTTGCCTGTAGCATATTCATGGCCTGGTGTGGAGCCAGTGGGCGGGGCTAGCTGTGCTCCTGAAAAGTGGCCTGGTGCTTCAAAGGGACAGGGATTATGTTTTTTTCATCCCATAATTAATATGACTGAAGAGAGAGCACCTCCAAACTGGACAGGGCACCAGTGTCCTGCTGTGGTGAGAACGAGCCTCCTGCTACCCACAATGCACCAGGCCCGGCTTCATCAAAGACACAATACCATGTTCGCCCCATGTCTTCATTCAGCGGACATCTCGCATTGTCGCTTGGATTCAAATGTCTGGGTTTTATTTATATATGTTTGCGGCGGAGAGCGGGGGATGATATCGAAATTGTTGTCTTGAGTTTTGCAAAATTGAGTATGTGAGTTAATGAGCACGTCTGTATTAAGAAAACTGGATAAATGCATGAAAAAGAAACAGAAAATGCAGTTTAATCTCCCAAACAAAGGTACAAGGTGTTATTCCTTGCACTTTTGTGTTTTATTTTCCTCGACCAAGACGTTTACAGGCACAATTTAAAACATAATGTCGGACAGCAAAAACAGCATTTTATAATCATTATCTGTGAGTAAAAAACAGTTAAGACATTCATTTTTGTCAACCCACCATTCTATACCCTGAATATTGTTGCTTCCAAAGCCTAAAATGCTATTTTTTGCTGTCCGTCCTTCCGTCTTCCCATGTCCCTCACTGTATCTACTGCGGGTTGACATTTTATTCTCATGCAGTGATCTCATGGCAGAATACAGGTGAAAGGTTACACAGCTTTCAGAGGGAATGCTGATTTGAAATTGCCAGCAGTTGTTTTGGAGAATTCCCTTGGCCCCTTTGAAGTCTTGCACCCCACTGAGTGTCCTAACTTTGACACAGAGAGCCACAGCTATTTATACATCTTGTGGGAGAATAGGTTTCCCCCTTGTAACAGTTTTTTTTTTCTTTCTTTCTCAGCGCAAGCCCAGGCTATCCCTTGAATCCGCCCATTGTGATGCGTCGCAGTGTTAGCCAGATAATCCGTGAAAGTGAAAACCTTTATGAATCATACATGCTGTTGTTATTTTCTTGTCTTTTCAACTTCCATCCAGCGGCGGACACGTCTCCAACCAAAGCGTCTCTTACAATCCTCCCTCTCTATTGATTCTCTGGTTGAAATTTATGTTGCTTTTCAGCGCGGACCCCCTACTGCGACCCTCGCTGCCTTGCCCCCCAGGAGGGCAAGAGCGACCCAAGTGAGTGCGGTTGAGCCAGATGCCGAGGCGAAACCGCGTCCACTGAGTTTCGGTGGCACAATCAACCGTCGAAAAAGTGAATCACCAGCGACTCCCTTTTTTTAAGCAATTGTAAATCACTTCAAAGATAACTGTTGGACGAGGAAGACTGAAAGAAACTGCAACACAAATGTGAGACAAAACAACCCAGCCGGTGCACCTTTGCCACTTTTTGTGAAGGACTGCGTGTGAACAAAACACCCCTTTGATGTCGCCACTGTACTGCGGCATCACTACGGCCAACTCCTAAGCTCCTACAAAAATGCGCTCGCCCGATTATAGAAAATACTATAGAATCCAGTCATAAATCAACGGAATTTTCAGGCGAATGGGCGGCACCATGGGGCGTTTGTGTAGCATGTGTGCACAGCGCTGTTAAAAGGAGCATTTTGGCACCTAAAAAGTAGATCATTGAGACATCACAGCCACAGAAACTTCAAGGTCAAACACTAGCAAATAAAAACAGTACACAGAGACACACATAAGGTACAACAGGAGCAAAAAGTCGTTAAGGGTTTTATCTTGAAGGAGAAAAATCCACCAGACGTCCCATCGAGTCCTGATCCATCACGGCCTGACTGGTTCAAACTGTTTGCGCTGGTTTCCACATTTATCACCATCCCGTGCAATTCTGGGTCCGACTAGAGAATCTTAGAAAGAAAAAAAAAAGACTTTCAATTAGGCCATGGCGAAATAGATTCACACCATTTGATTTATAGCGCACGACTAATTGCACTAGTCTTTTTTTTCTTGCCGTGGAGGCTGAGACTGAACCCCCCATGCAAAGCCCACTATTGCTTGTTCTTAAGAAGGGTATTGTCTTGAGTGAAATGGGGCTGAGTGACACACATGAGAATGGCAGCTAAGTGCTCATGTTTTTATGAAAAGAGCTTCATAAAGAAATAATGGGCTACACTGGCGTGATACAGATTTATATCTGTAAAAACAAAAGAAACTTGTTGGCTATATAATGCTTAAAGGCAATAGTGGCCCACATTCAATAACCTGTTGAAAACCTGATCATTAAAAAACAACAACATGGTGATATCTGCAGTAGCATGCAAATGTAATGCACACTCTAAGGAAGAAATACTCATTTATGTCCATTCAGTGTCATTCGAGTTACAAAGTCAGCCCTGTGCACGTGTGACATGATATGACAGGAAGAGTACTATCTATAGAAAATGTGAAAACCCTTCAATCAAAAACATATTACAAACATAGCCATATTGTGATTGCCAATAATGTAGATGCAATGGAAACCAAAAGACATATTAGTAAAATAGCTTTAGGGCTTACCTCTTCTGAAACAGGAAGACGTTCTCCTCCATACATTACAATCCAGCAGAGATGCATTCACTTTCTTTGCAGCTGTTCTATAGTTTGCAGATGGTAGATTATGTCATTTCCTTAAACGCTGGCCTGCAGCCTATAGCTCAGGGGAAGATAGGAGGCTTAACAATAGGTACAAGCCAAAGGCAGAGCACTGGGGCACAGTGCACCTCATGAATATCATTAACTCTGAGCAGGAGCTGTATTACTTTGGGATTACAACTAACCCTGTAATACACCTGATTGTGACTGCAAACTGGAAATGTATAATAATATAATCATATGTAAAGCAAATGTAGAAATACAAATCATGTTATGGCATTAAAGTCACTGTTGGCTGGTTCCTGCGGAGAGGGCAGGCAGGCATGCGGTTTTGATCTCTCGAGGCCATTTATGGAGGTTCAGCGCTGTCCTCAATGTAAACCTCCATGAAAGGACATACAGTAAATACATATAGAACCTTTAGGCACATGCCTTATCACCTCTGCTCCAGTAGAGCAGTGCAGAGAAGGCCTCCTTTTCTGTTCTAAAGGTGGCTTTTACAACTTAGCCACTAAGCACATAATTATCCAGCCCACTACACTCTCACTCTTGCATTTAACACCACTAATCAATGTAATCAAGGGACATTTGATCTTGTTCTTTAGTCGACTACGCTCTTCCTGTGTTTTTGCTCAGCTTGTGGGAGGGAAGTCAATCTGTGATATCCTCACACACACTCCGGGGCCCACAGCAGCTGAGGTGGCACTGTTGGTGTCAGGTTTGGGATTAAGCCACATTTCTCATCACCAAAGTCACACTTTAACAGAAAAGGCTCCCACTTTCCATATAGTGCTATATCCAGGCATCTCTAGTGACTGTCAGGATCTACAGACCAGAATGAAGCCTTTTTGCTCACAGTGAATATGTTTAAAGCTGTGCAGGTTGATTATTATTCAGTAACTAACCCGAAACACATTACCCAGCTCATGGACCGTGAGACCAGGCCATCTTCACTGAGAGAGGCTTCTACGTTTTGGGACTTTACATGTTCTCAATAGGTTTCCTCCAGGTGCTCCATTGCACATTGGCGGGCCTTGGCATTGGTGTCTAAGCCTAAAGTGATACTGTGATTAAATATAAGGTACTGATCAGCCCTCGGTTAAGGCCACCCTGATTAATGCCAGATCAGGGCTTAGCTGCATGCATAGCCTCCTCACTCCTCCTTAAGTGAGATGAAAGAACATTATGCCAGATATGTGCACCACACATCACCAGCGCCTTGCTTTGACGGCTGCCATGGGCCAGCCCCCAAAGACGTGTTGTGACAACAGATGATCTGCTCAGGTACAGCATCCTCTGGCATTCCCATCCGCGCTCACTCCGAAGAGGTTGATTTCAAAGTCACAGCTAGTCCGCCTTAATCGTCGCGCTGGTTCTGCTTGTCCCTCTCAATGTCACAGATCCGGATGAATGAGGTAAATATCAGCACATAGTTTAGCAATTATGCCACTTTATCTGTTTGTGTCAGGCCAGGGTCTCGGTCACGAAGCAGGTGAGAGATGAAAGGTGGATCATTTACCATGTTAGTGTATAATCAGGAGGCTAATACTGTTCGGAGGCTGAAGTTTGAAACTCTTGGATTAAAAATAAAGCTGTATTGCATATTTTTGCAAGTAAGGTGTTTAATCTTTCTGAACGGAATAGGTCTCTTATAGAAGGCTAATTAGCATTTGCACCAGATCAGACGAATCTAAACAGACAGGTGTGGCGAGCCAGTGGTAATGGGGACCTGCTCATTGTTGCTGTGCTTTAGAAATATGTACAGAATATATATTTATCATTCCATATTTTCTATTGATTCAATGTATATATATATATTTTTTCACATACATTTGTCCCAAACTACTTACTGAGCCAATATTACATTTGTGGATTTGTGTTTCGGGCTGTTGGCAAAACTAGCTCTACAAAATTGTATCATATAATTGTTTATTCTTAATATGTTGAAATCCATGTTCATTTTGTATAACATCATACCAGAATGTGCATTTGAAGTTGTAAAAAACAGATTATGCAAACCTTGCTATATACAGGCTGTTACAGGGAGACAACCTATCAGAGGGGCCCCTCAGTTTTTAAGGTACGTTATATATATTTCTTCACAACACTTTGGGAATAAGAAATATTATTATGGGTAATTTTCCTTCAAACGTTCCACAATAGACATTTTGAATTGAATTTCAGCTGCACATGATGGCTCGAGAGGTCCTGGCAGATGTCTCCGTACCTCCTTTAACCTCCACTGGCTCTTCTCCCCCTCGCAGCCCCGGCCTCACCAGGATCCCTGCTGTTCAATACCATCTCATTTGTCATATGTATCAAACTTGAACGTATTGGGTCTCGCATATGGAAAAACCTGGCTGCGGTCCAGTCCTCTGCTGAATAAACACCCAGGCCATTTGCAGGTTGGCAGAAGATGAGATATTTGTCTCTTAAAGCAATGGACCCTGCTCTGTTGCGAAGTGAGGTGAAGTGCTTACAACAGCACGAGTGACTGATGTGTTTCTGGGAGTTTTTTGGAGCAAGTTAGAGGACACAAGTGTTACAGATTTTTTTTATTTATTTTGGCTTGCAAGCAGAAAGCATTTATTTTGTGTTTAATTTCAGAGCCATCCATTTGTGTTTTACTGATGTTATTTCTGATGCTTTTCCAGGAAAAAATGGCATTTTTCATGGTTTAGTACTCGTGCTGGAGGATATTGTAATATAAATTTAATCGTGGTCTCCTTCCTGTGACAAACGGCTTTGTTTGTAAAATTGCTTTATTGTGAGACACTAGTTTTCTTTTGAATGTAGCTGTGTGCTCACACAAAGACACTGTTCACCACACACTCCTATTGGTCAGACTCAGAAATGCTCAAAGAGAGTGACAGGTGGATTTAACCAACTGCAATTGTGTGAACTTTCAGAAGAAGCAGATGACTTTAATTACATAAAAAATAGTGGAATGCTGCATTAGATCAAGGTTTACAAAAGAAGTGCTTATCGGACCAGGCATTCTTATTTGCTATACATTTATTTGTGATGTGTAACACCTTTTGACTATTTAGTATGAAGGCATATTAGGGCCACTTACAGATGAAGGAAAAAAATAGTTAAACATATTTCATAAGCCTCTGCTGCACTGGGCTGTGGGATCCGGAACGAAAGAGATGCAAATACAATACAATACAATAAAAAAAGTATACACATCTGCGAGGCTTTTTTTTTTGCTTATTTACCAGTTCTATCTAGCAAAGTTGCATGATTAAAATTGTGTAAAAGGGCATGTTTTTTATAGCAAAATTGCTAATTTTGAGAAATTTGCTTGTTTCAGCTAAAAAAAACATGTCATTGGAGTTGAGTTACCGATTCAAGGCAATGTAAAGATTCTAAGTTTTACATGAACCGAGATAAAATCAAAATTGTGATTTGGCTCCAAGAAGATCGTGATATATTATTGGTATCACCACCCAGCCTCTGCTATTTAGTCTTTTTTATTTATTCTTTCTAGTTTTATCAAATCAAGTCAGCTCTACCACAAATTTTGGGCTGGTTTAGTTCTGGTTTATGATCTGTCTAAATATGTATATTGAATATGGAAGTTGACAGCATCAGGAGATGGTGTCTTCCTGCTCTCCCATCTTTTACCCAGTAGCATTAAACTCACACAGGAATGCAGTGAACACGTTTCCCCATACATTAAATCAGAATCACTAACGAATGACAATTAACAGTTGACAAGACACTCTTAAAACACGAGCATTGTTCAAAAGCTTAACCCATCTCACAAAGAGAGCCTTAAACTATAGACTTTACCTTATTGTGTATTCATGGGCCGCTCTTGTTTGGAGTTGCCTCTTTCTCTCACACAAAAGCAAACGGGCTCTGTTGTTTCTGTCACTTTAAACAAATAACAATGACAGAACAGGCCTCTACTTCCACTGAATGTGAAATACCCTCACAATGGATCCCCTCGCATCACAACAGACACAATATTAACATTTTCTTTGGCGACAGGTACAGAGGGTTTTCTTTAGCCCACCGAGGTTGAATGGGAATTAGTGGATAATCAGAAATTAAAAAGGTAAAAGAGGACACAGGGGAAAGAGCGCAGAGAAAAGGCAAAATCCTAGCCCGGGGCCTTAATGTTACTTCACAATGGCCGCTGAGGGAAGTGAAGGAGTGCACAATTCTTCCGCGCCCGCTCCCTAAGCGCCACCTGCATTACAATTAACCTCATGGCAACCTTGAGCTCTCTGATTAGTGATGGCCTATTGTCTGGGGCCCGGTAATGCCTGGCCCCCGCACTGCCCTCCGTGTCACTCACATCAACAAATCAAACCCAGTTTCACAGGGAGTCACTGGCTTTGCTAACATGGGCTAGCACTAACTAGCCTGACTAGAGCAGGGGCAGCTGGGTAGAAGAGTAAGTAGAGCATGTCAGAGGGAGGGAGGACGAGAGGGAAGTGGTTTTATTTTACTGTAGCTACCTGGAAGAAAGAGGGTCCCCAAAAGGGGAACATGTTTTAAATGTATGCAATATCTTAAACAAGGCTTACAACAAACAAGGCTCAAAGTAGATTCCTGTTTCTTGTCCAACCAAATTCATTCATTTACAGCATTTTCCTTGAAAATAAAATCAAAGGTTTGACATAAGGCTGTTTGTTAGGCTGTTTTTAAGTATGAGGGATCACTGGAACTGGGCTAGAGTTGTTTATTTTGTTCAGTTTGTATTCAAACGATATTTACAGTGCTTTTACAACAAAAGCAAACAAACAAAGCAGGAAGATGTAGGGGCAAGATCATAACAGGTTTGTTGGTAAATTTATAGTATAATTATAGCAATCTTCAGCTGTTGAATTTAACGTAACACATTTTTGTTGCAGATTGGTGGCAAAAAATTATAAATAAAAATGTCCAGAGGGACAATAACCTTGCTCCATAAGATCTTCCCATTCCCAGTTTTTTTAAGCATATAAATTGATTCAGTATTGTGATCTACGTGTCAATACAAAAATAACAAATCATCTGAGAAAAGAACACTTCATTCTACCATTATTATTCTGGGTTTTTACAACCTTTATTATGAGAAATAAAGCGGTGGCTGAGACCCTGCTGATATTGACATAAATCAGTGGTGCCTGTTCGAAGACCCACCAGTTCAAACTCATCTCTTTTCTTGCTTGTAGATTTTTCTCACTCACCTGGGGCCATGTTATTCTGCATTAGCTCTGCGGATCAACAAATCGAGGAAATTGGTCCTTCGTCTGCCTTAATTGACAAACACACTGAGAATCCAAACATTTGAGGGCCCATGCCGCTGCCGCTAAACTCCAGAGTAAAAAGCAGAGGCGGAGGTATTTGAAAAATTAAAAGCACACCAGATGTTGGGCACCCCCGGAGGAATAAACCGACACATTAAACATAACATCACCTCTCACGCTGGAGTGCAATCACGGCTTCTCTCTGGGGAGCTGTTCCAAAGTGTGCCGCTGCCATACTCCACATCTGAAGAAGTAAAACGAAAACGCTGCAGAGGGGCCCACGCAGACAGGGCCACGGGGAGAGCTGACAAGACATGGATTTGTAAAGGCTCCCACACACTATCCAAATCAGCACTGCACAAATACTTTTACTCGACTTATTCTCTGTTACAATAGCCGGTATAATGTGGAATTGTCATTGGCAATGGTAGTAGTTGTGTTATTTTGGAAACAAGTGGTAGTAGAAGTAGTAGATATTGTTGGAGTACTAGTGATTAGGGCTGCAATAATCATGATCAAATCAAAATTGCAATTTGAATGGACGCAATTAGCAAATGAGAACGGCAGCAATTTTTTTGAAGTATCATAATTTCCTCCACAAACAAAATCTCCCCTCGATTTCTGAAAAAACCTTAAAACCCTGTAGTTTAGATCCGTACAAACATGTCCTAAATGACATGAGATTATTTTATCAATTTGGAGATTAACAGAATCTAACATCTAATCACAACCAAAATTGTGCAGCCCTAGTAGTGGTAGTGTAGTAATTATATGGATTTAATCAAATAAAATGCAAAAACAAATGACTGTAAATAAACAGGATTAGCCAAAGCTTAATTCCATCTTTAGTTCTAATTTGGACAATTCTTAAAAAAACATACAAAGATACAAAAAACTGCCACTGATGATCTCCCACTCTTAAAACACAGACAAACAGACTCAAATACAAAACAGTTGTAGCTGCAGTTTGTTTGACTGTGAGAAATGGATAAATATGTTAATGTTCTTTGGTAGTCAATAGTTAAACAATATTATGTCCAACAGAAATGTGTCCTTAAACATATGTATTTTTCGTGCATTTTACATTTTTAACTGCTTGTTCCTGTTGAGCCAATCCCAGCGACTTTGGGCCTTAGTGTAAACCCTGGACAGAGACAACCATTCACTCTCACATTTATTCACTAGGGGCCATTTACTCTTGCCACTTTACACATGCAGGTCTTTGGACTGTGGGAGGAAGCAGGAGAACCCGGAGACACGGGAAGGACATGCAAACTCTACCCAGAGAGATCATGTGACGTTGGTCTGGCCCGGGAATCCAATCCATGATCTCCTTATTGGGAGGCGAGAACCACTCTGCCACCGCGGACCCCTAAACATAATTATTGAGATTCAATCATCAGACAAATGTCAAAATTGCAGAAATGTCACCAACATTTGACAGTTTACAACATGTTTTTTTTTTTTCAGTTTTAGTTTTATCCTCGATATTCTTTGAACATTTTCAAAACAACATTCACAATATCATCTAAATTTCAACATATTTCCCAACTTTAAGCAGTAATAGTAGAATAAAAAGTCATTTCTCACTAGCGAATGCAAAAATAGCAAATGTAATGCTAAAGATGTAAAGGTAAATAAATAAAGATAGATTCTAAAAGCCCTCCCATCTTGGCTGTAGCAGTAGTAATTGGATTGAAAACAGAATACTCAAAGTTTTTTTCCATTAGTAATAATCTGCTACATATCATATAATAGTAGTAGTAGTAGTAGTAGTTCTATTATTTGAGTACATCTGGTGAGACTAAAAACTAACTTTCTTCTTTCTCCTAAATAACCATGTGTCAGTGGAATATGCATCATCCCAAATGTTGTCATGAAAACAAACAAATTGCACAAACACGATGCATATTTATCACTATAATGACGAGATCAATCAAAATGGCTGAAGTCACCACTCGTGTTTTACGCTACATGTTCGGCGGACTGATTAGCAATTTGCCATAAATGATAATATTAAGTATAATCACCGTAATTATTGTAAATAGAGAATGCTCAGTATTGACGTGGGGGTGTGGGACAACTATTTGCTTTATCCTCTCTTATTAAAAGCCATATTTGAGCTGTTTATGCCCTTCAAAATAAAGCATGTCAAGATAAAAGGAAAAGCAGAGTGGCTGTGATGAAGTAAACAACACAAATGCACTTCCAAAATAGATCCATTATAAATATATTGAAGAAAAACATTCAGAGATGAGCAAAAAGGAGAGGATGTTCAGACCAAAGATGCAAGAGGCTTTTTCTGTTGTAATTGCCAGTTTGTTGACATTATTTGGAAATTAGAATTAGCTTAAGAGAACGCCGTGGAAATGATTTGTTGTATTGTGGCACTAATGGTCGTCCAAGCCTCTCCGAGCGAGAAGAGAGGGTCAATTTATTCTGAGATGAAAGACCTTTTCTGAACACACACAAACACATTCAAAACATATGGCATCAGTTTGGACAATAAAACACAGTAAACCAGGCTTACACTGTTTGTACGAGGAAGAATACCATCCACTATAGAAATACTGAAAAGAACACGGACATTATACTCTCGACCCAAGAGTATTTTTAAGATAATGATGTGGTGTGTGTCAGTAATTCCATGTACTCACTAGAGAACTATACCGTAAATATCCACATGTGTCTATGGGGTCTTATTCTGTATAACAACTGCTGACCCTGTAGTTTACAATTTGGGAAGTGGATTCTTGTATATATTTTAATATGTCAGTCCTCTCTACTGGGCACTGTCGAAACTGTGCATGTGAACTTAAACTGGATTTTACAGAGGAAATGCAAATCATATCTAAATGTTGCACTATGAAACTTGTTTATTTCCATTGAGACAAGCAGAAGACGCAACCAGGCCAAGTTACATGTCGGATCCGTGGATATATCAAACTTCCATTGCATCCAGTTTTTGTCTTTTCAGTTCAAAATCCTTCTGTTTTCTTAAAGGGGACATATTACGCAAACTCAATTTAAATTAACTTTTCACCTTGTAATACCAGTGTTTCCTCATCTTTAGGTTCCTGAAAGTTGTATTTACATTGACCCATGTATGTTTGAGTTATCCTGTATTGCCCTGCAACTCAGGCTTGAGTGTTCTGAAAATTCCTGTTTTCACCTATCCCTTATCCCCGCCCACATTTCTGTACTTAAAAAACTACATGTAGGGTTCTAAAATGCCAACTAGCCACTTGATAACGGAAACATAAAAACATGCAAAATTCGACCTGCTGCTTGTTACAGTGAAATGTCACTATGGAGAGGCGGGGCTTAACAGTTTGACAGTTTTGAATGGGAAGTAATTTCTATTATTAAGCTATTTTAGATCATTGTTGAGTTTACAATGAACAAAATGTAAAATGAAGAGCTACGTATTATATTGTTCAGTATTAAATGAAGACAAGTTTCTAATCTTATGTTCTCACCTCTTTCACGTCCCTTCCAGTGCCTACACTATTTAAGCATAAAGGTCACACACATCAGTGTTTGTGACTTCGTGCCCCTCCCTCCGACCCTTTTTTAATTCTTCTCATTCTTCTAATTTATCTCCTAGATGGGGGTATCGAAGCCCGGGAGCCTAGCAGAGTTGAAGTCCTTGCTAGTGAAGTAACTGGGAAAAAAGTATAATATGTCTCTCTTTGCTGAACAGCTTTGGCTTACGTTTGATTCCACACTGTACAACATGAGACAGGTGACGGAAGGCTCCACCAGAAAAGTCAGAACTGTTTGCTCATTTCTTTTACCCATACTGTTCATTTAACTCTTTTGCTCTACTTTAAGAATGTCTCGGTTATTATTTAAAAATCGGGGTCATTTATAACTGTATATCCTTAAACTTTGTAGCTGCAGCACTGAATAACACACACTGATATGTACTCACCAACAAATGAAAGTGTTGAAACGGGCGACAGATCCATTTAGCATTTCATTCTTGCTGTTGCAGGTGTGTCTGACGCTTCCACATCGCGCGCAGCGGTTAGGGCGTTTATGCCGTGTCCAGTGTGCAGGTGGCGCTGGAACTTCTGGGGCACACCTGTCACCTGATCCAGCCATTAGCCCGCACTGGCCCACGCTGTCTACGGGACGCTCCCCAGGGACGGCCTCTCAGCAGGCAGGTGCACCACGGGACCGGGCCTGATCGATGGGTTAACCGAAAAACACTCTTTACCGTAATCCTGGATGAGAGGAACTGGACTTTGTGGTTTGGTTTAATGTGTAATACCAGAATAAATAAAGGAACAGTAACAGATACATACAAGGGCTGCCAGGTTTTGTGCAAATATAATTGTAATTGTAGTGACGTGATTAGATTTGTGATTTATGTTAGTCACAGTTTAAAAAAAATAATATTAATAATTACACAGAGACTAAAAAAATATGAAAATTATATAACTGACACAAAACCTCATAATAATACATACAAATAAAATAAAATACTGATTCAACTAAGGAAATAGTCAAAATAATGCTATCTGTATGCAATATATAAATGTATGTTTTATTAAATGTGTAATGTTTGTTAAGTAAGTATAACAAAAGATTGCTCTTCTTTCACTGTCACTGAAGATGTTTTATATGTCATGAATGAGAGATAATAATCACATGCATTTCACTTCTAAACTATAGTGTTGCCAGATTTGTCTATTGAATGTGAAAATGATATCAACATAAATAATTACAGCCTTTGTGATGTTCTAATTGTGACCGTTTGAATCCCATTTTAATTCTACTCCAATTTATCTTGCTTAAAATGGTTAAAAGAGAAAATGGAAGTCAAATGAGGTGACTTTTTACGTTCTTAATATGTTGTAAAAATAGCTTGGAAAATGATGGCTAAGATGTTAAGACAAAATAAGATCTAAAAACTGTTTTGCAAGCTGAATACAGAGTTTCAGAACAGGTCATTTACTTCGAAATAAACGTATTGAATGGACACAACTGGGCTTCTAATATTTCGCTGGAAAACAATAGCTTTGCCAAACTTGCTTCTCATTTCTCCTCGTGAAAACATTCATAATGACACAGCTTTGCCCAGAAACCATTATACACTCAAACACTGACCGCAGTCTACCACACTGGACCACACAAAACACACAAATACTGCTCAATTGAACACTTTTCCATCTTTATATTTTATTATTAAAGCATTAAAATATCCAAGGATGTAATATAATCAAATACACTTTGCTGGAATCGTTAAAGGTGCACAATAACACACTGATATGTTATTGCACTGCCTACAAGGTTCCACATTATAACATTTAACTACTATTCATTCAATTACATGTGTTTTTATTCCAGAATAATGCAGCGAAAAACATACAGTGGGGTCACCTCGCCACAGATCTGACCTGTAACTTGACCTTGTGGTGTCACCTGCTTGTTTCCATGGATATAGAGAAATTTAATGCAATACTGGGAGACAAGCAGGTGGCAGATGCTCCATAAAAAAAGTAAGTAATAATAGCCAAACAAATTGCCAAAGAATAAATACATTATATGGATGTACTGTTTTACGACTAAGATTACTAAGATGTTTCTTTTTTACACAATAACATAATTGTCACAGCAGTAAATTAATACCATAAAGTTAGCATAATGCAGGATTTATGAAGGGATATAAATAGAGGGCATTTTATTAATATTCTTAAAGGGATGCTAAGGCCTGATTCTATCTTGCTCCAGATTCATCAGTGTTATTCGTTATTGTCCAGACCCCCCACCGCTATAATTCTTTATCGCTGCCATCTCTGTAAACTGCATTATTTAGTTAGGAATGAATGTGATTGCATTGCCCCTGCAGAATCAGCCCGCGCAAATCCCCTTTAAGTGACTTTGTAACACTGCGGAGCTTTATCTCACACGAGAGGCAATTAAAATGAAGCTATGATTACAGGCCGTATTAATATGACTACATGCTCGTATCTTTTGTTTGCTGTGAAGCTGTAAAGGAACGATCTGAGTTTAAGAAAAGCCTTCAACAAAGAAAAGGAAAACACACAAAGAGAGCTGGCCCTATCTCGTAATTTAAGCAGTAAGTTTGACTCTGGCTGAACTGACTAAAAAGTGCATATTAGTTTTTTTTTGTTTTTTTTTGTATTTTAGTTTACAAATCAGCATTAGCATGTCCTGTTTTATACCTTAGATTGTCACCTACTCAATCCATTAAGTGATCGTACATTGTAGATGATGATAAGAACCCTGAAATCATAAAAACAGGCGAGTTATTACTGCTGACCTGGTTTACTTTTTTTTTTTGAGACAGTGTGAAATGGGAAGAGACAATTAGCAAATGTTCAAAAAGGAGGTAAACCCATGACACCGAAGTGATAACAACCAAATATGTGCATTGTGTCAACCTCTGCTGGAATAAACTGAATTTCAGGAGATTTAAAGGAGACAATACAACAATAAACCATAATAAACATAGATCATTCTTTTACATGTTGTTCATTGCAAACAAACTGCCTTATAATAGAAACAGGTCCATTGACTTCCTGTTCAAAACTTCACACGGACAGTTCACTATAACACGGAAATGATCATAAACATGTTTTAATTTTGGAAAAGTGACAATTTAGTCCCAAACACATGTCACGCTGAGTTCCATTTTTCCAAAACTAAGTACAGGTATGTGGGCGGGGATAGAGGGTGAAAACAGGATTTTTCTAAGCACTCGAGCCTCAGTTACAGGACAATAACTCAAACACGCATGAATCAATCAAATTACAACTTTGAGTAACAACAAATGATGAGGAAAAGCTGTTAAAAGCTGATTAAAGTTGATTTGACAAACTGTTGTTTTGATCAGCACTTCTCTTCCTCCTTCTTCAAACTTCACTACATTTTGTCGTATTTATCAAAGCCAGAAGCGCACTTTGTCGACTATAGAACGCACCTAGCTCCTCACAAAGACTTTAACTACCGCGCATTTGCATTCAATTTACTCGTGGCGATTCACTTCTCTCTAACAAACGCCTGTATTGTTTTCCGTTGCGCCGAGCTTGATTTCATCCTCTCCACAAATTCGGAGCGGCGTTATTTACCCGCAGCTTGTAAACAAAATCATCATTAACCAACCGGCGATGTGAGCGGGGATCGGCGCTTTGTCTGGAGAAGGAAGGGGGAGAAAAAGAAGAAGAAGAAGATGATGATGATACCAGGTGAGGTGGTGCGTCTTGACAGGTCGGCCATTTTGGGGCCCACTAATTTTGTCTCTTTGCGGCAGCGGCAAGTCCCAGCACAGCGGCAGGACAATTACATCCAGGTGCAAGGATTTGATTCAACAAATTCTAGGTGGATTATTGCAGCTTGCTCCATAGCTCCCCCCCCCCACCTACCCACCCTCTCACACCAGACCCCCGCCTCTCCCATTGGTCGCTCGGGTTCTCGCTCGGGCCGGCTCGGGAGCACATGCCCTTGAAAAATCGACACGCTGAACTGAGGACCTTGACAAAAAGCTGAAGCTCTTCCAGGAACTTGTAAGTCGCGAGCCGTGTTGTCTAAGGGAATAATTGGAATGGCAGCTACTGGAAACATTCCCCCCAATTTTTTCCAAAAGATAATGGGACATGCTAATGAGCGTGGAGTGGGGCCAATCACAAAGATGAGGGAGGAGGAGACGAGAGGGGGGAGACAGCCAGAAAAGAACGTGGTTATCTGAGAGGGCAGAGGTGGACAAAGCAGCCAAAAATGTTACTGTTACTTCAGATTTATATTTTTTTGTAGTAGCCAAAGGTCATTGGCAAGGAGATGGTGTTGTTTAGCTGAGAATGTTCCAGAGTATGGCATTAGAATCAGATGTAGAGGTTTTGTTGTCATTGACAGGGATCAAAATTCACAATTTGCTGTGGGTGCAACATAAACCAATGAACAGTAAAATACAATCATAAAGAATAAGGTGTAAAATACAATAAAAATATAATAAAACATGTAAAACCTGCAGTGAAAATATATAAAGTTTGTTGACGTGAGTAAACTTAACATATCTATCTTGGATTTATTTAATTAGAGCTTTTATTGTGCTGAAATACCTAGAAAATATACAATCTTGCTGTGAGGTCACCGCTACACAAATGTAACTTGGCCTCCTCGTATCCATGGAGATAGGTTTTTTAACGCCAGAGGTGATAAGAATACAATATTTAGGTATATACTTGGATACTTTTTACTTCACTACATCTGGGTGTCTGCACTTTTTACAGCTCTATACTTTTCAACTGGACTGAGAAGTAAAAAGTACTTTTCACATGGTTTGAGGCGTTATGTTCTAATATGTTCATGGTGACATTCTAAAAATACTCTACTACTACATGTAACACAACAGCTCTCCAATTCTAGACACTATTACTATTACTATTAAAGTACCGGCACACTTTTACTTCAGAAATTATACTTAAGTAGATTTTTTATGGCCTATTTTTACTCGAGTAATGATTTTGGTGAACATGTTGCTTTCAGTTCATTAGTGAAAGAATAAACATAAATGAAAAGTTTAATACAGTGAAATAAAGAGCTGTTTTTTCATCATTTTCAAGTTACTCGAGTACATTTGGAGCCAACTCTCCACATTTGTGTCCAGGTGCTGGGGGAGCAGTGCTGTCGAGCCGCTGTCACATGTGTTGCTGCACATTTGGAGAAAGTGGGATTTGGAAAGCTTGCACCTGGCAGACTGAGATATTTCATGCCACGCTGCAATGCCAAAGCGCTCGAGCGGTGCCATGCTAAACCCCGCGCTAATGTGTGTTTCTGATGGCCACAGTCAAAACACCAGCATAAAACTATAAATACACATGCTATACTTTTGTCAGAGCTGTGATGTATTAGCGTGTGTCATTGCCAGCTGTAGAGAACGCTGCTGACCGTCTAAATTATGATGTCAATAATTGGAATATGGAGAGTCGCCCAACACTACGGCGGCAAAGTTAATCAATTTGTGTTTTTTGAACAGTAAAATTGCAAAAGGCAGCAATTGTTAACTTAATACAATGCTTCTTACAAAACATAGCTGGTCTTATTAGATTGAAAACCTGATAACCTTCACGTTTTGACCAATAAAAACATTTTCTGAAACACTTGTGACTCTTTTATTGGTTCATATTTCAGGCTTCTCTCAAATATTACTGCTGTGGTTAGACTTCTGACAGGTTCTGGGTTTTAAAGTACTTAAAGAAAATACATTTTTCATAAATGAATGATTGATTGATGATGTTTCCTTAAGGCAAGGCAAGTTTATTTGTAGAGCACATTTCATACACAAGGCAATTCAAAGTGCTTCACACAACAGGAAAAATGCATTAAAATCACAAAGAAATGACAGAAACAGAAATACAATAAAATTAACTAAATAAAAATAAAAACACCTAGCCAAATCCAAATTTATCGGACCACATTGGCAGGCATTCCAGACACTCCTTCCCATATTTATTTGACATTATATCATGACAGGTGTCTCAGGGATGGACACATCACTTTTAGATTGATTTGTTCCCATATCTACTCGCTTTCTGCAAACTGCACACGTCTGTGCTGAGCGTATGTTTATTTTATGATGACTCTCTCTCTTAACATATATTTCATTTCATATGGACATAAAGATCTCCCTTTAAAGTAGCACCTAAACACTAATCACTTTTGACAAACTCATACATTTTTGAGGGAGGGTAGTACATAATATCTATATATATATAATTCTTTAAGTCAGATAAGAGTTTACTCAAAAACTAAATAATATATCCAAATCCTCATTTATACTTTTTTTCTATCTAATATTTCAACAGAATGAACCAATAAATTTAAACCTGACTCTCTCCATTTATCTGATTGAAATATCCCAAATGGGATATAAAAAAAGGATTATTTCTATATGATGAAAAACTTGTAATACAATATTTACATTTCTGTGAAGATACTGCAGGAGAAGTTTCAAATTGACATATTTACATTTTCGCTTTCACCTGTAGTGTCTCGGCTTAGGAATGATTCAGGCTTAGCAACTACTACTTAGGTGTTAAGCATTCTTAATGAACAAACAATGTCTGCATTATAAATTCATGTTTTGTTAAGGCTATTAAAAGTGTAGTTATTTACCAAATATTTTCTTGCCAGTGATATCATTTCTGTTCATATGCATTTTTAGAAATAGGTACGTTTTTGCTTACAATACTGAACAATAATACAAGTTTAATAAATACTACTTTACTTTTAATACTAAATAATACTATATAAAACTAGCTGAATGACTAGCCTACCACTTTCGGTTCACTTAGTTTTGAGTCAAACCTGCCTTAAATGTTGCTTCTCATAGACACAGCTTGTATTGCAGCACCTTATTAAAAATTCCAGCGTGCATCTGAGCTGTAGAGCGCACTGTGTCATCGGTGACACGCTACATCTCAATCCTGTGGACAGCTGATTGGATTTACTCAAAAACTTGGGCCGGAGAAGGGCTCACGCTGGGAGTAAAATTGACTTAGGCCTGTATTCAGAGGGAGAGATGAAGGGCATCCAGTCTTATCATACTCTCTCCCATGTCTCGGGCCCACACCAATACGTTCCATGTGTTTCCCAGTACATGTGGAGTCAACATCGGCCTGGGACGGCGAGCCAAGGGGAGGCGCTGTAGAGGTCCGATGGCGGGCCAGCGTTTTTTTTTTTGTTTTTTTTTTACAGCTTTGGAATCAGTTTGTATTGTTCTGCCGATGAAAGAACAGAGCAGGAGATAGCTTCCAGAGAAAATGCAAATAGAGACGTAGCGTATGTCAAAGCGTAATTGTGTTGCGACGCACCGATTTCCATAACAAGTACAAATGTGTTTAAAAAGTCAAGCATAAATATTTGATCACGTTACATATGAAATTTATTTGATAAGGCCAAAGAACATTTATGGAGGTGTGAGACCAGGGGGTGAGGGTAATTTCATTCCCACTGCATCCTCACCGGGGAGCTGCTCCTCAGACCAACGGCACAACACAAGGCTTTATTGGATTTGGGAACTCCCCCTTCTCCTTCGCCCCTTTCCCCCTCATGAAGTGTCCCAGTATGGAATGTCTGCATTATTACAGTGCTGACAAGGATTGATGCTTCCCCAAACCATCTGCACATGCAACAATCCTTAACTTGAATGAACTTAATTGCCAAAAAAAAAGAAGCAGAAAAAAAACAGAAAAAAAAACTTTTGTTGTCAAGTGGAATAGACAGAAATGATGACTGTTACTTTGTATGTTGGAGCAAACATATGTTTTGTAAAAGAGGAGTTCTATAATGAATGATCGGGTTTTCCATCAGCAAAGTGTCAGGATTGAGTGATTTATTGGAGCGCTGCACGTGGCCATGGGGCTGGGGTGACTTTTAGAAGAAGCTGCTTTGTGAAATGTATGTCATCTTGCACAGACTGTCAGCTTTTTGGTCAACAACCCAGTCGTCAGCGTGAGGTTGGTAGAGTAGCCAACTATGAAGAGATAAGTGCTGTTTGAAAGAATATGTTGAAGGCTTATGAATTACTCTTTGTCTAGCTGTGTTTTCAAAAGCCAAATCTTTAAGTGCAGTAAAGATTATTCCATCTCTTCTTGAGCAAACCCCACTAACTATACTGTTATTTCTGTCGAAGATGGTATAAAAAAAAGAGAAAAAACTAATTTTCAAACCTCTTCTCAAACCTGTAAGAACATATTTGGCCATGTGAGTACCAGTTCTATGATTGAACTGCTTTATTTCTAATTCAGCTACATTCAAAGAACAATAATGTGGATTAAACAGTCAATTCTTCCAAAAAATGAACTGAAATTAAACTAAAAACTATTAAACTAAATAATACAAAATACACAAAAAATGCACCACAAAATGATTTTCAATCACATTTTCTTTCTTTTTTTAACAAATATTCATAGGCAAGGCAAGTTTATTTGTAGAGCACATTTCATACACAAGGCAATTCAAAGTGCTTCACACAGCAGGAAAAATGCATTAAAATCACAAAGAAATGATAGAAACAGAAATACAATAAAATTTAAAAAAAAACTTAAAATAAAAACACCTAGCCAAATCCAAATCTGACCACATTGGCAGGCATTCCAGACACTCCATCCCATATTTATTTGACATTGCAGCATGACAGGTGTCTCTTAGATTGATTTGTTCCCATATCTGCTCGCTTTCTGCAAGTACTTTTACTGCATAGTACTTTTACCTAACATATGACTCAAGTACCTGTTAGTAATGTGTCGTCAGTGTCCGCGGCTGCTCATACAATGCTGTTATTTGCGGCCTCCACTCCAGCCTCTTCTAATCCTGCTCTTGTAACGCACATAAGCAGGTGTGTGATGTGTCTCCTGCTCTGACGGCTCCCAGAACAAAGGGCCCCGGTACTTCCACAGTAATCCTCGGGGATAACGTGTTCAAACCTTTCCGTACATCGCCATTTTGTTAAACAAGGCACCGGATCACAACACTAATCCCCCGTTCTCCCCATTGGTTATAATTAACTTGCAGTGCTTGATGCCTCACTATTTTTAAGCATGCGTTTCTATGGCGCGCTGTAATCCCGATTCAATCTCGTCTTTTGTACAAGATCACAAGGTAAACAAGAGGCGGGGTTCATGTTTTTTTGTAATCACATTTATTATAGCCACTACAATACACAATAACAGTGGGTTGAGATACATAACAGAAATTACGTAAACACATTTTACAAAATCTGATAGAAGTATATAAAAGCATAATATTTAGAATTTCAGCTTTTTATGTTTATGATTGTCGCCATTCATAAAGTCAAAGTATAAACAGTGCATCTAACAGTGGGAGTCAGATTGCTTTTATTTATCCTATTTTTTTTACCAATTATTCCTGAAAAGAAAATCCAAACAAGATCGGGTATGATTATTGAAAAACATGTAGATATAATGCGTGCCGGACAATAAATGTTACGGCCATTAGGTTGCACCACGCTGCTGCTTATGTGTGAGGTGATGACAAATGCACAAGTTTGGAAACAACCATCAGGGGGAGTTCAGCTGTGTTTTGAAAGAGCCACTTGTCCATTAGAAAGTGACCACTGCTGTGTGCGGATCAGAGCAGGGGGCAGTCGATATGCCACCCAAACAAACCTGAAGCAAATCATGTGACTTTTAAACACCAAAGGAAAATAGAGGTTTTGTTAAATGTCAAAATGAAATGCAGTGATTTGCAAAATCTCAAAATTGCAGGGTTGTTTTTGATCTTTGTAAAAAATAGCTGGTTTTCTCATCACACCATGTCAAAGTGCACAATATTCACAAGGAAATGCAGATTGTTTGAGAAAGGGTGGTTGCCAGGAGGACTATTTCTGTGTTTTTGAGACTGTCCTGTTACTCTGAAATATTGGTCTGAAATCGACAGATAGCTACTGACTAATTTTGACTTTGCCATTTCATTTGATTTCAGAACTATGCATTTGGGCCTTAAAACTCCTGCCATAGATACAATAAAAGGGAAAACTTCAATCGCAAAAAAATCAATGACACAAGCTGCACCAACAATCAAGGACTGAGTCTACGTTATTATGGACGTACGGAAAATGGACACAAAAAAAAAAATGGATTCAGTTTGGAAATGAACTATTTAGACTTTAATGTGTTGCAATTTTGTTTCTGTAAATGTTCTGTGCAACTTGTGTTCTTTCTATTTTGTATATTACTATCTGGTCTTCTATGTTTTGAATTTTATATATATATTATTTGTGTATTAATATTGGGGGGGAAATATCTGGTAGTTTGAAAGTGAGTTGAACAGGATGGAAAAAATGGGAATCAACAATTATTTTTTTACTGGAAATTCAGAATGTTTGGAACGGAATTCATTTCCGTTGTCAGTTTCTAGTTTAAATGAACCGCTATATCATGTAAAATAGAGCATCACTATAACTCAAGAAGTTCCATTGTGGCTAAATATATTTTCATGAGATTTACTAACCTTTGATTTTTATATTTTAAAGACATTTACACTATTTAAAGCTGAGTCTTGTGTTTGTTTTGCCGCTGTGGGAGGAGTTGTTTGGTGCTGTCTGTCCCCGGTGTCTTCCTGCTGCTCATTCACCAACACAGTATTCCATTTTCTTTTCCGTTTATTAAATCAACTGAAGCTGCTTCTTTTTATCGTCTCAAGTGGCTTGACCTTTTACATGAGTGAGCGTTTCATTTGCCCTTTCAGACAAACACTTCTTTAGAGCAGTGACGGAGTACATGTAAGTACCAGCACATTTTCTCGCTTGTCTAAAGTAAATGAAATACAGGATTTCTTGATTTTTCTGTGTATTTAATGATGGCTAATTATATATCTAAAAATAAACCATTTTTAAAAAGTTCAACCTGTGACTGTTCATTGTATTGACACTTATTGTTCTGAATGTCTTTCCCTTATGCATGTATTATATTTTATTTATGTATAGAACTAGTATTATGTAATATTTTTAAAGTATTAGTTAAGAGATGGTCAGAATGCAACCAAATAATAAAAAATAAAAATAACTCACGATTTTGAAGAGCCAAGATCTCAATTTCAATTTAATCACAATTCAGTTAATATTGTATACGTTATTAAAAGGTTATTTAAAACTAAATTCATTGCTGCTTCACTCTTCACTGTGATTGGTTGAATCCACCTGTCACTTACTCAGAGGGCGTGGGCAAAAGTGTCTAGGTTTGACTATGGAGCTGCTTGAACAAAAAATAACTGAATATGCAAATCAGATCATCAGAGGAAAGAAATCACAGTTTTATTTGTATAACCATGTCGTCCAAATTGCTATGTATATTTTTATTGTAAATTGTAAATTGTAAAACAGAACAGAAACCTTTGAGGTATGTTTAAGGCGATATTTTTGCCCTTTTGTTGAATTTCAATACAGTTAATTCATGTTTGGGCAATATTCAAACCTCAAGCACTACATTTACAGGCAAATTTGCGTTCAACCCTGATAGATTTCCATAATATTGCATAAGTATCATCATCAGAATAACCGAAAAACAAAAATCGAGCTAAACCTAACCCAAAATCACATTTATATGAGCCTTTTTGTTACATGGTTTGGCAGTCCGTGTTCAGCCCGTGTTCAGCCCGTGTTCAGCCTGTGGTCAGTGTGTAATTTGCATCGCAGGTGTAAACCGCTGCTAATGAGTGATTAATTGAAGTGGGTGGAAAAATAATCCGCGGCACACACCTGGACTAACTGAATTTAGGACAATCATTATCAATCAATGGTGACTGAGCAATAGGCCATTTGGAATAATAGAATGTGCAGTTATATGGTACCGTAATGGCATTTTATTGTGAAAGTTCAAAAGGTTATGGTCCATATTATAGGATGCTAACTGTAATGTTTGCATTCATTATCACCTGAATGTCATGCCTTTAGCTTTGAGAAGGGTCAAACCTAATGTGATACTTTAACTCTCATGACAAGGTGGACAAAAGAGTGTTTGCAGTTCTCTAAAATAATAAATGAATGGGTCAAATGTTGGATTTTATCAGCAAGCTTATTAAAAGGTTGTATTTATTTGGTTTTGTGTTGTACCATTACACATTAAAGTTGTCCTAAAAGTCTTTGTAAATTATATATTCATAAAAAACATGTTTTTAAATGAAATTAGTGACTATTAAAATACAGAAAAGGGGGAATTTGAGCTAAAACAATGCGCTATTTATTTGTACAAAATGACTTAAAAACACGTATGTACATTCTCTCATCTGTTATTACAGTTAATACGTCATGCAAATATCGAACCGTAACATAAAACAGGGCTTTTACATTTACAATGCTGTTTGTGTTTGTAAATTGTGTCTCTCACACACAGGTTGTGGGTTGCCAGGTCTGCCTTGGCTCAATCTCCGGTAAAAGTTGCATTTCCACCTGCATCCCGCTGGTGCAGCTGCTGAAGGAGGTTCGGTGCCAGGCGAGCGGCTCTGATGGTATCCCACCCAGCCCATTTTGTTTGCCAGCTTTTTTACTTTTAATCACTCTCTTTCCGCACTGCCAGGGAAATTCTAAATGACTAACTGTTGAGAGAGATTCCAGGTAAGGAAGCATTGCATCAGACTGTATGCTTCAGGAGGTCAAGGAAAAAAACGATATTACAGTCGCACAAGGAAGAAGCTACTGTGCCAATGGGAGATGAGGTATTTTTTGTGTCCATTTTATGTATCTATAGATCAAACTAAATATTATGGTGTCAATTTGCTATCATTAAAGTGGTTTACAAGCCAATGGAAAGAGTATTTACCCTGAACTAGCGCATGTTTACATTGAACCCAACCATTGCGAGATAGGGCTGAACGCCTTTGTGGATGTCTGCAGCCTTGAAAGTGCTTTTAGTTTAGTCTTATTGTGCGCACACCTATCTTTCGTTATTGCCTTCTTAAACTCGTGCACATCTGCCGCACACTGCACTCCTATAGCAAAGCCCACATTTACAGCCATACTGCGCAGTGGACTCCGATGATGGATGCTCTATCATTACCAGAATCAAACCGAACAACAGTGAGCCAAAACAATTACAACGCGCCAAATGTTTGCTGGGGGGGGGGGGGGGGGGGGGGGGGGGGGGGAATGGTGTGGATATTAACATTGAGAGTAGCAATTGCATGCACAAGCCAATTCTAAGCAAGGGAATTATGAATCTGCTTTGTTTCATTGCACACATTTTTTTTTGTGATTCGAGTGATTTACACATGGAAAGTATTTCTGTTTGAAATATATGCTCTTGAAATTCTGGGCAAGCAAAACAACCTGTATTTATTGCCGTTGCAGAAGGTTTGAAGGTCTTAAGTTTGGGGCCAACAGGAAAACAATGATGAGTTTTAAGCAAAGCCCAAGATCAAGTGCAAATGAAGAGTTTTCTGACAAATTTTTGTTCCACAATTTAATATATCCTGTATCTGCAGGTGTGACGTAATGAATAGAGTAACTGATGGAATAGAGGAGGGAGATATATGTAAAACAAACTGTGATATTGCAATTGTTGTTTTGGAGATATCAAAGTTAAAATATTGAGTTCATCTTCTATGATTAAAACTATTAAAAATGACCTCAAAAGGCAACAAAACAGTCTGGAATAATCTACCAAACAACAGTATTAAGTAATATTTTGGCCCTTTTGTGGTTGATTTTATGGTCCATTCACATTGTGCAATACTTGAACCTTAACCATGACATTGCAGTGACGTTTTAGCACATTGTATTACATTGTCTGAATATCATCTGAATATCTGTATTGAGATTGTAGAAAAAGATTCAGTTGTAGTCATCTGGAATCTATTTAAAAAAACGACTGGATGACAACTGAATCTTTTTCTACACTGGAACACTTCTTGACGAATGAGGGATTACTCCGACGTCGGTATTGAGATACAAAAAATGATTGAGATATACATGTGTGTCAACATAGCCCATGCACCCTTACGTCTAAGAGTATTACGATAAAATACCTCATTATTTCCTTTTTCTATAAACAATAGAAATTAACAAATAAATAAACATAACCCTGAAGTCTGTTATGTCTTAGGAATTTAATGCAATCAATATTTCTTTCTATTAAAATGTGATTACTTGAGATACAATTATTTTGATAACCATATTCAGCTTTTAATTTAGCAAACATTATCAGCAAGTCATCTGATCGAATGTAAACTTCCCCATACTGTATTTTGTTTCTGCAACGTTTAATACAATGTAATACAACCTCACTTTAATTAAAATGCCACATGCCACTAAACACAATTAGGAGTTCATATGGTCGTGTTTCGGAGCTTATAAAAAGGTGGCACGGAATGTTCAAGTGGAAGTCTGTCAGTGATTACGTTTGGCTGGACATCCTCATTGCGAAAATAATGAGTCATTATGGAAGTCATCAGATCCGCAGATGTCGCCTCGCTGTTCTGAAAGCGACGAGACCTCTGCCGGCTCAACACTACATTAACGCCCCATATGCAGCGCCCTGAGCCGGCTACAGTCAAGCACAAGCCCCCGGAGACATTTACAAGTCATTCTGGGCTTCAAGAAAACACGGCCCATAAAAGATACTGGCACTGGTACTCTTAATTTAAAATAATGTAATTGAAATCGCATTATAGAGTGACACTTTGGGATAACTAACAGTTGAGAAGCAAATATGTAAATGCAATTATTGTTGTCATTAATGAATAATTCAAACTGAATTAAGATATAGGATACGACGACATATGTTTAATAATAGGTCTGGCCTGTTTTGCAATAAAGTTATAGCCAACAGACTGTTTTATCTGTAAGTTTGGCTCGTTTTTTGTTTGTATTTGTATTATTCTAAAATGTAGGAGAACAACTTCCGCACACGGACACTGGATTTTGAACGGGACGCTGCATTTTTGATCGTTTTATTCTCATTTTCACTGCCTTAAAAAAAAAAAAAACACAAAAAAACACACACTTATAATTAAATTTACGCGTGAATTTGTTAGTTTTTGTTGTGGTCTCTCTGGGAGGCAGTAAAGGTGTGCAGCAGTCTCACCCTGTCGCAAAGAGCTAATTGGAGTGGCCTCATTTAGCGACACGTCAAAGGGGACGCGACAACACGATGTCAGCGCCTCCACCCCCCCCCCCCCCCCCCCCCCCCCCCCCAGTGCTCTCTTCACTTAATAGCGTGTCACACACTATAGGACTGATGCGTCGTAGGTCACCGTGAGCCTATGTTTCACTATAACGAAGGCGCATCCGAGGCCAGCGAGGGGACAAACACGAGACGGATGTTCCAATCAGCCATGCGCTTAAATAGAAAGAGAGTCAGACAAAAGCAGAGAGGAGACCACGACAGAAAGTGAAAACATGACTTTTATACGTGGGGAGGGGGTGGGAAGGGAGATATAAATGTATAAAAAGGGATTAAATTCGAAGATTCGTTTAATGGCACCGTTACACACAAACAAAACGGCCGAATAAAACAGTGTAAATAAGTAAACTACTATTGGAATTATTATCAGGGTGTTGTTGTTTTTGTAATGTCTTTGTATTGAAATGTTTGGCACAAATGCACAATATATTACGTCCAGCTGAGTTAGCTGCTCGTGGTCAGGTCACTTACTTTGCAGAGATTATTAATAAATGTGCGTAGAATCAATATGTGATTGGTGGCTATGCAAATGCTCGGTGTCAGATGGATGGCTCTCATTACAGACACAAGCTGCCAATAGAAAGCTGTCACGGAGGCATATCCAGCACAAATGGCTTTCTATCGCAGAGGTTTCCCCCCCCCCCCCTAGAAATGTCTACACGGCAATAAACTTGACTTGAATTTGACCTTTTTTCTGTACGGCTCTATACGCGCAGCAGATGGACACCGTGGGACGCCATTGTGCAAGAGATTTTATAACTTGCAACTGTGGCACGTAGCTTTTAAGTTTTATACAACTCCCTCAAATCTATAACAACAAATAAAGTCTATGAAATCGTGTGTGTTTTCTTTCAATCTAATGGTTAAAACAGCCTGAGAACTTGACGATAGTTCGCGCGACAGCTGCGCATCACATCAGAACCTTTGGCATTGTGCGCCTGATCCATCACGGGCCGCAGCCGCGCGCGCGCTTCTAACCGCTCTCCTCGTGGCTCTTTGCGTGTGTCTGTGTGTTCTCTACAACTGAAATGTCGCGTTTATTTGCACACCTTCCATTCCAAACGCCTATCATTTTGCCGATGTGGGAATAAGACATCCTCCAAGTCGTTAAAAGAACCAAGCGCAGCCAAAAAAAAACACGCCTAGCATCTGTTTTAAACCATTTCATCATACGAACGTACCAGAGGCAAGCTGCCATCTCCTCTGTTCGGCCTGATGTGTGATGCACGCCGCTGTCTACCTTGGTAACATAGGCGTCGGGCTCGCTTTACTGGCCACAAGTGCTGCTGATAAATATTCATGAGTGCAGCGCCTGCGCCTCACGCGTCTCTCCCAGTGTTTGTCATTTCCAGACTTGAGCGTAAATACATGCTAAAGTGGGTGTTTTTGCCTCCACGCTGCTGCTGCTGCTGCTGCTGCTGCTATTTGATGTGGAATCACCGCTGCCTGAGAGACACAAGATACAACCTGTCTTCTGCTCTTGTCTTTTTTCTTTTACGTTTTTACGAGCGTTTTATATTTGTGACAAACTAAAGCAATGCAATGCGACACAAGCGTGAAGTGTGAATTAAACGTGGGGCTGGTTGAGTGCGTGAAGTGCCACGTTAAGGCGCAGCTGCTTTTGGCCACGAATACAAGTTTAAAAAGATCGTGGGAAATGAAAAACAAAAACGTACTTTCAGTTCTGGTGTAAACTAGTAAGTTGCACGGTTTACACAAATATGTATTTTACTTTTTCTGCTTCAATGTTTACAGTGATGGAATATTTTATGTTTTTAATAATGTATGCGAGTGGCGCCTAAACATCGCAATTGTCCAACATCCAAACCAATTTGACACCCCCACAGCCTTATAACACTTTCTATATCTCTTCAGATTGGTGCACGCGCGTACGTGCACGTGTGCCTATAGCATTGAAGCATCAGCAGTGGAAGCTCATACAGACAGTGTTAAATAGAGTCGAAAAAGTCGTTTTATTACCATCTTTCATTTATCTCCAAAAGTAATAGTCCGTGAAAAAAGAAAATACGAATACATTTCAGTGCGATCTAAGATGGTGGCTGTTTTTATTTTAGAAAGAAAAGAGGGACACGCACACGCACGCCGCCAGACGCACGCGCGTATAGATCCCATGCTGGCGTGTGTACATTTGCTATCAAAATTGTCGTTTGGTCCTGGCCTCGTGCGTGTGCGTCCAGACTGACAGATCGTGCGCGGCGTTAAGCGTGATCAGTGGCGGCTGCTGATGTGATCTCTGCCTAATGGGGCGGTCAAGCGCGCGGCAGCAGGAACAATGAAGAGGCCAACACTGACTCACTCCACACAAGGAACCAAAATCCGCACCAAAAACAAGATTTAAAAATTAGATTCCCTTTCAACAATTAACTAACATAACATTTCATGGTTTACATTGAGGAACAAGCGGCGTGATTAATCGATTTCATTTGCACGTCACTGAAGGGCAAAGTGTGAACTGTTCATTTGGGATAAACACAATGGGGTGGATATACTTAATATTACTGTCACTAAACTTGGAACGTGGTGCAACCTTTGGCATTGGACTTGTCCCCTACTACAACATAAAACAGACACTTTTACGCACGACATGCAAAAAACAAAAAGAAATGTAACGCAACTTCCGTTTAGCTCTCACAAATGAACCTCCAACGCATTGCATTCTGATTTTTTAATCCTTTAATATAGTACGAAATGTATCCAAACATTTTATGTAAACTAAATTTAACATACGAGCGCATTTCTCCATAAATACCGATCATTTTCTAACACGTCCTTTACATGCGGATAAATATGGAAAATTGAGCTACTTACATGGAATAGTACTTCCTTTCAGACAATTGACAGAGAGTTTTGTGTTTATATTTATCACGTACATAAACAGATTGACACGGAAGTTTTCAGGCTTTCACTACACGACTTTTTATCGACATGACATAAATAACAACAAATACTGTGCTACTCAAACTGGACCTTGGACGAAAATGTTGCACTGAATAGGCTACAAAAGCACATTAATACTAATAAGAGTCGGTTAGGTCGACGTGTAGACTGTAGCAATACTGAATAATTCACATTTGGTACACAACTAGAACATTCTTTTCAAATCATCGCAATATTCTTATCTTCATTTCCATATATCTAGGGACCACATTTTTCACAAATTCCCTTAAACTGTGATATTTACAAAATAAAATATTACATTTTAACTTGGTGAAATCCGTATGTACAAAAAATTGAGGCCTGGAGGCGCACAGAGCATGCGTTTAGACAAGTCTTTGCGTAAAAATAAAGGAATATGGAGGAAAAGGGGGCTCCTTTGTCCATGCATTTCTCTGAATTAAAGATTCGCGTGGGCCTCCGTGTGTTTTTCAGTCCATGTCACTGGCTTTTAAAAAAACAGTCTTTTGTTTCCAAGTGTCTCTTTCTAAAATATTTACACGTACCATTCATTGAAATTAGACGAGAGCGCGCTGTGGCTGCTCGTGTGATGCACTGCTGACGTTGCTGGTGATATGGAGCTGCTGCTCTGGTTCTCTGTGGACGGGGAGACGATGGTGGGCGGTGTGGACGACTCGTAGCCTGAGCTGGCTGCAGGAGAGGGCTGGGCCGCGTTATTCGCCTCGTGGACCTGCGTGAAAAGACCAAGGCACATGTTAAACCCTGGAAATATGCGTCATTTTGGACGTCATAAAATACACGGATAAAAGACAAAGGTTTTTAGATCATCTGGATCTTAATCTCATTTGTCGGTTCAAAGCAAAAAGAGAAAGTGGGTGTCAGAGCAAATTAACTTGTCTGATTTGAAAGGAATAAATTAGTGAACTAGTGACAACACATGCATTTCTGAATACACACAGTATATAAAAAAGATCAACGTCAAAAACAATGCAATTACCTTCATGTGTTTCCGCAGAGAGCTGGGATGTGTGTAGGATTTGTCGCACATTTTGCACAAATATGGTTTGTCCGACGTGTGCACGTGCATGTGTTTCTTCCGATCACTGCTATTTGCAAATCGTCTGTCGCAGCCTTCAAACTCACACTTGAATGGCTTCTCACCTAAAACATAAAAATGATTTAGGAAAGGCATTTTACGAGTGTTATGCGTTAAAATAATATTGGTATTACACATCAATTAAATTAACACAAAAGTTTACTTGACACGAAATAATTGAAAATACACACTAATAATTAGCAAATATATATTGTCTATACAAACATAATAATATGTATACGAAATTAATGAATACAATTTATACAAAATTATAAACGTGGATTTAAATATTTGCTTATCTACAACAACACACTTTTTACATGAACAATAATTCTGAATGTATAAAATGACAGCCTTACCGGTGTGTGTCCTCTTGTGGATTTTCAGGTTTTCTGAGCGCGCAAACACTTTGCCACAGCCGGGGAACGGGCACGGGAACGGCTTCTCCCCCGTGTGCACTCGGATGTGATTGACCAGTTTGTATTTGGCTTTGAAAGGTTTCCCCTCTCGGGCGCACTCCTCCCAGAAGCAGACGTGGTTCGTTTGCTCTGGTCCCCCCACGTGCTCCACCGTTAAATGTGTGACGAGCTCGTGCATGGTGCTGAAAGTTTTGTTGCAAGCCTTCTTGGGGTTACTCAGCTGCTCGGGTTCTATCCATTTGCAGATGAGCTCCTGTTTGATGGGCTGCCGCATGTATCTGAAGAAGGCCCCGGCTCCGTGGTGCGCCGCGGCCATATTCATGTTCATGGGGCCATAGCCGTGCAGTTGCGTGGATGCGTAATGGTCGGACCGTGGGCTGGTGACATGGCCGTACTGCTCGGCCCTCCCGTACACATCCCCCGAGAAGCCCAAGCGCATCTGGCTGTTGACCACGTTGGACGAGGACGCTTGCTCGTGTAGCCCGGGGAAGAGCAGGTGCCCCGCCGCGTCAGAGTGTCCATGTGGCCCGGCAAAACTTCCAGAAGCGAACAAACTGTGCTGTGCCCCCGCAGCGTCTCCAAACCCCCGATTTCTGAACAGAAAGTCCCGTGTGGAGTTAAATGTGGAGTAGGAGCCAACATGGGTCGCGTGGTGATGGTGTCCTAACGCGGCGTAACTGGGCGCCTGGGACGAGAACGCGGTCTGTCCTGAGCCCAAGTCGTGTGAGCTGTGGTTGATTTTGAAGGCACCCATCCCGTCCGCGAACGGGTTGATGCCCAACGCCACTTCTCGCTCCGTGACTTCGCCTGTTGAGTGATGCCGCGAGGAGCCGAAAGTAGTGACTCCTATCGCGGGATACTGCGGTCCTGCGTCCAAGAGCATCTTCAGTGTCGACTCGCCCAAAACGACTGAGAGCAGAAATCAACAACTCACGCGCAGATATTCTTCCTCCCCGCCCCTCGCTCTATCTCTTCAAAATCCACCGCTTTCCTTCTGGACTTGTTTCTCTTCGCAAAATCCCCCCGTTCTTGGTGCCGCGTCTTCAGCACGCGCGCGTAAACATGTATACACGCGATATTGTCTTTTGCGGTTGATCTTCCTGTGGCGCAACTTTCACCTCCTCAGTAAGGCGGTGAGCTCTAGACTGATAGTCGCAATCATTCCTGCAGATAAATGAATTGAAAAGACAACACAGTCCAGCCCTGATGAATGGAAGAGGAGGGGGCGGTCACGTGAAGCGGCAGAGAGTCGCTCATTGGACGCGGCCCGTTTCCCCCCAATAACATCCACTCACCAAACAACAATCCACGAAGCAGGCCCCACGCTTCTATTGGCTTCTTTGCATCATCAATCCCAGAGATAGGAAGAGTGCTGACTGTGGATTTGGTTAAAAAGCTGAATTACAATAAAGTTAAAAGACGGGACGTTTTACGCGCACTTTACGCTCAGTGCCGGTAGTAGAATATGCAATAGTTACATCCAATGAGCTCACAAGACATGCATTTTTTTCTGTAAAGAAGCACATTTAACTGGTGATTACAAATATTTAATTTTAACAAAGGAAAAAAGAGGACACTGTCTTCAGTTGGCAGGTGTAGACGACGCACAGTGTGTAGCAGGCACAGTAAAAGCTGTTTACAGGGGAAAGCCACTTTCATCACTTTGCCAATAACATTTTACTATATCGTTTTCACATCGGTCAAACATTTTCATTTTTATCTATGTCGATGAATTCAATAAGTTCAATTCAATATACACATCCATTGACAAATCCATTATCATATTTGCTGATGTTGTGCAAAGGTGGAGCCAAAGACACGTTATGGAACTGACACTATAGTGGACATTGATGGTTGCTGATGCTATGGTTTACTATAAGACTGATATATGTTTGGGTCTAAATTCATATCCTGCTTAGTTGAATATGTCCATCCCAGTTGTGGTTAAGTCACTTTTTTTTAAGCTGGCCAGTTGTGCATAGCCCGTGTGTAAAGCGTTGTGGGTTGTCGAGGTTATCAAGTGGGATTTGCGGCGCTCTCTGCAGGAACCTCCGGCTGCTAGAGTTCAAAGCCACATGAACAGACGTGCCTTGCGAACCATTAAAATATCTGCTTGGGCCACTTTCTGGTGCGCTTTTTCTGAGGCAACTCTTCAGAGAGTAAGGATTGAAGTTTTGTTCTCAACTTAACAAGTAGCGGATTTGACTTACTCACTATCTTTAAACTGGGGAGTTTTCAACAAGTGGATAACGGTAAGAATAATGTCACTTAACAATATGTAACTAAGATACGTGCTCATATTTTGGTGTATTTCACTCCGCACAGTACACAGGCATGGCTTTTTTAATCTCGCGTGGGGAAAGATAATTTCCAGATATGTTCAGTAGATGTACAATTTGTAGCTTTCACAGCCAAATGCTTTTTTCACATAATCTTTCACCCATCTCATACTGTTTGTTCTTTGTTGTTGGCATTTCTTGTCTTGTCATCCAACTCCTTGCCTTTTCCTGACTGCAGAAATGCACAACCTAAAATAGCACTCGAAAGTTTTGCATTTCTCATTGAGCACTGAAGCCTGTAGTGGTCGAGGAGTGAACATCACGCGTAAAGGCCATTTTATAAACATCTTAGACCTTTCCAAATGTTGACACATCATACGTCCTCGATGTGAAACTGTCAGTGCAGATTGTGACGAGTCTATTAGGAATGTTAGTGTTTGACATTGGTGGTCTGAACAGCGTAAAAAGCATTCTTTATAACACAGTTGTGTTATGCAGCGTGTTGTGGAGTTGTGGCGTAGCTATAAATTAGCCGCAGGCATTGCAACCTTCAGTAATAATTTATGGTCAGTAAATAAAATGTTAAAAATGGAATGAGTGTTAAATTGTAAACAATTAATTAACCAGGAATACATTCAAATATGCCCGTCTCCTTGGAAAGTTATAATGCCAGTGGAATTTTAAAATATTTCAGCTCAACAAAAATAATATTTATAAAAAATATTACATCAAACAAATATACCAAAATAAAGCTGTTGCTTGTGTTACGTTAACATACTTAGTTGGCTAAATGTTACAACAGTCACGGTGCGCTCGTGGTTTCAAAAGTCTCATTGAAAAAATATCAGCACATTGTGTTAATTTATTAGCGCGAAACCCTTTTTTTGGGTGTTTAAAGTCAGAGACAGAAAGAAAAAGCTACCATGATGTCGAGATTCGTTACTTACAGTACACACCCGATATATTTTGCACTGCGCGCCGCAGCACCGCCTCCTGTGACCCTCATCTGCTGCCGTCCCCGCTCCAGAGCTGAGCTGCTTTGGATCACAACAACAGGTCCCGTCCATTACTCTTCTGTTCGCCACGATGGCACCGGCTCGCCATGTTCCAATCCTCTTTGACTGCGGCACCAATGCTCACGGACTAACGGCTGGATATGTAAATATGGCTACTTATCAAAAGACATGTTAATGCGGACTTTTTTCTCTCTCCACTCTTCGCTCTACAACGGCGTGCCGTGCGTAACCCGTGCGTAAAGTTCTTCTTGTCGCGCTTTGTACCTCGAAATGAAGACATCACTTCACCATTAATGTTTCTAAAAAGTTTTAAGATGACAATACGTGGTCAGTTTTGTGGTTGTGTGTGTTGTAATGGCACAACCAAAGGGGAATTGCTTTTCATCGCGGCTCAGCCCTTTGTTCGTGACCAGAAAGACATTGTAGTATTTCCACGGCAACTTTTTAACACTTTTATCGTACAATAATCTTTACATAACAACTCTTTTTCTTATGCTTTGCCCGAGGCTGTGCGCATGCGTGTTAGCTGGTTGCTGTCACTAGGCCATTTTTCTTCACGTTGGAAACTGTCACTGGTGACGTCAATCATTGAGCTCTGACCAATTAGAAAGCGGGATGATTGTTTAGCTCCACGGGCTGCAGCGCCTACCATGAATCTCTATTCAGTATCAAAGCGTCCTGCTGCTGCCTCTCAAGCGAATGGGATTCCATGTAGTCTGCAGATAGACGCAACTTCTCAAACTTTTTTCCTTTATTTTTTCAGTGCGATTAAAATATATTTGTCATCATCATTATTATTTTGCCTGCTGTCAAGTTATTCTAAAATTAGGGAGTAATGAGCGTGGATGCATTGGGAAGCCCCGTGATGGACCCTACGTTTTCCAAACGGAACACGGCGCTGAGATTAGTTGACTTGGCAGGGGCTCACCACCATCACCATCATCACCACCATACCCCTCAGAGCGTGACAGGCTTCCCGGGGTTCAGCAGCCATCCACACTCAATGGCTCACGCGCACCCTGGGGAGATTACTGCGGAACCCCGCCTGGGGCCGAGTCCATTCGGGCCAGAACACATGGGGCACTCCGCGGCCCTCAAAATCAGCCCAGCCCATCATTATCCCCACCACCATCACCACCACCACAACCATCATATGGCAGGCCACAGCGACGTGGTCGCCAGTCAAACGGGAGCAGCTTTTGGCCCGGTTCAGGCGACGTCGGTGCCTTACTCTATGTCCCATCCAGCCGCAGGTAGGGATTTCCTCATCCGGAGAGATCTGACCGCTCAAGCCATGCCAGTGCTCACTGACCAGTCTGCCGGTTCCGCCTCTCACCACGGAATGTTTGTCTCAACAACAGGTAGCTACCCCGGACACTACGGCCATCATCCTGACACGGGGAATCATGCGCTCTTCTCTGGACTGCACCACGACCAGGCTGCAAGCGGATCCCCGGGGGGGCAGGCGTTGAACGGACAAATAAGACTAGGACTACCTGGAGAAATGTATGTCAGGTCTGAGCACTTAAGTCAAGTGGCGAGCTCCAGGGCTGATCCGTTCTCCGCGTCGGCGCTCCACGGCTACGGTGGACTCAACCTGAACATGAATCTGAGCGCGCACCACCATCACCACCATCACAGCGCGGGGGCCTTCTTCAGATACATGCGGCAGCCCATCAAGCAGGAACTCATCTGTAAGTGGCAAGAGCCGGACCTTTCACCCAAAAAGCGCTGCTCCAAAACGTACAGCACCATGCACGAGCTGGTTACGCACGTGACGGTGGAGCACGTAGGAGGACCCGAGCAGGCGAACCATATCTGTTTTTGGGATGACTGCCCGCGGGAAGGCAAACCTTTTAAAGCCAAGTACAAACTTGTGAATCACATCCGAGTGCACACCGGAGAGAAACCTTTCCCTTGTCCTTTCCCAGGCTGTGGAAAAGTCTTTGCCAGATCCGAAAATCTTAAAATCCACAAGAGGACGCACACAGGTTAGTTGTACTTGTATTATTCCATTAGCTTTTGTGAGTGTTATTCAAACTATGTAATCAGTATTCCATGATTAATTTAGGATATTAAGTCCATATAAGTGCTTCAACTTCTATTGGCGATCTATACTAAAGCCTCAGACTCAATATGACATGCAGCTCAGTGAGGCGTTTGACGCTTGGACCTCTTGTTTACATCGCAGCACAAAGACTGAGTGTGTGAGTGGATCACACACTCAGTGACAGCTCAGATGGAGAGGTACATCTTTACATTTACATTCAGCCAGTGCCCCCATCACTCTGTTATTTGGACTTGGAGCTAAATGTTTAACACTTGTTGCCCCATGCTCCCAAGTTAAGGTTATTCCAAACTGCTGAGACATAATTTAAACTTAACTACATGATCAAATTGTAAACGAAAAATGCACATAAACTCATGTTGTATTTAATATGTTATTAGTTTAAACTACTGAATATACATTACAGCTAATTACTTCTCAGTGTGCAACAAGTAGACTCACTACACGCCCTGGTCTGACCTACCACCAGGTTGTAAAAGCTAAATGTGTAAATATTATGTGTGCAGTGCAGTGATTTAATCCTCGCTGCAGAGTACAGGCTACATGGCAATATGGTTCCTCAAGTGTATTCCAGTGACGTGTGGAAGAGGAAGGGCCCAACATGTCGAGTCACACTCGTAAATGAACTCATTCTCCATGCATTTGTTGAACGTACAGCACTCCCCCTCTTTCTACTTCAGTTCCGAGCCTTATGTATTATTCATATCACTTGCTCACATTACCTAAGTACAAATGTGTTAAATTATTTCTGTGTGTTGACTCCCAAGGGGCTTGCTCTTTGCTATCATGTTTAAAACCTAACCCAAAGTGTGCTCATGACTGGGGCTGCCCCTGGGGTCTGTTCCTCGACGCTTTCTTGTACTACACTAATATCCTTGATTGGCTCTCTCAACCCAACAGCTGAAGGTCAAATTGATATTCAACCCGCAAGTGTAATTAGACAGAGGCAATTACATATTCTCAAAAGCTTTAATCGGGAGGAGAAAAATCAGCAGTGGATGATTTCCGTGTAATTTATTCAGAATGTCTCATTTTTTGTGCCTCGTCATAATCAGACCGAAATACTCGTTATTAAGTCGCGTTTAGATTGGAATGGCAGACAGCACACGAGCAGTGGGCTGCGCTCTTGGTTTTAGGTCTGCTCAGTCTGGGCACTAAAGCTTGTCTGTTTTGACGTATGCCTTGAAGCGTGCAGACGCAGGTATAGAGCTGTGGCAGTAGGCGTGCTGCCCTTACTGCGTAATACCTATGCTTTCTCTGGCATGGCTGTCCAAAGCGGGAACCTTTTTACATTTCACCTCAAAATAAAAACGACAGATTACATAGTAGGCTATAGTTTGCAGTCGCCTAGGTTATTTTTGGGCTAGGGCTGCATTATAGGCTTTTTAGGCTTATGTCTCTGGTCTCGTTTATAGTTCAAATTGTTTTACACGATCATTTGGATTTAAGTCTACATTTGACGTTCAGGATATTCCGTTAATTAGGTACAAACTAGACCTACAAATCCATGGACTTATGCAGTGCTTAAATGTGCCCGGTAATTACAACATGTGTGTGACCATGAATGGAGAACTATTAGCAGTGCACATTTTAACGTATATATTTGCTACTTTGTTCCAGGGGAGAAACCGTTCAAATGCGAGTTTGACGGCTGTGACCGGCGATTTGCCAACAGCAGTGACCGGAAGAAGCACTCGCACGTGCACACCAGCGACAAGCCCTACAACTGCAAAGTCCGAGGCTGTGACAAGTCCTACACACATCCCAGCTCTTTACGGAAGCACATGAAGGTCCACTGCAAGTCCCCTCCGCCCAGTTCGGGCTATGAATCGTCCACGCCGTCCCTCGTGTCCCCCTCCTCAGACGTGGGGCGCGAACCCGGGGGCGGCTCCACCGTCATGTCGGAGCCCATGGGTGCGAACCAGGCCGCAAACCTGAGCGAGTGGTACGTGTGCCACAGCTCAGGTGCGAGTGGCGCGCACACACCACCAAGTGAGCCGTCCACGCCCGACCCCACAGAGGAACCTCCTTACAGACACGTGGAAAGTAGTGACCACTACTGACCAGACGCACTCTCTGACCGCACTGTGGACATGTAATGGACGAGCCAAACTGACGCTATGAGCCACATTAATGGAAAGAAAGCTGGAGTGTTCCAAAGTTTGGCTCAGTGCCTAAACGCTCTATGGCCAACATTGTAGATTGCAGCCCCTTGGCTATATGCTTTTGTCACCCAATTTTGTAAATAGATTTATTTATTTTCCGGCCTGAATAGCCTAAACATAACGTGTTTTGTATTATGGAACCAAAGTGCATGTTTGGATTTGAACACATTGTACGTTTGTACATTTTGTAACTTTTTCTGTGTTGATTGTAAGTTTTTGAAATATTGGCCTCCTGGCAATTATTTGTACATCAACCAACAGTTAGGCTATTGATAATAGCCAAATTTCACTTGCAGTTTGCCCTATGAGCTAATCTGCATTTACGTTTGCTATAACTGTGAAATAATCAATGTTGAAAAAGTGGGCATTTTGTCAGTACATTAATGTCAGTATTTTTGGATTATTTTTAAAAAAATATATCTAAAATGAAGCCGCATTAAAAATGCGCACCAAATGCCTTGTACTTGTATTTTGAATAAACCTTGTTTAAGTGAGCAGTTTGGTGAATTTCAGCCACGGTCGTCAGCACATGAAACAAGAGACTGTTTCATGAACATTTGCTCAAACCTAGTTTATATGACATGCTTTTGTCTCTAGTATCTGACGGGGGAGCCTGACATCATGCTATATGAAAAGTAGCTGGCTCTTTGTTTTGTTAAGGCTTATTTTCTCAGCCGAACTGAGAGTGGACGTGGGCAGTTTGGTCAAAGCCACAATATTCTGATCCAGACTTCAAAGAACACTTTGTACAAAGACGCATTTTTTTTCCACGACGATGAATCCTCACGGTGAATTAAGATTTCTATAGCAATAGCCAAGTCAAACTCAAATGATATTGGGGCCAAGTCCGTGCACTGAAAGGGGCGCTCTAAAGAATGTAATATTTGCTTCCCATGGGGTCGGAAACGGTACTCTGTGTTCTTTATTCCACAGACTGGGCCCGCATAAAGAAGAAAAATATATTCTTTAGCTTCGACACTACTTTACAACAATCAAAAGAAAAGCTGCTGAAGCGCAGTTGTCTCGCTCTGTAATAGACCTGCTTTAGAAGAAAGTAGAGCCGAGCTATGGATGTTTCTGACCAGTCGCTGAACTGAAGAAATGACCATTTAAAAGACAAGTACGATCAAGCATTTTCTCCAACTTAAGCAAACGTTTGTTTAACCTAAGCAGGCTCCTGATTTCCACGTGGACAGAGGAAGGAGCATAGGCTGCACGTCTAAAATGATTGCTTAAACCAGCAGCCAATCAAAAGAGGGGAACGTCTGTGAAGTTTAACGTACTGCAAAGGACAAAATTAACACTAAAGCCACGACACGATGCGTGTTGATGCACTTTTGTGCGCGTCCCGCAGTGAAAGGAACACATCTGGAAGTGAAGCGCCACTCTCTGAAGTGAACTTCATATAATCAGAGGGATTCTTATGGCTCGTCTGAACAACGGAGATGACACGGAAAGTATTTTGTTACTGAACAGTTGAGCTCGTTTCTATTGCGCCGTCCAAATCTTTTAGTTCCACTCGTCAAAAAGGAGAGCGAAAAGAGCGAAGGGTTTAAAGAGGAGCAAGTCTCGAGATGATTAGAATTGCATTTTGATTTAGCCTATGATAAGGCCCATAGGACTCGCTTTGGAGGGGGATAGGGTTAGGGTTTGGGCATAGTTCAATTTTACTCAAATTAATGCAGAATTACACATAATGATCAGCCGTTTTATTTTGCGCAAAATCCTTGCAAGAACACAACCGCATTCTTGAGCTCATTTGAGTGTGAAAATATAATTTCTCAGTAGAATAATGGAGGCGGTAATTCTACTTCCGGAAAGTGTAGTGGCACTATTGAACAAAGCCCTTTTAATAGGGGGATTAGCAGCGCAGGAGTAAAAGGCTCTCTCAGTGCTCTGACCCCTCCCTCCTCTTCCTCCTCTCCCTCCTCTCCCTCCTCTTCCTCCTCTCCCTCCTCCTCCTCCTCTTCCTCCTCTCCGTCCTCTCCCTCCTCTTCCTCCTCTCCCTCCTCCTCCTCCTCCTCCTCTCCGTCCTCTCCCTCCTCTTCCTCCTCTCCGTCCTCTCCCTCCTCTTCCTCCTCTCCGTCCTCTCCCTCCTCTTCCTCCTCTCCCTCCTCCTCCTCCTCCTCCTCCTCCTCTCCGTCCTCTCCCTCCTCTTCCTCCTCTCCGTCCTCTCCCTCCTCTTCCTCCTCTCCGTCCTCTCCCTCCTCCTCCTCCTCTCCGTCCTCTCCCTCCTCTTCCTCCTCTCCGTCCTCTCCCTCCTCTTCCTCCTCTCCCTCCTCTTCCTCCTCTTCCTCCTCTCCCTCACGCCCTCTTCCTGCTGCACACCACCACCATCAGCACCTCCACTTTCACCAGGTCTCTTTCACCAGGTCAGTGATCACGGGAATCAGGGGCTGTTCTGGACTGCACTGGTGAAACAAGAGGAAAAAGGCACGTGCACAGTGCGAGCCCTCAGTGACTAATAAAGTCCTGTGCATTGCGTACACTCATTTTGTAGTTATGAAAATGAAATGTAGGGTTATATTTGGATTTGCCAGATTTCTTTTGTGCACATAAACAATGGCAACACTTGCTACTGAATTAGGCCTACTGTGTTTATTATGGCATATTATATCATCTACAAAGTCATTTATTATGTTTAATCTAATATTGATATTTCGATAATATTGCCTATACATATTAACCTGTTGGGCAAGGCAAAGTCAAAAAGCAACACTTTTACACTGAAGAAATTAACTTTGTCCCATTATACTTTGAAAGGCACCGAGATCAACAAGTGGCCTACACCATCATAAAGCCGTTGATTCGTTCCCATTTTTTTTTATAACCGGTTTCACCCAAGGTTACTTTCCAGGAGATTTACAGGATCACGTGCTGACGCTGTAATGTATAGTCAGCCACGAGCTTCCGCCATAAAGATTTATGGTTAGCCTTTAAAGCTAAATTAACTGTATTCGACGTGTATAAAAAGGTGAGCCAGCAGAGTTAAGGCAGGTTTAAGGCTACACCCCGCGGTTGCTTTTGTATACAGCAGGCAAAACTCGCATAAGTCAGCGTCCAGAGGGAGGAAAGTGTCAATGGGACATTACGCACACCCCCTCCGACGCGGGAGGATTACCGTCATGCGCACATCTCAGGAAACCAACTTCTTTGGCTTTCATACATGGAGTGAGCCCCCTGGTAACACACAGGACATTCAATGGTGAACGTGTGACATAGTTCACACCTGCAGCTGAATGGAGCCGCGTGTGGATGCGCGCTACGCCTGTTGGCCCGCCGCTCAAAGCAGCTGCAGAGGCGCACGGCCTTTTCTCTTTTAGCCCATCTTCTCCTCGTGTAAGCTCCAAAAATGGCGCTGTAGTTAGTGCTCTGATTACTCCATTTCAAGTCCTAAACGAGCCAGTGACTTGTTGCTGCAAACATGTAGTTAAATATGTGTGTGATGTTGGCTATTCATGTATCACGTGCCTGTAAACAGGGAATGTGTATGTGGAATTCCCAAAAATCTTGCAGTATAATTATGTAGTCTAATTTGAAGAAATAATTGTCCTAAAAAGATACACTGTAAATAATAATAAAACAAAAACTGTATCTCCATTTTAATCGTACGCCCATAATAATTAGTTCATACATTTAGTATAACCGACAGAAAACGTGCAAAGAAATATTTACAGTGATATTTACTATTTCGAAAATCCACCTCTGTCAATTTAACAATTTAAATGTTTATTTATAAGAAGCCAATTTCTTGTTTACTGCTTTTTGTCTCATGCGACTTCTTTCTCTTTATTTTTTTTTTCAGGCGATGCATATTGTTACTTAGTTTAATTAAAATGATTTAAACCTTAAAAAATATCATGCAACATATCAGTCTGCGTGACAATTCGGCATTTTACAGATATTTTGTTGTTTAAATTGCAGTCACAGTTAGCTGACACAAAGACATTAATGAGGATAAAATAAAATGCCTAAAATGACTCGCTTACAGGCTATATTTCCACAAATGATTTGAGGCCTTTGTGGTGCCTTTGTGGAAGTTTGGCGGTACAGCAACATTTTCAAAGTTGAGTTGCTAAGGCAATAAAAGTAAAGAGGAGATCTTCTCTCTTCATCTAGTTCACAAACAAGGAAATGAACCGTTTGGGACAAAAAAAACAAAACAAAAAAAACCTCCTACTGATTTAGCCACAGCCATAACGACAAAAGTGCTCTTCTCTGTATGAAAGCTACTCCATATCATCATATATCAAAATAGCACATAGTATTAGTGAACGCAAATGCTTCGAACATTATGAATCATTGGTTTATCTGCACTATTTCACACGTCAGATGGGAATATGTCGGGCAGAAACAGGCGAATGCACAGTTTGAAAGGCGACATAATGCATGTGATCAGTGTAGCAGTTATCTGAGACTTTGGGTCATTTCTCCATCTCCCGCAGGAAGCACATTACGCTTCTCATATTTACATACTCTTTAATATTTGTCAAATATTCATAAATTACAAACTAATGAAATGTTTGGCAGTCCTTGGAGATCAAGCTAATGAAGACAGAGACGTATCTGCCTCTGACACATTTTTGTTAGGTTTAATGCTATTCTTTGTATCACGCTCTATTAAGTATTATTATACTGATGTCAGCCCACCGCTGACACGTTACGACATAGAGATCACCTGCTGGAGGTGGCCACACTGTGGGATATAAATGGCCCCATCTATAACGCCACTGGCCCGGATACAGGGCTGCTAAATGCTTGGGACATTAACACTATAGAAACGTTTTTTTTCAGGCCTAAACGCAGTTATTTTATACGTTTTCACATTAGCATTAAGAAGAGTCAATTTGTAGACCTTAATATTAAATTTATATGCCACACAGTTTGTTATCACTAGAAACATACACCGATTAATCATGTGTTATTGCAGCAAACGCATGAGCTCGGCTTGTGCGTAAAGAGCTGTTTGAAGCACCGGACCTCTGACTGGAAAGAGAAAGGGAGGTGGGGACTGGAGGTGAGGAGCGGTGTATTAATTACGGAGGAGTGTTGCCAGGATGGAGTTAATTCCCGCTCTGACTACGCTTTTATTCAGTCATTCGTTTGCATTCTTCAGCTCTCATTTCTCCACCTTTGACCGTGACGCGCGCACTCCACCACAGAGAGCGAGACCACGTTGATCAGAACTTCATCAGTGTTGCTGTTGTAACCATATAGATCCTTGGAGACGTGTTTATCTGACAGGGTAAATCCCAAGTGTGTCAAGGTTGTCATATTCCTTCCCCTTCAGTGTCCAATGCAAATGGCGCGCGGTAATCACATGCACATCACACACAGCGGCGACGGGAGCACAGGCGCAGCAGCAGCATGACGCGTTTATTACTATGTCAATCATTTTTAGGGGACAGTACTGAGACAAAGAGCCACATGCAAGCTAATAGAATTAAGGAAAAAGCCTCGGAGCGACTTAACGCGTTAACACATATGTCTCATCGAGGATAATAATAATAATAGTAGTAATAATAATGATAATAATAATAATAATAATGCAGACCATTTTGATTTAAAAATATGGCACGACATGATTTTTTTCTATGTTTTCCACTTCTAATAATGCGTCGGCCACAGCGAGATTCTTTGCGCTGAACGCTTCTTTATAACGCAGATTTGTGAAGCTTATTCTTGGAGAGACTTCACCAAAATCAGAAGTAAAGCCTGTTAATAACATGCTTATTTTGGAATGAAAGACCTACACTTTTAAAAAGGCAAGTGTCAATGTAAAGGTCCGAAAAGAGAGAGTTGTTGGAAATCATACTCCTGAAACCAAACAGTAAGGCCGTCTAATTTCAAAGCATAATTAACTTTATGCTCAAAATCAATTGTTTCCTGTACACAGCCAGGGTCCAGGACTGCAAGCAGCGAGAGGCCTATTTGAGCATGTGAGAAAGCAGGAAGCAGCCCTACCTGCCACTCATTAAGCCCACAAAAACTCAATACAAAGAGGGGGGAAGAAGGATTAGACCTGCTCGTTATACCTGCCGCGCAATTAACACTACTTATTCTTCTAATCCATCTGTCCTAGAAATAATTGGACTGGCAATAAGAGAGCACAAAAAACACGACCCACAGAAATTGCAGAAAAATGCAGGGACAATAATAATAATGACTGTGATGTGTTTATGACCGGAATCTCCGTTGTAAAGGGGCACTTATAGGAGCTATCGTGATTCTGCTGAAGATTTGGGCAAAATAACACAATCTCACAGTTAATTTTGAAGTGGAATCTTGGCCTGCTCCATTAGCAGGCGTGTAATCACACGGGCTTTTGTAGGAGACTGAGGTATAGCGTCAACTCTTTGTGCCTCTTGTGTTGTAGGTGAATCGGAGCACACTTGAACTGAAAGAGGACTTGACCTTTGCCTTTATGTTTCCCCCAATGTTTGTCTAAATCACAATTGTCTTTTGTGTGAGGACATGCGCTGCCTTGACACGTCCTATTCATGGGGATAGATGCTCGAGCTCGCTCTGTGTGGAGAGCGCGTCTGCGCCTCATAGGTGTTTGGAAACTTTGGTCTTACGAATGGCCATCTATGTAGTCTATAGCTAACCAACTTATTTTTTGATACAATGATAAAAAATAGCAGCATCAGTTATATGGATGTGAAATATAATAGGTCTATAAATATACTTTACTGCATAGGCCTTTGTGTAATATCTTTCTTAATTTCAAGGATTAAGTCTTGTCTGAAGACGCAGAGAACGATTCATTGGCCTGTAATTTGAAATTGACTTATATTATTTAATTCCATACATACCAGTTATGTATCTTTACACACAGATTTGAGAAAGTGGCAGAAAGTATGATTGAACAAATTGGTGGAAAAGGCTAGGAGTTCTCTCAGGTGTCATATATGGTATATAGACCTGGGGGAGTTATTTTGACGCCTACAGCTTCTAAACTACACACCCCGCTAACAGCATGGTGAGACCAGACCGTCCTTCCAACACTTTTGACACGCTGTAATTCTCCAGTTGTTTGTTTTCACAGTATCTTTATATCTAGGCCGTGAATGTGCACTCGGCAAACTGCGGGAAAGTTGCTTGGGAGCAATAGAAACAGTAAAAGACTGCTGTTTATGACAGGGGGACACGATGGGCAGTGGCCCAGAGGTGCTCCAGTCCACTCGTTCATCATGCAGACTGCAGCACTGAGGTCACATGAGCAGATTGTTTTGTGTATTACAACATGGATATGATTTGACAGACTTAAATCAGTCCCATTGATCCTTAATCAGACCCTTTTTGTTTTGAGGGCGCACTGCTGTTTAAAGCCACACTTTCCGGCAGAGAAAGTGTTATTCACTTTGTTAACTTTCACTCGTGTGTCTTCAGCAAAGGTGAGGACCACGCATTCGCTTTGTCTGTGTCAGATGTAAAAGCTCTCGCGAGACTTGAGGAATATCATAATTAATGTCCAGCGGGCAGTTTGAGATCTAAACTGTGGCAGTTCGAGGGGCATTTAATGTGTTTTTTGTTATCCCAGATATAGATGTGCATGTTCACTGAGTGCCAGAATTATGCGCAGTCTGTTTTTTTTTTTTTTTTTAGACCTGTTTGTTTGAAGCAAATAGCACAACATGGCAACAATCACGCAAAAGATGACATTGCTCAAAAGCTCCATAGTGCCATTAGAGGGCTGCACATATTCCCCTGTCATTTCTATCTGCTCCAGTTTGTCCCGTGCAGACTGGAGATCAAAAGCGTCTAAAATTGGTGCCCCTCAGATGTACATTGTGGGGATGTCAGGACGACAAAGCACGGCGAAAGCATGGTCTATCAGACATGTCAGGCCGCAGAAAGGAGAGGGTGGAGAGGGCTGAGAAAGGCCCAGGTCTCGATTTAATTCTTCTACTGCAGGAATGTAGAGCTCCAGACCGGGGCCAAAGCTTTCCTGCGCATCTGGGATTCAAACGCGCAACAACGGGGTGCTAATAACCCGAGCATTTCAAAGTGTAAAGAAAGCTGATGAAGTATCTTGTCAATTACTCGTCATTGCTTTATGAAACAACGTAACAAATCCCGTTTATGCCTATAATAAATTGAAACCTGCCGATGTAGTGGCGTGCACGAGCTGAGGAGCGTCCTCATGTCCACTCTTGACGTGGTTTGGCGCTTCAACCTGCTGCTCTGACAAAGAAGTAAATAGTTTAAAAAACATCCCCAGCAAAGAGCTTCAGACAACCTCAGAATAAATATTTGTATTAATTTGAGAAATGAGGATTTGAACAACAAAAAGGAGCCGCGACAAAAGCTCAAAAAGCAGTCATGAATGCGCGTATTGTCCGGGCCTTTTTCAATTCTGATTCACCATATCATAACCCCCGCGAAGCAAAAAACATCAATATCCAGAGCGCAAAAAGACACGTTTCTATGGAACATCAAAGAATTCTTAAGCATTACAGATCCAGGGCTCCAAAAAGACGCCCTGAAAAGGGATCAAAGGCTCGGCTCAGGACTCCTTTGGAGAAGTCGGACAGCGGCGACTTTTGAATCTACAATGGCAAGATGTTGGAGCCGCTCGGATTGTTGTTGAGGCGTCACTTTAAGTTCACAGTGTTGGTAAAATGTAGTTAATTCTAGGCTATTTTTACACAAATTCTTGCATTTTTAGAAATATTTACAAGACACAAACAAAAGACCCGCAACCACTTCATCATCTTTTGTAGGTTCAGGCCTATTTATTTGATTTCCTAGTTTCCTAATCCAAAGACGTCTCAATTGAAAGAAGACGCGCGCTCGTTTTTACTACGCGCGGGACACGCAGGAGGCATCGAAACAACACTAAAGTAAACAGGAGACGAATCCCTTGTAAGCGCTCAGGCAGCTGGCCAGCCCCCCATTATCCCGTGGCAGACTGACCGCATCCTCTCTCTCTGCCCCCTCGTCAAGCCACTGCACAAAAAGACAGGGATGTTCTGCTTGCATGGGTAACACTGTCGTTCCAGCCCTTAGACGCGCTCTTATAGTCTGCATTGAAAGGAGTAGGAGTAGTGGACACAGGCTGATCTGGTGCAGGACAAAGGCGCTCCATAGAGTCCCTTTGGAGTGAAAGAAATGGAGGGGCTACGCTGTTCCAAAAGAGGGTCGGTGCACGGGAAAGAGGACGGAAGTTTAATTGTTGTGCTTGATTTCCCCTCCTAACTATGGCTGCACAAAACCACTTCAACTGGTTTACTCAACGTTAAAAGAGCCCAGTTTGCATATGCATAGGAGCATCTAAATTTGATTATGTGGAAAACATTAAAAAGAAACATCAACAGGCTTTAAAAACACCAAAAACCTTCACCATATTACACACTGTGGAACATTCTACATGTTTAAAACCATGGACATGAAGATCATTGAACATGCCAATAAAATGCAGTAGTCCTATTCGATTGACTATAATCTGATATCGGGCTGAGCCATATCACATAACTGTTGATGTATCATGATGTATAATTATCGACTATGTGAAATTTAGAATAACACATGCATGCACTGAAGCTATGTTCCTCAGTTGCAACAAATACCATGGCTAAATGCTACTGCTAAAACGGAGGGACATAAACGCAGACTCTGCAGAGGCTAAAATCTCCAATAAAAATAACAAGACGAGCAGTAGAAGCAGAGCTTATATATAACTTAAATAGTCTGAAACAAGTACATAAAAACACTGCAAAAGCCACCAAATGAGCAGCTTTTGGTAAATCGTCACTAAATTTCCAACATTTTGAACTCCACGCCCTAATTTTTTTGCTTGCCATTCAGGGATTCTATATCTCTTTCATATCGTGTTCAAACGTTTAGGCCATATCGCCCTGTCCTGATCACTGGCCTGAGTCAGTGGACTGCGTGTGAGGTGCTTGCCAGAGGAGGGAATAGCAGGCCCTGTGCCCTCGGGGAGTCCCATGCTGGCAGGGTTTATGGGGACGTGCACACTTTCAACACGGATTGAATATGACCCTCTTGTTTCAAAATGGCCTCCTGATTTATATCCATCACGCTTTAGAGGGCTTGTCATGTTTGCTGAAATAGTGGTGTTGACAGGCGCACTTGACAGCTCCTCGTTCAGACTGTTTTAATGTTTGCTGTTCTAGCACTGTGGCCCTGTGAGCTGTCCCGGCACCACAGACAGGTATTTTGGCAAGTGGAACAATGCTCTTGGTGTGCGGTTCATTTGGCACTGCTCCACTGAATGTTTACACATTTCTCCTTATATGACAGCTTTCTCCAATAGTTTTAGCAGTAGCATTTAGCCATGGTATTTGTTGCAACTGAGGAACATAGCTTCAGTGCATGCATGTGTTATTCTAAATTTCACATAGTCGATAATTATACATTATGATACATCACCAGTGATGTGATATGGCTCAGCCCGATATCAGATTATAGTCAATCGAATAGGACTACTGCATTTTATTGGCATGTTCAATGATCTTCATGTCCATGGTTTTAAACATGTAGAATGTTCCACAGTGTGTAATATGGTGCAGGTTTTTGGTGTTTTTAAAGCCTGTTGATGTTTCTTTTTAATGTTTTGGGCAAAATTAAAACAGGATGAGATTTCAAGCCATTCCTTTGTTATTGTTGTGTCACTTTGGTCCATGAACAGGAAAACAACAAATACCTTTATAAACATATTTTATACTCTTGAGTCTGGTCTATTGTGCCTTTGGATATGAGTGTCACAATATCAGAGGAGCAGGGTGGACTCACATTTAAACTGAAAACATGAGGACATTGGACTCCAATCCCACGAGAACTGGCTGCTGCCTGAGAATGCTCTTTGAAAGCACATTCCGTGGGTCACAGTGCAGACTCCACTCAGTTGGGCTGTTTCATCCTCATCAACATTTGTGTGGGCCACGCAGCCGGCCTCAGGCCAAAAGAAACTCAAGATTTCACCGTCTATAGTTAGAAAGGCCAGCTCTGGTTCCACTGCAGGGATACCAGTGACACCAGTGACACCAGTGACACAGTGACACCAGTGACACCAGTGACACCAGTGACACCAGTGACACCAGTGACACCAGTGACACCAGTGACACCAGTCCATGGACGGCTCTGACTGGTCCAGCCAGGTAATGGAAGCAAGTCTCTAAACTCTGGACTGGTTGGTTTCGGTGGCGCACGTGTGAACTGTAAATGAGATTCATGTTGGTGTACTTAAACTATGCACAGCGTGCTTCGAGCACTTTGTGTAAATAAAAGGGAGCCCATGGTTAGCTCCAAAGTTGTTTCAGCCTCAAAATGTGCTATTTTAGTCCAGTGTGCACACTGATGGTGCACATACTTCTAAAACCTCTCCTGCTATAATTACATCATCTGAGCCTTGTCATTCAGACAGCAGCATTTGAAGCATGTAAAGCCCATGACCAGCTGTATATCAGCCTGCTTTGTTTGACATTTACACTGCCCTGCGCTCATGTAATTATGAGCTTACTGTTCTGTCAAATAATATATGCCCTGTAAAACAGCCAGCTATTTAGACTGTATAGTCACCAGTGCACAGTGCTCTATATGAGCAGAAGCATGTATGGAAATGCAGCCACGTGAGCTATAAACACGATTCCAGCTGAAACTGTCAGGCAGCAGTATATGATGCAGACACCAGTCACACCTCGTTTATCATATTACTGTATGGGAATGTTGTATTTAAAACACGCAGGCTTTATAGTACAGTATGTGTGAAACAGCAGGACCTCTCTACTTACTTTTTGTGAGCCTGCGGCTGAACAGCCTTCAAACATGATGGGCTGTTCAAAAGTCAATACTCACATCAAATATGCAGAAATAAAATACCAGTCAAGCAAACTGTTCCAATTGTTAATAGTGCATAAATAACAACACTTTAAATTATAAATGCCTTTACATTTTATCTGTTATTGCACACTTATAGAGACATTATATATCACGCAGGTCACAATAACGCAAAAGGTGACACGACGATAATCGACTCGATTACCCAGCAGTCTGCCATATCAATATAGACAGTAAAGCCCATATCACCATACAATCATCAATATCCCATAGTCTATACAATATTTCCCTTCATTTAAGTCCAGACATTTGACAGTGACTTGAGCCCTATGGAGCATGCGGCATGTATCTGAGTGAAAGTAGTCTGAGTAATGTTGAACACATGGCAGTGAATATGCAGCTCAAAGCAGTGTCCAGGACGACTTGTGAGTGATCCCCGCTGCAGGGAACCAAGCGTGTGGGAAGAGACTCCATGCATGGCCTCTATGCACTGGCCCCTTACACTTTGCACATGTAGGTAAACAATCCCATCTTGTCTTGTGAGAGGCCTGCATTTATACAACATGGGTGCAAAACATGTGTTGCGGCCGAAGTCCCATCAAAGGTCACCGGGCTATGCTTTGAACACTTCAAAGCCGGGGGATGAGACTGTAGCTTTTAAGTTTTATGGCAGGTGTAAGCAGGGGTTGCTGACCAGCCCAGGGTGGTCTGCCCCTGGTCTGGGCAAGCTTCTGCTGGGCTGGAGGTGCTGCGTAGTGGACAGACCAACAGACGAGTGAAACTGGGGGGTAGGGGGCATACAGTCTCCATGCTGCCACAGATTAGACATAGGCAGACGTCCACTTCAAGGCTCTCTGGTTTCAGTAGACCCCAGCAGGACACGTCTCAGGCCTGTGTCCGTCTCATTTGGGAACAGATACATTGGCAAAGCAGAGAGCACAGGGGCCGGAGCCCGATGTCCAGAGTGACCACAGCACTGCACCGCCCCTAACAGACCAGAAACAGACCCGTAAGCAAGTTCAAAGCACCCAACCGGGGTCTCGCCAAAGTTCATTCATCTCAGCAGCTGATGTGGTTCACTGGCCCTTGTTTTTTCAGGCATTTCAGTTTAAAGTGTGGAACTTCAAAGGGCTGGGTGTTATGAAGGTGTCTCGAAATTAAAATTAGTCACTCTGGTCTGGAGCACATATGCAGACCATGAAGCTTTCTGAAGATAATGACGGTGTACGTAGAACAAAGACACTGACACATTTTTTAAACATTCTTAACATGTTTTCTACTTGAACTAATTTGATTTCGGCTCAATCTTTAAATAAGTCGGCTGCCGCTCCCGCCTCGAGCTGCACGAGTCTTCCGAACCAGTGCTTCAAATCCACGTAGTCGGGCGCACAATAATCCGAGCGCATTATGAACATTGAAATCAACACAAAGTGGCTTAATAACTCCTCCGGTGACAGATTGGTCTAAATTGATCATTTCTGAATGCTTTACAATATCCATAATTATAGCAGCGGAATACAAGGTGCTGCGCCTCTGCTTGATGATCTCGAAATGACAGGTCTATAACAGCTTAGCACGTGGAGGAAAAACCATTACGTGCCCAGGGTGAGCCAGGTGCGATCATGCCACTTCACAGATGGCAGCCGGCGTTGTTAATGAACAGTACACAATCAACAACAACAACCAAAAAAAGTTTCTACCGTTGACGTTCTTGTTCTAACACTCTCGCAACTTGTCGAAAACAAAAGAATACAAGGTCACGCGCGGTTCCATTGACCTCGCGCTAATAAGGTCTCACCCACAAGCGCCGGAGAGGACTTTATGAAGCTCGTGACGTATCGTTTCGAAGCGCTTATGGCCTTTTGGCGAACGGCGGCCATTGTTTCTCGCCGCCGTCCAATGACAACGCATCTCTTAATTGACTGTGTATTAATGACACCCCATTACATAGACACGGAGGAAAGCGTTATCAGGCAAAGTGCAAAGAGTTCTCTCGATTACTGTTATGCGGAGACGCTGAGGCGAGATGATTAAAAGTACATTACCTGGACCCAGTGATTCCCTGAATGAGCCGTGCTAAATGACTTGTTTTCTAAGTGCTGATTAATGGAAGTTCTGCAGCCACATTTCAACACGCTTTGTTTTTCCGTCCCCAGTCATCACCTATTATCAAAGACAAATTTTCAATATCTCTCTGGGAGTCCAATTAAGGATTTACATTGCGACATGATTTTTCACTTTAATTACTATATACGTAGTGCTAACTGGGCTGTATTTCCTTATTCATCAAACAAACATCGTAGATTAGAATTCATCAAGTAAACGGATAGTTGTGGTGTAATTGCGGTGTCTTTTTTGGGGGCTGAGGGAGGACATTTGATGAACAGTTCAATAGTGGCTGCAAAAGAAATGGCTACGCAGCGTTTCATTGTGAGGATGTATTGTTTTATGTGATTGGGTGATTGTATACGCAGATAGATCGCGGAAAGGTTTAAAATATGAGCATGTTGGAGGGCCGTAACTCACCAAGTGCTGTATTACAACGCCACGGGTTTCTGAATAACAATGGCTTGCGGGACAAATTGCATGGTCAGTCATATTAATTTTATGTGACCACATATTGTGAGAGCGGTTGGAATCCCTTTGTAACAGATTGTTGCGGAACACTGGTGATGCCTTGTGGCCAGAGCGCTGACAGGTATGGGACAGTGGCTTTTCTGGGATGGACCCTTGATACTATAACCCCATTGTTGGAGCTTCATGACAGATATTCTTAAATAATAATAATAATAATAATAATAATAATAATAATAACTTTTATTTATATTGCGCTTTTCAGTGACCCAAAGACGCTGAACATATATAAAAAAGGGGGGGTATTTACAGACAGGGGGGGACAACACGTACAATACACATTAATGTACAGATAAAATGAACAAGACAGAAGAAGTAGAGAGAAAAAGATGGGGATGTAACAGGGGGTAGAAGAGTAGGCAATGGGGTAGAGGAGGCTAGGGGTTCTTGTGGGTTCAGCTTGCATATGGGTTCAACAGCAGTTCTTCTAAACAACTATTTCAGTGGCAGTGAATAAGTTTGTCCACTATATCATGCTTAAGGGACATATTGAGTTTTAAACTGTGTTCCCTCATCATTATCTGACTCAGAATGATATTTTCATTGATTCATACTGAGTAATCCTGTTCAACAATTTAAATAAGTTCAACGAAATCCATTGCGTGCTGCAGTGAAATGCAACTTGAAGAGGGCAGTTCTGCAGTATTGAACAGGAAGTCCATTGACCGTTTTCTATCATAGAGCCATTTTGGATCATTATTGCAGTTTATAATGAACAAAATGTAAACTAATTGTCTACGTGTGTTACAGTTCAACACACAAATACGTGAAAATAAGCATAATTTGTCAAAACACAAAATCTAGTAGTCCAATTTACATTTAGTGTTTGCTAGTGTTGTCACGGTCAATACCTACTTATATCTATATTTGTGTGTGTGTGTGTAGGTGTAGGTGTGTGTGTGTAGGTGTGTGTGTGTGTGTGTGTGTGTGAATACATGTTCAAGCTAGTACTTAGTTTTAGAATTTAGTTTTTTTAATCTTTTCTGACAAGCCTAGTGTGTGCGGCAGCCTCCTCCTCTGCGTGACCCTGCAAATATCCTCTAGGCCTCTTCATTAATATACGAGCCCTGATTCTGCAGTTAATTTACCAAAGCAAAACTCTTATTTTTCCCCACAGGAGCTCTGTCTCACAAAACTCCTGATGCCAATACATAGAATGTGTTTTTCACTCCCTCATCTATTCTAAGGGCTTCAGCAAGTCTCTAATACCACAAATCGAGCTTGTTTATAGCCAGCTTTCTGCTCTGATCTTGTCATGCGCCGCTGATGTGAGCACGGCAGTGGATCATGACCATAACGCTTCTTTCCCCTGCATTGTTTGGCAGACCACTCGCTGCTACAATTGACCTGAGAGTGGAGCTGATGACCAAAGATGACTGACCCCCGGGGAGCGCAAGTCAGGGAAATCATGCGAGAGATGGAGAGAGACAGAGTGTGAGAGCAAGAGACCAGGACGTACACACACTCACACACACACACACACACACACACACACACACACACACACACACACACTCACACACACACACACACACACACACACTCACACACACACACACACACACACTCACACCCACACACACACACACTCACACACACACACACACTCACACACACACACACACACACACACATACACACACACACTCACACACACACTCACACACATACACACACACACACACACACACACACACACACACACACACACACACTCACACACACACACACACTCACACACACACACACACACACACACACACACACTCACACCCACACACACACACACTCACACACACACACTCACACACACACACACACACACACACATACACACACACACTCACACACACACTCACACACATACACACACACACACACACACGTTTCTCTCTGAGCTGTGGAGTGTGTTTTGGTTTGGAATGTCTGCGGTGTTCGCGGGGAAGCCACATTTATACGGGCTCATGTGGTTCGGGGGATCCTAGGGAGATGCTGGCAGGATGTGGGGCGGCCGTGACAGGTGCCGGTTGGCCTGACAGGAGTGGTCGGCTCAAACTGCTACAGAACCAAGGGCCGTGCTGAGAGCGTGATCCCGACTTGGCACAGGCGGTGGCACCACTCACTGGAGCTGAGTTAATTGTGTCACTCTTGGGAGAAAAAAACTGAAAAAAACCAAGTTAGGACAAGGAATAAAGAAGGTAAAGCCAGACTTTTTTAGTTTTTTAACAATGAACTAGAAAGGTGCTTTAAGCTTTGCAGATGTTAGTACATGTTTGGGAATTGCAAATAATCAATCAATAAATCAATGAATATAGTTTGATATAAAATCTGCCGCTTTTGTTAGGTCCTTTGGTAAGGCATCTGGCATAAAACTGTAAAGTCCTTGCTAAAAAATTTACAAATTGCCATCAAACTTAAAGGTGTGCTGTGGCTCTGGATCTGCCATCAGCTTGTCGCCATAGAGATGTTACAGCTTAGCCTGGAATGTCCCACTGTATGGCTTTACACTTGTGCATTTGTTCAATTATAGGTGTTGTTTTTTGCTGAAAAAAAATAATAAAAAATGGAAAAAGATACTACCAATATCTACAATGGGCGAGATTACCTATCCATAGATCTGACTTGTCACTTGGCCTGGTGAAATATTTCGCTATATACTGTGGAATATTCTATATGGAAATCAATATCATTTTTAAGGAGATAAGCAGGTTAGTTACATAGTGCACCTTCAGAATTTGCACATTTTTATCAAAGATTGTGTGATTCTGATGCCCTCCAACCAAGTGCATTCCCCCTAATAAAAGCAGCAACATCGACAGACGCTTATAAACTCTACTTCCCCCACATTTCTTAGACATTTGTGTGATTGTGCATTGATTGGTTGAAAGGGCAGAGGTCCAGGATGAAAGCCACAATTTGGTGTGAAACTGCAAAGCAAAAGCGAAATGCATGATTGTTTTTAGCGTGCACTGGCCAAGAGCAGAAATCTAACACTGTTTTTTTCTTTTGCAAACCTGCACCCAGCTATATCACAAAATAAACAAGACACAGTGTTTAATATATATGTTGTTCTGAACAAATTGCGCTTACCAATGTGGATAAGTAGATTTGTCACTAAATACACACACATTTGATCCATTATCAAGCCTCTCATAAACTAAATAGCAAACAGCTTTGTGAACATCGCTTGGAGATATGGTGCTTATTCCAGAACCTTCTTTACAACAGATGAGTGTGGCTTTATTTCATGTACTCCAGGTAAAAGCGACATTAAGTCGTATTTGAAGGAGGCACAAAAACAGAGCGAGAAAAGACAAACTCACCATGAAACATTTGGAAACATGTCTCTCTGCACCACAGGGTTTGGAGTCGGCACATGGTTAACATTAAGCACTTAACGCAGCGAGAAAAAAGATGGGCCAAAAGTGTCCGGGATTATGAATAAAATGAGAATAATAATAATAATAATACACTTTTGATTGCTAATTTGACGTTGCGTTCACTATAACAGTACAAGAGTGCATCGCCACGTTCCATTCCTTGCTTGCAGTTTGCTTGTCGGCTCTGTAATTAGCACTGGCAAACCATTGTTTCCATGACAGCCACGACGAGGAAGGAGCAGACAAAACATACACAGGTGTAAAAAAAGAAAGAAAAGTGTAGGCAAAGTAGAGATAGGTGAAGGTATGGGAAATTTGCAGAGGTGTAATCAAAAAAAGCCACAGTAAATTTCAAATGAATGATAAAGAAAAATGAATGAAAAAGAAGTTTGAAGATTGTGCTCGTTGTATTGTACAGATTATTACTGTTTATTGTTCAATGTATCATGGGAAGTCACTCAATTTATGCAACATTTCAGAGTCTGTTCGTTTCGATTTGTTTCTGAAAGCAATTCCAGGCTGCTACAAAACAACACTGGTGGTCGGGCAAATATTTGAGCAAATTCTGTATTTATTCTTCATTTGAATTGTTGTGCTCAGTCCTTCCTGTCCATCTACAGTCTAGAATTTGCTTTTGTAACGTAACAAATGGACACAGAGATGATATGAATTTCTTCTATTTTGATTCTCTAAATTACATTGTGGAATGCTTCTTAAACAATTTAAATGTAACCCATTAAAAAGTTGTATTCATCAAATGTTTTGTCACGTCTCAAAAACATTAGCATATTGACAATGACATTTACAGAATTTAAATGATTGAAACGTCTTGAAAAAATAAGAGCCGCAACGGAACATGATTTGTAACTTTTTACGATTATTGTGAGTAAGAACATTATGATTTGACCCGCTCTTCATGTGCTGGTCAGCTGCAATATGCAGTTTATGTGTAAAATTGTAAATATATTGTAAACATGCTATATTATTTTTATAAGTTCAGCTAAAATATAGTTTTATTCAGTTTTTACTGGTGACTTGAGCTGAAATTAAAAAAAAAAATCTTACTGTGATACATATGTTATCAACTTTAGTTTCTTAAATTATCTCTTTTTGATAACAAAACTTGGGATGAATAAAGGTAATTCAGATTTGGATTTGACAATTATTCATAGCCAAACAACAGTGAGGTCCTCAATCAAATTAGTATGCACTGTTTAACACATTAATGTCAAAAAAGCACTGTTTTGGAGTAAGGATTTAATTTAAATAACTTATTTGCATGATTGCATTGTGACCTGAATAATCACAATCATAATCTTAATGTACTATATATTTAACATTGGAAGAATAAAAAATAAACTTGAAAATATATCACTTTCAATCTTCAAACCAGACATTATGTGAACAGATAATTTTAATAATATGTTATAATGGGTATTTTCACGCTGTTCGTTAGTGTTTTGATTGCAGTATTTAACACTACGTAAAAAAACTTTTGCCATACTTTCTTCTTCCACTTCATATTTACTTCCCTTCACTTTGAAAAGCTCTACATCATTAAGCCGGGCTCCGCAGCCTGTCCATTTTTCTGCACGTCCCTGCGCACACGGATTTACAGGGGGTGCCATGCAATGAGTGAAATCAGGTCTACAGATGTTTCCGAGATGTTTTTTCTGTCAGTTGCCGATTATCCCCTGTAGCAAAATCTCATTAAAGTGCAATTTACAGAGACGCACTCATGTTGCCATCAACCAAAATTAAAGGCATTAATTTTTCAAAGAACTTCCTCCAAGTCCTCACAATAAATGATGGAGCACTTTGTATGAATGATTCACAGAAGAACATCATTTTTGCCATAGGAAAAAAAATTAACCGGTGTAAATATAGCGAAGGGAATTGGATAAAGGCTGCAGAAAAGATGTGTCCATTTAGTCAGGGAGTGTCTGTATGGAGACATGTATATTATAGCTACCATGCTGGGACAGATGAGGGCCCAGGGAAATAGGAAACCATGATGGAGGTTATGACACATTCAAAAAAGACATTTACTCCGAGGGCTTCTTCCACTAGAACACAACTTGGCATTTTTGGACCAATAAAACAGCAATACCCTTATAGTAAATTAAAACATATGCCTGACAATCATTCTGTATATTGCAGTAAGTTGAAACTCCAGTCTGCCCTCCTGACATTTTTATTGCAAATTAATAAATGATAACTCCAAAATTAGCTCGCAAATAATAGATGGCTCCAATAGACTTGCAAGAATAAGTGTTACATAGAGTGGTAATTGGGTTGAGTAGTTCAAGAGCCATTTCAGCTGTTGGGAAATTTCAGTGACTAACAAAACAGAAGCTTGCACGCTCTATATTTCTACATCAGACATGTTGTAGTTGTAACACTTTCAAATGCAGAGAGACACTTCAGGAAATAGGATATTGTGAGGGATTTTATAGATAGAAAATATAAACATGAAGCACATTATTCTTATTCGTATAGTCATAGTCGTAGTAGTATAATAGTGTTAATAATATTAATACTACATACGTCCTTTTGCCTCTGTCCACTCTTATAACATGTTGCAGAAAGACTGGAAATTGACTGTTGAATTGAGTTCTGATCCTTGAATGTCTTTGAAACAAACCATTTTAGACTGCATCAAACATGTGCAATAGTTTTTTCTAATTTGAGTGCTGTTTGCCTCGCTGCCTTTTGGCCAGGACTTTGAAAAAGAGGTTTTTTATCTCAGTGGGACTCTCCTGGTTGAAGAAAGGTTAAATATAGTTTAAAAAAAAATACTTGTATGGCACTTTTCATGACACTTAAAGTCATTTCACAGTCCAGGACAGACAAAAACACAAATGAAACAAGAAGCAGTAGGTAAAAAGAAAATGCAGTATTGTGTATAAATGTTAATTGACAATACTTCCAATATTATGATGTTTTTGCAGTTTTAAGATATAGTCAAACTTGATCTTCTTTTAGTTGGCTAATGCATGTTTATTTATGAGGATGAATGTATTGATGAGAAATAGGGTAATAGTATTAAATTATATGAACATCAACTGCAATCATACAAAATGAACAGGTTTAATATTATAATAGACATAAAAAAAATAAATATGAAAAGGGTGAGGTGTATCATAGTGTGTATTGCGTAACTGGGTATGATATTAATTATTAACCTTGATTTAACGAGAATCCATTGAGACAGAGACCTATTTTTCAAGGCTGACATTATTATTATTATCATTATTTTTACTACTACTACTGATGAAGGCTACATGTTGTTGCAAAGTAGTCTATTCAGAGGTGCTTGTGGTTGCGTCCTGTCTGTCTGGTGGAGACAAAGCGCGGCGGATACAGGTTTAATGAAGTTAACTGGTGAAAAGATGTCGCAGCATGGCGCACGCCGCTGCCCGCTGCAAATAATGTAGGCTAAAGAGCACACGCACGCCTTTCTTCTTTCTCTCTCTCTCTTTTCTCTCCCTGCTCTTGGTCCTGACGCCGTACGTAGCACTTGTTTTTGTCCTCAGCTCACACCGACGGACGGCTGCCCACATGAGCCACACATGAAAGATGCCGGCTGCATTCTGACCTTATTTCCTCCCGTGCCACCTGCTGACGCGGGGTTAACGCATTTAAATAGAATGAGAAAAAAAAAAAAAAAAACATCATAATGTCATTGTCGTCTTTTTTCGTTTCATCCTCCAATGTGGAAATCATTTGTGAGGAAATTATAGGCCTCGCTTTTTTGCATACTAATTTTGTTAGAGTTACCTCCCGTGGTCAGTGTTCGATGTGACCATTAGCGCGCGCACCAGACTTGATTTTATTCGATTGAAAAGACGGTGTTTAGAGTAATGTGGCGGAGGTGCCTCGTGACAAATGGACGGCTCTGGACCTGGGCCTTTCCTCTGCGCTCAGCTTCACACACACTGCACATGTCATCCTCACTCTTTTCTGTTCTACTGTCATTATAGAGATGAGAATAAAACAAAACGTGACAAATGTACATTTTTTGGGCTCTTCAAAATAAGGGCTGCAATAAAGATTATTTTAGTAGTCGACTAGTTGGCAATTATTTATTTGATTGGTTGACAAGTCAAACGATTATTTGACTTGCATTCTAAACATAATATTATGTTTGGAATGCATTTTTAACCAAATCAAGGTAGGTAGGTAGATGATATTTACGAAGTGTAGATTATTATTATTATTATTATTATTATTATTATTATTATTATTATTATTATTATTATTATTATCATTATTATTGATGAAAATTGCAAAATAAATTATTATTTTTTGACTTTTTGATTTAATAGGCTAATGCCACCGTCTTTGTTAAAAAAAATATTTTTTTGTTGTGTGTTGTGTGTTGTTGTTAATTGTGTGTATATATATATATATATATATATATATATATATATATATATATATATATATATATATATATATATATATATATATATATATATATATATGAGGACAATTTTGCGCGCCTATTACTATTGCATCACAGCAGCAAAATAGCAGTTTTTTCCCCCCTGAATTATGTTCTTATTTTTGTTTTGTTTTTTGAATATGAGGTGAAACTAGGACTTCATGTATATTGTTCACAACCTTGGCTCCTGCTCATACAGAGGACAAAAACCTGTGCTCAAAGTTCAAACTGCTAATTTTGGAAGAGAAAGGGAGGAAACAATCTGATTCTCAACACTGAAGGTCAATATAAAAAAATAAATTAAAAAGTCTGCCTGCAGTCCAAATATCATCATAAGACAGAAGGACATTTAGATACGTGCATTGGCTTTCATTCATGTCTTCACATCTGTCAAAACACCCAGAGCAGCTCGTTACGGCCTATCTCTGGCCTTTTGCTCACAGCCAACTTTCATATCTGCGTGATTGAGTTACACAGGCCCGTATCCCGCTCCTATAAGGCCAAAGCTGCAGACACACTTTTATGAGGTGAAAGGAAATATTTTTTACTGGCTCAAAAATCAACACTTGTCCAGCTCTGGGATTTGTAAAAGAGGTTGTGAAGTGAAGCTAAGTCTGGATGTTTTTTTTCTGTTCCTTTTCTTCTTTTTTACTGATGGTTACATGGGCAGTGGGAGGTGGTCCGCTGGAGTTTGAATGGCACAGGGAGGGGAGGGGGGAGAGGACTTCAAAAGCAGTAACCAGCAGGGGGCGACAGGAGTACGCTCGAGCAGCCCCACCCCTTTAGCTCGTGCTCGTGGACCTCTGTGCTAGAATATAGACAGGTGTTTTACTGAATTAAAAATGACAGTATTGATCAGTGATGAGGGATGAAGGTGATGAAGGATGAAGGTGATGAGGGGAAATCAGTATAGTTTTTATGTATTGTTTATAGGATGTTGTTAGAGGCACTTGTTTGAACTAGACCTTTGGTGACGTGTGTCGTCAATAAAAGGCAACATGATTCCAGTCATATACTTTGGATTGAAGATTTAAGAATCTAGCTCTTTTTTAGGTTTTAAAGTAAGATACAATGCTATAAGCACTTGGCTTTCTAAATTAAATCAACAATAAAAAAAAAAAAAAAAAAAAAAACATAAAGTAATCAGACGTTTTCAAGTGATATTCAGGAACATAACAATAGTATATTTCCAAAATACCAAATGTGGACACTCAACACTGTGTCATCACATACAGCCTTTGTCACATACTCAGGACTTACTCAGCAGGCAGATTAGCCAAAAATACTCAATAAAATATGTTATTACTTGAGAACAGTACATTACTCAAGTATAAGTAAACGAGTATAAAATGATTTTAAAAACAGTGAAGAGTACATTTTTACTCTAAAATAAACTACATACAATAATCATCCTCTGCTGAAGAACAGCCCCAGTGTGGTAAGTATTGGATATTTCAGCTGCAAAATAGCAGTGATGTTCATTAATTGTATTATAAGCTATACTGCATGATACTTGAAGTTTTAATTAAATAATAAAACGTTTCAACAACATGCATGTGAAAGAACACCTATACCTGTATTTTTAGGTACTTCATATTGAACTATAAGTAGATCTTATTTTCCTTCATATTGTGCATTGTTTACCTTATTATTAATCAAACACTAATAGAAACAGGACAATTGATTTAGAGCAGATTTGATCTCCCCTCCTCTTCAGTGGAAAATCAGGCAGCATAATTTTATTTTTGAAAAAAGGACTGCACAACCTTTTTGAACTCTATATACATGACCCTTAAATGTATCTTCCACTCTCTCACAAAGAAAACATAAAAAACAAAAAAGAAGACACAGAAAGGGTACTAAAATGTATCATAAATAAAACATTTAAAGGTGGTGTTAATGTTGAGAAAAACATAAAATAACTATTAATCTCAGTGAGACATTCCCAAAATACATGATAATGGTTGGTCACCTGACAACCGCAGTTTCTCCAGTAACTAGTATTTCCTGTGAGCACCGGATGCTTTGACGTGTGTTGTATAATACTGTGATACTTTTTCCCAAAACATAGTTTAACATTTAAGTGGTTGTTAAGATCAGTAAGGCATTTCTATAGATCGTTCCCCTTGAGAAAACCCTTAAGTTTTTCAAATACTTGCAAAAAAGTACAGGGATGTGGGCAAGGACAGGGGGTAAACAGGATTTTGTTTTTGAGCAGATAACGCTTTTAACGCTGAATTACTCAAACATGCATGAATCAATAAAAATACAAATTAGGTTAAGCTAATGCTGAGGTGACATCATTATAATGGCTCATAAATGTCGATTTTTGATGAATACACTTCTCCTTTAATGTGATATTCTATTTAGAGTTTCAGATGACAATATTCAGGCCTAATTAACAGTTAAACACAAAGTTGATGGCAGTGACAGTCTGTTGGACGGACCATAAAGTCTGTGGCCAGACGTGATGATATCCACGTCCTCTGTGATGTCTTCTCCCCAGTGGTCTTCACCCTCATGCGCTCATTCTGAAGATGAATCGCACAATGCATTTTTAATTTCCCTGTCATGGCCCGGCTCCAGCGCTCTGTGGGTCAGATGGAAATGAGCGCCGGACAGCCCAGCGTCGTGAGCCGGAGCGGGGCTGTGGCACTTAAGACATGATGTACGATGGTCATTAGCCCGGGCCGGTCAGGAGGGAGTGCGGGTCACTGCGGCCACAGCAGATCGCAGCAGAGGAGGCTGGCTGTGTCTGGCCACTCTGGAACAGTGCTCTTCTCCAGTGCCCCTGATGGCTGAGTGCTCCCTCCAGACAGGCAGGGATTATTACCCATCCTCACCTCTGCTCTTTGTTCCTGTACAGTGCGGCGCTCCGGCACTTGGCACGCTCCGTCTCATTGTGTTGCATCACAAATAATGGCTCGACATGTGTGCCACTTATCAACACGTCTGCCGACAAGTTGGCAAGTCACACGTCTATTTTAGTTGGAGGTCGCTTGATTAGTGGTGCAGATAGGGATCGGAGCGCATGTGTCACCAGCACTGCTTTTGTGTTGGCGTGGTGCAACTCCAGCGCAGGCGTAGCTCTCGGGCAAATTACCAAATGTCTGACGGCCTTTTTCCTTTCCTACCTATGTGATCGAAGGCTCGACTCGTGCCTTTTGAGATGTTGCTGTGAAATGGCTCTTCTTTGTGCTCCGGGGTGGTAGCGTGTGGCATACTGGCTTGCAATATTTACAGGCTACACTGTTGTGTCTTCTGTCACAATATTTGGGGGGCAAATAGATGAGAGCAGAGTGAGGTGTGAAATCGCTGAATATCATCGCTCGTACATCTGCTCTAAAATCTTCCTTGGAAACGAAACAAAAGTGTTTGACAAGTAGATGGCTAATTGCATTCAGCCTGCATCCCAAGCACAGAGAGGACAGTGTGTCAATGAGATTAAGAAGTGAGTCGGGATAAGAAAAAAGAAGGCCCAAATGAAAGGGAATAAGCAAAATGAAATAATGCGGTGGACCACCTCTGGAGTGAGTACAAGTGTGGCATCTGTGTCAGATGTTGTTAATTAACGTCAGTATGTTCCTAGCTGGCACTTGGCTTCCTGTCGTCGGCGCGGGGCAGGTTTTGGAGGAGCAGTGGGCAGGGGGGCAGAGGGGCGCAGAGCAGCAGAGGCAGCAGAGGTAGGGGGTGTTAATCCCACTCATTATAATTCCAGTCCATGGCCTGTCGAGGGAAAGAGACTACAGGGGCCTACCAGCACATCCTATCAATATGCAGTTCCCCTTTTTCACCTCTCTCAGTGGCTTCGGACTACACACTGGCTAACTAGCCCACTGTCCCACTGACTTCTCGTTACTGGACACAGATGATTATTATTAGAGCTAAGATAAAACTGCTAGAAATCTTGCTATAGGCAGAATAATAACTGCATTCCCACATATAGAGAATGGGACATGGTTTTCCCAGATAATGAAGTGACATATTCTTCAGGTTAACTTCCCAGTGTGTAACGTTGTTTCTAGGAATCTGCAATCCATGTCAAAATAGTGCAGAAATATGGTTAATTCCACCTTCACACAAATGACAGTTTCCAGTGCACATCACTGGTTATTTCTCTCTAACAAAACTGTTGTCAGGTTCATGTATATTTAGTCATGTCTTTGGGGAAATCAAAGAGTTTAAAGACAGTAAATTATTTTTAATGCTTGCACAAAATAATAGGCCATTTTCTAAATGACGTGCCATGCTGGTGCTGGGGATCATCAGGATGCCAGTTTCGCCTCCCTGTTGATCGGCTAATTTGAGACGGAGCGCACCTGGTGTGTCTTATTGCGTGCACAAGTGCTGAGAAATGGCACTCCATCTACGGCCGTGGTTATTCCCACGCAGAGCAAAGGTACTGAGGATGTTAGCATTAACCGCCCATTAAAATACAGATGGATGGAGACGTATAGGAACAAAAGTTGCAGCTACATAAGAGTAGTATGGAGAAGGAGGAAGTGAGGCTGGATATGGCCACCATGACATATGCATTTATATATAAGCTTTTATAAGTGATTGAGAAGAATCTGACAGAAGTTGAAAGGGACAAAGTGCTCCAACATCTCCACTTTTGGTGAAGATTAATACTTGACTTTCAAACAATTAACCATAGCTGTCGTAAATTGATTATTTATTTCTATCTTTTGAAAACTGACCCTGCATTTGACGCTGGACGTGACGCAGTGGAGAAAGTCAATAGCAATACTTAGAGCTCCACTCCACACAGCAACTGCAGCCAGAACCTCTTGGATTGATCGGTTGTCCTCCATCAACCCAAAGTTCACATGTCAAGTGCAAGCAGATTCTTTTGCTTTTTACATCGGTTCATTTCACAAAAGATACTCAATCTTGTATGTTCTCGGGGTTCATAAAGCTCCACTGTGCAATAGAATCTTACTGAACACACGCAGGAGAGAAAGTACGGTTTCCAACACGGCTGAAGAGTCTTGTTATTTGAAGCGATCAGCTTTTATATGTCGGGCCTCACATTTATGCAGACGGGAGCGTGACAACAATGTTTTGAATGGACTGCAGTCGGAGTCCAGAGGGGCTTGTTCCAGACGCTGCGCCTGATGGTAAAAGTCAAAGTGCGTAGTCCACATGTTATAAGCATCTACAATTTAAAAAGGACTCCAGCAGCTGATGGCTCTGACCATGAGGTATATATCTCTTGTTTATCACTTTCACCTGCTCCACAATCAGACTTTTGTGCAGGGGAAGGGGGTCTCGCCTGTAACCGCTTCTGGGGGGAGTTTATCTTTTCAACAGGTCTTAGTGCTGACGCGGACACAAAAAACAGAGACAGAGGAGGCGCAGTTTGGGGTGGCGCCACACCTCTGCACTAATTTCAGGGTTAGCAGAACGGCCCGACAGGAGGACAGCATCGCCATGGCAACAGTTACCAGCTAAAAAGCACTGTCTCCAAATCTGATAGGGGCCCCAGATAATCCGTCACAACACATTGCCGATTATAGCAGCCTTTTTGGAGATCGGAGGAAACAGTTAAATCCACATTTCTGACCTGGTAAACATTTGTCTTTGAATGCAACAACCAAAATCTATTATTCGTGCATTGCCTTTAGTTCAAATTATTGTCATTCCGCTTTGGTTAAGCGTGTTTTTATCTGCAAAGACATCCTATTAGTTGGCATTCTTGCCCTATCTTCAAAGTAATAACACATGGATGATAGCTTTATCCATTTCTCATTTATTTTTAGCAGACGCACTGTGTAATAAAATAACCATTACACCAACAAAAGCAAATTTACTCTCCCCGTATCCATACTTGACATCAAAACCAATTTTTTTCCCTTCTGTAAAATGCAATACATATAAAAAGCAAATGAAGAAGACGAGATGGCAAATCAGGGAGAAAGAGAGAGCGAGGGAGAATAGGGAGTGATAGTCAGTCAGGGGCGACCACAATACACTTTCCATCAGGATCTAGTCAATTTATCAGCAGAAATGTTATTAGCTTCAAGATAGCATCAGCCAGCAGCAGCAGCAGCACAGGCATGTAGGTATTTTCCTCCCCATCAGTCTCCGATATATTTTTAGATGTTCTTTATGTGAATACAATGGCCTCAATATCAAACATTTTAAATGATGCTTGAAATACCAGTCACTTGACTTTGATGTCACAGGCAATTAAATCCAACCTTACCTCTTTTTTCCACTGTTAATAACAGCAATCTCGCCCAGCCTAGTGCCTAATTAATATGTGCTATTTGTCACTTTGCCTTGACACATGTATATCAAAGTGGGGGTGGGTAGGCAGCGGCTAGAGGGGTGAGGGAGGGGCCAGTGCTGGGAGGGGATGTTGGGCAGTAGTAGTAATAGTAGTAGTAGTATTAGTATAGTAATAGTAAAGGGTAGTAGTAGTGCTTCTCATCAAGTGCTAATGAGAAGTGCTAGTGTTAGTGTGATTGGATTGCAGAAGGGGCATGGATTGAGTGGTATAGGGGCCGCTGAACTAAAGGTGCTATACTATAATCAGGTGAGGGAGGACAAGGCACAGATGGTGATCAGGTATAGGTTGAACGTCAATCTCTGTGCCAAATGTGTTCAGGTGCACACAGGCATTCATCAGGAGGAAAGCATATGTGGTGGGAGAGGGAAATTGCTGCACGAATTGGATTCACAATGTGAAATGCATAACGGATTGGTCATTTTCCATGTTTTTTGTATTTTTCTAATATTGTGAAATTGTTGGTTTGTGGAATATTTTATTGTCCTTCATTTTGATTTGAAAAGCTGACAATTGTCTTATTTGCTGATGTTGCACTAGAAGATCAAATCATTTACATACATTAAACATTGCACAATTTTACCACCAATATTTATACCTTCAATCAGTCGGTTCAATATTTTTGTTGCTTTTTGGAAACAGCACTGACACACACGAGCTTAAAGTGGCTTCCTAATTTCACTGATAAAATCATTATCATATTTTAATGTCAATTTATCCATCATTTTCTGCGTTTTAGGGAGTCATCATCCTTGAGTGGAGTTTGGCTGGGGAAAAGTGGTGCTTATAATTAGGCCTGTGTTTAGCTTGGGTGTGTGTTTGTGCATGCGCTGTACACATGCCTTGTCATTGCCAGTTTTCACCATGGCTCAGCGGGGGCTCAGGCAATGCTGCAACGTCGCAATGAAATCAATGATCCATGGTTCTTTAGATGTGACCAACAAACTAAGTTGTCATCTCAATCTCAGACAAAAGAGGTGACGTGAGGGAAATGAAAGCACAGTGAAGTGGAGACGCGAAAATGACTCGAGTACATGTTGCCAAAGTAGTCCTGTGGTCACTAAAGGCACTGTCATTAATACATATAGTGCCCTATTGTCTAATTATGACAACAGCTCCAAACCTTTCCACGCCTAATGCTGCCAGCCTCTCACATCTGCGCCCAAAATGAATTGTATCCTAGAGCCCTCGGAGTCAAGGATTCACTTGTAAAGAATGCAGTTTTATTGGATGAACCGACTAATGTACCATGCAGTGTAGTTGCACTAGCATTTTATGCCACATTGAAAGAGTCAATTAATTTGCATAATTCAAACGAGCCTGTACTGCTACTCTCAAGGCATGGCTGGGCATCTTGGCGAGTCATGTCAGCGCCTCCATTTCTGATAAATTAATCATTCTTGCCATACAATTAATTACATTTATGACAATTTGAACCTTTTGTCCCACCCACCGGCCCGGCAATTTTACAGCCCAGCCTCTGATATCAGAACATCCCGATGAAAGCCTGATGATTTAGTGAACACCTTAGCAGAGGGTTTGATGCCTAGGGCTGAATAAAATTAATATTTTGTTTCCCATCTGGTGGAATCAGCAGAATTAATGAGGGAAGCAGGCCCGTAGCTACATCCAATCCAGGGATCAATCTGCCGCTCTCCGCTGGTTGCTACTCTTTTAGCTGGAGGTGTGTTTGAGAGTGGGGTGATGGTCTACCCACAATGCACTGTGCTGATCACTACTGTAAATGAGTGATTACTGCCAGTCACTCGGCTCAGCTCTGACAGACAGCACACTTCCTTGGCCTCCTCCTACTGCTTATGTCTTTGCCTTTGTCGCTGGTTTGCAGGCTCTAATTGAATTGCATTGGGGAAAATTTTTTCAAGCTGGCCGGCAGTATGGTTATGGTGTGCCATGGGCAGGCTAGTTTAAGGCAAACCGCTCAGCAATACGGCTGCATGGGGTTCCTGTCGCCATGGGGACAGCTCAGGGTCAAAGGGAGCTCTGATGCTGTCAAAACAGGAAGAAGAGAATGGGAAAAGTCCCTCATTGTTGTACTGTAGATGGTCTGAGTCACAGTCGCTTTCTTTGGATTCGTATTGTTGTTGGTTGTTTTGTTTGTCTAAAGACATAATTTATTTATCATGAATGTATTTTCAAAATGAAAGCAGCTCCCTGATGTAAAAATCATTTTCATGTATTGTTTTCATCATTCAGGGTTTGTTTCTATTCAAAGAAGAATTTGTGCTACATGCATGTCATGTTTATTTGACAATTGACAGAAACCAATATTGAATATCTTATTCATAAATAGTGACAGACAATGGGCAAATATATGATTATTATTGATGTTGTTTTGATGTGTGCGTAGATCCTGAGGAACATTAGTGCATCAGATAGCGCTCTCCCACAGTGGCCTCCGTCTGTGCACCCCTCTCCTCTCCTCCCTCTGCCCAGTACCCTGCACCCCCCTGTCTGGCTCCATGCTCCACGCAGCGATGTGCTGCACTGAGAAGGTGCTAGTCATCTCTTTGAAGTATCACTTCAATTACAGGGTTTAACCCCACAGGTCAGCCCTTGATTATTTACTCAAAGCTAGTGTAATTCTGCTGGAAAGCGTTTGCTTTGCCATGAATACAAAGCCAGGCGTCACTTAAATGGAGTGAATTTCACAGCGACATTAGGCTTGCTCTGGCCTGTGTTGTGTGATACGTTACATAATGTTTTCAAAGTCATACTTGACATAGTAAAGTGGATATGTTAGTGAGATCCACAGAGTGAATTACATGGTTACCACAGTTGTAATAGAATAAAGAGTATACCGGTAGTTCATATTTTATAAGAGCTGCCTGGGTGCTCTAAACGCAGCTGGCTAGCAAAATTAATTACGTTTGGAATATGGTAAAAACATTGTGTCATCAGCAAAGTTCCCAGTTTGAACGCATGTGCAAAATATTGCTCTCCTTCAATTGTCTGATAAATGGAGGGCATGTAAAAAGTGCACTTGGCAAATACTGCCATTGAATAATAGATTGTTTTGTTGATCAGGTTGCTGTTTACTTACCCTTTGAAATCCCTATTATGTCTCCACTCAGCTGGTGGCCTTCTATTGACTTGTTATTTTTTTATGAAGTAAAGTGGGGGCAACACCGAGTGCCACCATTTCCCCTTCTTAAATAATATAAACAACTAAACAAGAAAAAGCTAAAGTCTAAGTCATCTTCCCTGTTAGTTCATTTCAGCCGAGATGGCCTCGCTCGCTGGAGCATGATGCGTGCAATGAAGAGACGAGGGTCTTCTCCTATCCCCCGCCTCACACGCACCACCCCCGTAAAAGTTGCAACTGCCAGCTCAGGTGGAAAAATGTTGCAGAGTAAAAGATGTATTCAATAAATAGAGAGGGCCAGCATGGGGCCTGGGGAAAGTGTGCATGAGACGGAGGTTTGGAGAGAGGAATAATGGAGGGGAAGGTAGATGGGGCATGAGTGTACATTAAACAGCAGCGCTTGATGCCTAAGAGAGGTAGCACACCGCTGGGAATATAACTCTTAACTAGTATTGTCTCTTTCAATTTCAAGCAGAAACACGAGCTGTCATTTATATATCTCTTTTTCTAGAAAGGCACAAATCACAAAATCTTCTGTATTCAAATGGATTTTTGGGGGGCCGAAGATAGAGCTGTTAGCACTGTGTGGGCATGGTCGTCAAGAAGGCAATAATACATAAATCTTTAAAGCTATAACACACCCATCTTAAACGTGACAAAATTACATCCATGGCACAGTAACTAGAGGAACTTAGATGAAAATAAATTGCCATTGAAGTGATGTGAAGAGTAAGTAAGCAATGCTAGTTTCGGGTAATCCTTTCCTCTAGTCTAAATGTTCTGTACAGTGAGCAGTACACCTTATTTTATACATTGAAGATCCTTGCTTAAACGGTGCCAGTTTTGTTGTTTCTAGGCAGTTTTATTCCCAGCGCGTAGTACAACTAAAGGCTCCTTATTGTGACTAGCCCAACAATACAACAGTGCCACTTTAACGCTGGCAATTTTCCTCAGAAGTCAACTATTGTACAAGACTTCAGGGCAGTAATTAGGAGCTAAATATTGACAGAAGCTAATCAAACTCCAACAGGACTAATACAGTAGCGCGTAAGTGGCATTAGAAGTGATTAAATGCTATGTGGGGCTCTTCACCAGGCACAATGCTGGTGATTACTGTAGATATTTGAGCTTTGATTAAAGATCTCCACTTGACATGGATCCATCATACTGATACATACCTGTCAGAGAACAGAGAGCAGAGGGAATATGCCATTGTAGTCACGCCGTTGTTACCGAATTTGAGCGTGCACGGCTGGTGATAGGCTCTGAATGGCAGCCGAATGTCTCATTGTCAGCTTAGCAACTCCCATGACCTCCACAGAGTCTGTTTGCAGGCTTCACATAAAGTAAGGCTGCCCTCCTACCCACCATCAACTCTGCATAAAAGACACATTATCCAGTTGATATGGGCGTATGACAGAGTGAATAGTGACAAAGATGACAATGATTTGAAATCTTTTGTTTGAATTTCAGTGGTATATAAAGTTGAAGCAGTCATGGAAAATACTTTGTTGGGTTTGATTGACTAAAATTGCATAATGGCGGTGTCGGAAATGGATGCTGTCGTCCGAGCTATTATTTTGTGCTGCTCTACATGATATTTCTATATTTGAATAACATAAATTGTTTAAAAAAAAAGGCAAAACGGGTACAATGCGCCAAAACGGACACCCAACAAAGTCCTGATGGCATGTCTTTGTGGCAACGAGCAACAGTCATTACACCTCCTTCTGTCTATTTCAGACAAGGCATCAATTTGGAGAGGTATCATGGTGTACAAAATGTCACTATTACGTCTGGTGCTGGTTTGTCTGGTGCCACGGGGCCCTTGGATAAAAAGGGAGTGGCCCTCACTGTGCGCCTTTGCCATCTCTGCATTCCCCACAGAGACATTTGAGTGAGAGATGACTTCTGCTCATCATGCTGCGTATAAGCACAGAACAGAGAATTGGAGGCTCGTACAAAGAAAAGCACTTTTTTTTTTTTGCCCAACAACAATTTACAACATCTGCTTCACTTCAATAATTCAGTACATTTCAATGTTATCTAAGTAAACTGTTTGACATGTTGTTTCATTATTGGGTCCATACAATCCTACATCATGTCGATATTCAAATAGAACGTAAAAGCATATGTTTACATGTATTCAGATTGAAATATAACAGTAAAGTATATCTTGCATCTGGGAAAAAAATGATAAAAAAGAAAGAAAAAAAATATGACATGGTCAACATACAAAGATAATAATTGCAATTTGCGTTATCTGATTTCCTTCCTTAACTGACTGCATTTTAACCTTAAATATATGTAAACAGAGTCATCTTTTAAATGATCATGACAAGACATTTGTTATCGCGGTTAACCCTCAGTGACCTCTGTATTCTTTGATAGCTGTAAACATAGTGCAATGTGGTGTATTGCTTTTCAGGCTGAATTGCGGCCATTTCCCGTATCCACATTACTGTTGTTGTCATTTACAGCCTGAAGACAATAGCCTAATAGGATCAAAGATGAGGCGATTCCAGCCACGACGCCTCTCTTGCTTTATTAACATCTCTTTTATCTCCCATATCATCAAAACGCTATCACCCGCTAAAGTTAACAGCACAGACCCTGAGATCTTCTATCTACTGAATCCGACGCGCCATCATTTGTGGATTTTTTTTTTTCTTCTTCCATTCCTGCCCCTGTGACTGATTATCATTACCTTTTCTTGCAAATACCATGCTCATTACGTTAGTGTACAGCCAAAACATTAGTAGAAGGAGCCTATCTCTCTGGTGGAAGGAAGGCAGAGGAGAGAGGAGAAGAGCTATGGAGGCAGATTTTTCCCCTAGCCTCAGCAGCCATGCCCGGCGCGCTTGGCTATTAACCACAATGAACATGGTCTTTGTTATTAACATCTGTTCATCAGGGATCGGGCCCAGGCCTAATCACCCCTCGCACCTTCTGTTTCGGAGCAAGACGAGAGGCAATCAAGGGCATCATTTGGCAGCTGGCTTGAACTACTAATGCTTTCCTCTTCTCTGGCACCCCCCACCTCCTCCCCCTGCATGCTTTTTGAAAATATTTTCCAGTTTTATCTCTAAAAAAATGGATGAGGATCAACCGTTTTACCAGGATTATCAGTATCAATTAATTTAAATTATACCAATTAGCAGTGCAGTTCAGCGGTCCACAATAGCCAATAGGCCAAGCCAAGCTTTTTGTAGAATCCTCCACCAAGATATTAATTTATGCTCTATGTTTGAGATACGGCGGATTAGGGATATGTCGGTTATCACATATTGGCTATATCCAGATTTAACCAATCTTTAGCACCAATATTTATTTTCTGCACTGGCCCAGTGTGTGCTTCTGTGTCATTCCAAGATCTTTGAACAAAACTATGATTAAAACATAGAAATAAGAGGCCAATTAGGCTAAAAATATTGCTTTACGTTTACATCCATAATAATGACATATTAATATTTCTGTGACTCTAATGGCAAATATCAGTTATCGGCCAAAACAGTAAGATATCGGTATCGGCTCAAAAAAACTAATACCAATACTCATAAAGGCTTCTGCCCGTCGTCTGCATTGTTTTTTTTCGTCATTTGGTCCGTATCCTTTGTGTCTGCTTACAGATTATAGATGTGTGGCAACGGAGCTGTACATGAGCTGACTTTGTAACCTTTCAACTAGAACGAGCTGCCAAAACAATGCATTTCTTTTCTCACCTTGTTTTCTTTACCAACAAATGCGAGCGAAAAACAGCCATGGGCGGCTCCATGTTTGTTCTAGTTGCATCATTTCTTCTGTTTTGGTCAATTGTCTAACTGACTTTGAGGTCCCTCTGGTAGTTATGGACACAGCCTTGACATTAGGAATGGTTGAAAGTATACTAAATGAAGCTACTGTAACCATGGTTCGAATGCATGTAATTGTGTACTAAAATGGAGCATGAATGAGCCTTTACACTTGGTCTCCTTGGTTTATCTACCCACTTAACAGAAGACAGATTGAAGTACTATATGTTTAAAAAAGCATAGCATGAAGCTAAATGGTATTCTACCCCTCCCACTATTACTTCTGACCGCTACTGACCTGCACTTTCTTTGTTGTTGGCATATCCATTTAGGCGCTGGTATTTTGTATATGTATTTGAACGGAGAAATATAGAAAAGTCCCGCCACAGGGCTTGAGAATAGCTTTATGGATTATTGTATAGAACTTATTTGCTCCACTGCTGTGTAGAACCTATTATCTTTCGGAAATGAATGACTTGAAATGATAACAAAAGTAAGAAATATGTGAAACATTGTTGTTTGCTGTTGAGATCAGCAGCCCAATGCAAAATCACAAATAGCTAAATTATCGTTCATTTTCTCCACAGATCTTTTGAAAACATGAAAAAGTGAGCTTTACCTCTGGCATCAGAACAGAAATCTTTGCCAACTACCGAACTCTTCCAATGCACATCTGAGAGCACTTTCAGATCTATAGTGATACTTCATATCTTCTTCCTTTCCTCGTTCTTGGTATTCATTTCAACAATGGTCATCGGAACTCACCATTACATTTATTATTGAAAAAAACACCCTAAACCATCCCATTCTTTCCACAACCAATTTTCTAGCCTTATCCTCCAAAAATGTATCTGTCACCCCTTTTATGGGATTATGTAATTTGGAAACCACATACACACCAGAAGACTGGGAGCCAACCTTTGATAGTGATGGAAGATTTAGCGATGGCCGCAACAGTCCAGCTCTGTGGGAGGTTCAGGCGGACTTTGCCTCATCGCAGGCCCCATCTCTCGTCTGTTTGTCCAGCTGTATCTGCACAGGTCCATATCTGTAGGGCTTGAATATAGGCTCACACTGACACAGGGATACATAGAAAGATTAAGAATCTACAATGGTGCTGGAGATAATGGGGAGATTGACAGAGAAGCAGTGGGAGTCATTGGGATGTCAGTAAAAGAAGAACTCTCTCTGAAAGAATAGGCTTTATTAGACTTTGGTGGCAGTGTATTCAGTTTATATGAAAGCCACATGGACTTTTCAAAATGGTGAGTCTTTTATCTATCCCCATGATGGGACAGCACATGGATGCATGTGCCTTTCATCTTAATGTCACACATAGCTCATGATAACATTTCAAGTTTGGCCTAGTAGTTGGGCGGCAGCACATAGGGAAAAAAACATGTTTCATAGAACTCATTCCTGGTTCAGACCATTTGTTGTGTAAATAAAATTAAAAAATAAAATCACATCATACCTCAAAAGCTTTTTTCCAGGACACAAAACATTTACTGCACTGTACAAACAGCACAGTCACGAGGCATAGAACTATGATGGTGGCACAAATACCTTCGCAAATAAACACCCATCAAAGATTGTAAGGCATTATCATTCTTATTACAATTTTATGATCGTGTGCAACAAGGTAAACGTGACAGTGCTAAATGTATACATAGGTAGACAGGAGATCAGATATCGGAGAAAAGCTTCATTGGCTTTGGTGATATGGTGCAACCAGGTCTGGTTCCAGACCGAGTTTCTGAGGGTTGCAAAGACAATACTCTTGTCATTGTTTTATGTGCCTCAATTGAGAGTGGAGTGCAAACACTTTCAAAAGAGGGTAAAACACACCCTTTTGCTCAACTGTAGACTTGGGTCTGGGTGCAACAAAACAATGAGTACAAACAGTAAAAAATACACTCAAAATGCTGGGTTAAAATAAGTCAACTTTTAACTTTTAACGTTGGTTTCAAAATAGACCAATCAATTGTTTTAACCCAATGGTTGGGTAACAGATTTGTATGGTTAATACTACCCCTTATTTTGCCACAAATTTAGTGTTGAATATTTAAAATAGATAACCTGGCTTATACCAGCAATTATATATATATATATATATATATATATATATATATATATATATATATATATATATATATATATATATATATATATATATATATGTATATATATATATATATATATATATATATATCATATCATATCATATAATCATAATACAACTAAATCATTTTAAATAACTATTTATTTCTGTAAATTATTCAAATATAGAATAAGATCAAATAAAAGGCATGCATAAAATACAATGTCTAAATACACTTACAAAATATACCATATGGACAGAAGAACAGGGCATTATTATTAGGGCGTGTTCATGAGTCCAACAGGGAAGAAACGTTTGCTGAGAGGTTCTGGTCCGAAGGGAGTGGCTCAAACAGTCCATGTCCAGGGTGAGAAGGATCAGCCACAATCGGACCTGCACGTCCCCGAGTTCTGGATATGCACATATCCTGACCTGCAGCCGATCACCTCAGCAGAGCGCACGATGCACTGTAGTCTCTGTTTGTCCCTGGCTGTGGCTCCAGTGTACCACACGGTGATGAAGGAGGTGAGGTAACTTGTAGTGACTATTGTATAGAGCAACTGTCCACTTCACATATGAATATGTTATTGTTTGTTTGTGTTGTTAACACCACTATTTCACATTCAAGTTCCATCTTTGTTCCTCCATAATGGCTCCGCGCATGTTTGAGTATCAGAGGTGCATGGGCCATATGATATGTATTTTTCCGCTATTCCAGAGATAGTGGTGTTTGTTGTGGTGGGATTAATCCCTTTGTCAGCTCAGGCCTCTTGAACACATTGCAGCTCCTTCTGTTACCCACAGGAAAGAAGGACTGGGGCATCTGTGTTTGGGTTGGCTATGTCTAAATCAGAACTCCTTGTTCCTCGCTCACAAAACACACACACAGACACACACAGACACACACAAACACACACAGACACACACAGACACACACACATACACACACAGACACACACAGACACACACAGACACACACAGACACACACACATACACACACAGACACACACAGACACACACAGACACACACACACACAGACACACACAGACACACACACACACACGGACAGACACAGACAGACACGGACACACAGACACAGACAGACACAGACACAGACACACACACACACACACACACACACACACACACACTGTCGGATGGAGAACAACATGTCCTCAATGTCTCTGCAATGGAGAGTCTCTGCACAAAGCCCTTTCATGTTGTTGGATGTGGCCATGGGAGGCCTGTCACATTTTGGCACAGTTCTCCTGCTCTGTCAGCTTGAGATGATGTCTGTTAGGATGCTACTGTCAATCCATAATCTAGTACAAACACTTGGCAAGTGTTGCGTTCGGTTGCATGTCATTCAAGAATTGTACAAGATCATATGATTCAGTATTCTTTGGAAGTGGGTTTAAAATGTATATTGGAAGCTGTACAATTTGCACTGAAGATACAGATTTTGATGCAATGAACAAGAGGGAAATTACATTGGAAGTAGTAGCATACAAAATAATGGAGCACAAACCTCATCTAAGGAGCACTCAATGGTTCTCAACATCACATTTGGAGTCAAAATGTAGATTGAGACTTGGACTGCAACACTGCAAATTGAGACTTGCAACATTAATCAGACTAATCATTATTATTGAAATAATCTAGATCCATTTCCAATATAGCAGTATTTGAATGTGATAGTGTTTTCTGGTATGTTTATGTATTTACATTAGGCTAAGTCTAACACTGATGAATGTTAACAGGACTTGTCTAATTACACATTTGCAGGCTATATGAGCATCACTTTTAATGAGCTGGCAGGTTGTCAAGGTAAATTGTCTTTATCTAGATCTAGGTTTGTAACAGCCAGGATGTTATTTTTCCTTGCCGTCTGTTTGTTGTTTTTCATTGAGATTTGTAGACTCAAGTTGTCCGCTTTTGTTAAGTCCTGAGGTGCAGTATTTGTGACTGTAAATAATAATGCAACATCTCTTCTTGTAAAATAATATAAACACAGTTATGGACTTGAAGTCTGGTGCAGTGTATTTTATGGGAAAATGCTCTTTTGAAGAAGCAAAAAACAGAACAGAGAAAACCCATTTTGGCACCAAGTAGCGTGAGCCTGGTGCAGAGCGGAGGGTCATTATAGCCTGCGGTCACACCATATTTATGCCTTGCCTGGCCCTCGTGGAAGGACCGACTGGGGGAAGCTGCTCCCGTAGCTTGGAACTCCCTTCAATCGGACTATCGGGTGAACTGGTCTCACAGAGGGGTTTTCACACATTTACAAAAACAAAGAAAGAGAATCTTAGAACAAAATGTCTGGGCTTTCAAATGTAGATTCTGTTCTCATTTTCTTAGATGTCTTTTTAAATGTTTAAATGTTTTTTCATGATTTGTGTGCTGCTATATTCCTCACTTTGCCCCAGGTCACTTTTAAAAAGAGGTTTCGATCTCAATGGGTTCTAACCTGGTTAAATAAAGGTTAAAAATAACTAAATGGATGAAAAAAAAATGAAAAAGAATCCCTGCTTGAATTTTGATCCAGCACAAATTAAGGAGGTGCTAATAGCCACATTATTCAAGGTGAAAACAACATAACAAGACAGTTAACAGCTCAAAAATTGATCTCTTTTCAGCTTTAATGAATACAGATACAATTCCAGCCATGTGCTATTCTGCGAGTGTTTTGGAAATTGCCTGAATGATATGACATTCCAACCTTTTTTGTTGCCGAACTGTGTGCTTTAGCTCTCCTATAATTCATATTTGCTTCTTCCATCTGAGTTTCCATTTCATCTGCAGGGGTCAATGATAAGGGGCTGGCTGATGTCACTCAACAATGGCTCCTCGGTCATGGCTCACAACGTCCACACTGTTCCTCTACAGACAAGGGTCATCAGTTTTATTGTTTAAAAGTCATTCCGCCCACCATTTCCCTTTTCCCATTTTCTTTCATTTCTTGACCTAACTACCCGTTTACCTCTATGACTTCGGCACATATGTATTCACAGCCCAAGACCTGGGTATTTTCACCGCTCATTTTCCATTCGTTCTTCATGGACCTCTATTTCTCTAATGGTCAGCCATTATCTGTCCATAACACGAGACTCTGTCCAAGTCATTTGCTCATATCCAGATCTTTTCACCTTGGTGTCACCCACTCACCTTATTTCTATAAGGGACATGGTTACCTAGGTTTCAATCTTACAAGTCAACTACTCACTGCAAGATTTGATCAAAGTTACTGTAGCATACATATACGGTAATAATTTTAGTTATTTCATCCAAGGTCTGTACAATTTGGGACTAAAATGCGCTTAACCCGTTGTTCTTTCCAAATAGTTGTCTTAAGTCTGTATTTATTTGTCATATTTGTGTATGATATGTGCATTGCATACTTAAAATCTAGATATTACAATTGTCATCCAAGGGCTCAAAAAAGCAGTCCGAGTCACTCTGATCCAAATGTTAAAAGTAATTGATGTTGTACCACGTGATTCCAAAGCATTCACTGGAGATTTAGTAAAGTTAACAAAACAAGTCTGGAATTTAATATGACACTTTCTCCTTGGATGAGTTTACAACATATGACAACAAAACAGGATGTGTAAAGACGAAACAGGGACCACAACAATTAATCACCAGTAATTAGTCAAATAATAATCTAGAGATATGAATCACATAACGAACCACATTCATGGACCTGTTATTGAGCTAGGTGTGTTATAGGAATACTGTAATAGTACAGTACAATTGTATGATTCGAATATATTTGCTTGAAAACAGCTCTTAGTTTTTATTTGTTTATATTTTTTTAAGTTGTTTGTATCAAAGTTTGAATAAACTTCCTTAGCCTTACTCCAAAGCTAGGACTGATAGCTAATCTTAAACTACTACCCACATAAATAGCTGAAATTTCTTCAGAGGAAGCAAACTTGCAGTGGAAATGATGGGAGTAGAGCCTTTGTAGGCCGATAGCCAGGGGAGTGCTAGTGTCCTCCTCTATCAAAGTAAAAACAGTGAGGTGCTAAACACCTTCCATCCCAGCAGTGGCAGGGGGCTCACAATGCCATTAGAAAAGTGTGGACTAACCCTGGCAGTGTCAATTCCTCAGGCTGGTTATAGTGCAGAGAGCTGTGTCCGGGGAGTGCTGTCCTGCCGCTGGGACACACAGACAGGCCTGGGTGCTGAGGTGGACTTATGTATGGAGCTGCAGGAGCGATAAGGGGTAGGGGGTCGAGATGGCAGCCTATGAGCAATGTACTTTGCAACAGTATATGTGGTCTGACCCTAGGATCACTATTTAACTACGCGGCTAAATGCACAATTCCCCCATCCAGAAACTGAAAAAATGGGACCCAGTGCTAATGACTTAGCATCCATTAAAACATATACCCATGTGCACAACGTAATGACAAAACATCCAGATGTATGTCCCACACGTGATAAGGGAGAGAAGCGGTCCGGGCCCTGATGGGTTAAATGGCCTGGTCCCCCTGTGTGCAGCGGGAATGTGCTCTTGCGCTGTGAGCGATGGCTTCCTCTCTCTGGGCTCCAGCATGGGGCCAGACTGGTGGCTGTTAGCTGGAGATGGATGACTCCTCAGTCTGCCTTTTCCGACAGGAGCGCACAGGCACAAACCAACACAAACCCACGTATAATACTCTTATGCTGTACATACAGTGTGTTGCAGTGTAGGGTCATGCTGAACTAACTTTCAGCTTGTCTCTTTCAGACTCACCATGTCACTTTCCTCCTTGAACAGAATAATTATCATATGTTAAAAGAATTTGCTAAACATTTTCTGGTCTATGTCCAATGAAACGATGAAGAAACAAAAAATATGGAACTGCTTACTTAACACATCCATTTAGGCATGGGAGCATCTCTTGAAACTCATAAAAGAGGTTGAGGTTTGATCTAGATTGGTTGTGACAAAATTATCTGATCATAAAGTTTCCCAGGCAAAAAAAGCAAGCATCATCTGTAGAATCCCAATTGATCAAATTACTTTGTGATAAGTCTTACCATACACATTTTGTGTTTGTATGGTATCGAGTGACCTTGAACACCTTATACATAAAGTTAACCAATCCCACCATATTGACTTTAGCCTCCCCTCTGCGAAGCTCGCGGAGCCCTGAACAATGCATCTAAAGTGAGGTTGTCCCAGCAGGTAGTGGTTCAAACGAGTCCCAGTCCAGAGGCACCTCAGGAGGGATCGGATGGCTGCAGCCTGTACGCCCTGGCCAAAGTTTGACCCGTTGTCAAAAACAAGTCCTGTTCCACACCATTACGGTCCCCCCCTGCTAAAACAACACCAGGGGAAATGTGTGTCAATACAGGTTTAGATTTGGTTGTAAAAGTTGCGTACGTGGTGCTCGGAGTGGTGAAAAGGGAGCATGCAGCGGCGTGTGCACCTGAGAACACTGACCCAAACGTGGGTAAACACACAAACGACTAGCCCATGTGTCTCCTTTGAACTTGTGTGACGTGGAGCCTAACGTGTCAGTGCCTGAACAGATGGAGTGCGAGTGGATGGCATTCTTCATGTGAGGTCAAAAGAGGAGCTTTGTAGAGAAACTTCAAAGACCATGGACAGTTTTTGACACCTCTGGAGACATCTTGGACGAACCCAATGGTTGTTATGATAAAAAGGCAAGTGGACATTCCCTCTACAAAATAATAATAAGTCCTTTATCTGGTACTATTACATTTAATAAACACTGCCTCTGGCTTGCTCAGGTCAGAAAACCAAACCAAAAAGGGAGACTTTTTCCAAGACTCTGAAATGAGCTGAACATCTGACCACTTCCTGTTTATAATTGTCTTCTTAAAACTCTTTTTTCCCCTTAGGTGTTTAACTCACTTCGAAGGGTTGACTGATATTTTATTTTTTCCATTCAGTTTTGTGCTCTTTTCTCTCGTTTGTATGTTTTGTGTGCAGCGCTTTGGTGTTTTTAAAGTGCTCCATAAATAAAGTTGGATTGAAGTGGTGACTTTCATTTTCAACCCAATTTATCCGAGTTTGGGACTACCATGTAGATCACGCCAACATATGCCCCCTTGTGGTTGGACGTATGGTTTAACTGACCTACATCGTGAAAAACATGAAGAAGAGTTGATGACCACCAGCTGCTTGGCCCCACCCCCTGGTCAGTGACTGATGGGCCAAACTTGACCTTCTCTGTGCGCAGCATGAGGTCCGGAGCTGGGGGATTGAAAACATCCAGCCGGAGTGATGGCTGTTTCAGGGGCTGGAGACGTGCGAAACATGGAGTGCCACTCTCGGCCTGGGATCAGGAGGAGCAGCAGTGGCATGCCAGACATGTCACCCATGCGCCAAGGCAGGCCAGGAAGGCCAAGCTGAGCCAGCAGGACATCCCTGGCACCAGCGCCTCCCGAAACAAGCCGGCTACGTTTACAGGGAGCTAAAGGTTGTCTGCGCACACTCTTAAAACTCACTATAACTTTCAAATGTGCATTACAATGTGGGAGCCTGTGCGCAATATGGCATAATCTGTTTATGGATGGATGGATCTTTTTCCAGACTTATCCATGTTTGGGTCACTTTAACAACTTTTCTCAGTATTTCAATGGTTGTCATGTGGATGTGTGAGACAATCTTATGAAACAAATGAGGTAAAATAAACAGGTAGAGTACGTTTACTATATTTTCTTCTTTCTACAATGTTCTTTCTTTAATTTGCAGATTCTAAATATGTTGTTGAAGGTCGTATACTGAAACAGAACATCATGCACTGGTTTGAGGTTTGAACTAAAACCTTTGGTATTGTCCGTGCCGTGTTGGAACATCAAACTTGTGACTTTAGACTCATACAGAATGTTTCAAATGGCACACCCTAGAAGAATGTGCAATCAAAAACTTGGATTCAGAGCACTATTTTAGAACATGGCAAAATCCAGCTTACAGTGGGAAGTGACGTTGATTGTCACGTTAAGGCAAGTGGGTGGCACGCTTTTGGCTTGCATGTGTGTATGATTTGCTGGTGATTTTATTCAGCAATTGAAATCAGTGACATACATACTGAGTTTTTTTTTTTTTTTCTAGGAATGCATGGGGTCATTGGAAAGCCATTGGAAACACTGGATCCTGTATTTACCTAGGACAGTTTATAGCTCATCAGAGGTATGTGCAGTGCATGGGGAAGCGATGAAATGCTGATTAAAGAGTGTCTAATTCCAGAGTGTCTCCATGTGTCTTCTGAAGAAGCCATCCAGGCCCTTCCCCGCGGTGTTTCGGGCGATAATGGTCGACCCCGCCGATCAGATTGCAGCTGTGATTTGCGGTGACCAGACAGACGGAGTGACATGTAAAAGTGTCACACCATCCGAGGTCACACGGCCACATGGAGATTTCACAACTCAGAGATCTGTGGTAGACAAGGGGCAGCGGGGTGGACTCGGAAGATTTGTGCAAAAACGTTCAAACTTGTTGAATTGTGTTTGGTGGATTATTATTATTGCACATATTTTCATATCAAAATAAACAAAATTATATAAAGTTCAGAAAATATTGTTGAAAAAAAAACATTTTAAGGACTTTTCGCCATTGGAGAGATATATTTAGTTTTGAATGGCTAATTGTAGCTGAATTGGCCATCATTTTTAATACTCACACTTAAATCCATGGGCGTTCTTTTTGTAGTTGTGATCATTTGAATTGCACATGGTGTCAAGTACTTTCTTAGATTTGAAGATTTGCACTAAAGATAAAACATTTCTTTTGAGCTTGGTTGTCATGTTCATTTTTCACACATTATTTCTTATATTAATAACAGTAACAGTTACACTTCTATAAACTTCAATAACACAATTTGTACACTTAAAATAATAAATAATGTCAATAAAAAACAAAAATGGTTTGAAAGTGAGTGGGAAGAAGCAACACTTTTTTGGTCTCCCTCTGTTCTTCCACAAATAAATAATTCCCAACACTTTATTTTTGAATTTCTATTTATTATTTACCAGAAATAAAATCCCACCAATATGTCTACTATTAAATGTTGATTTTCATACATATTATATGATAGCATATGATAAGAATAACACTGTACAGCACATTCCAGGCAATAAAAGAACATTGGGTGGATTTAGTCATCATTTTGAGATATAAGTGTCTTTAGATCAGGAGATTGTGTTTTATTTCATTTTTAAATGTTCTGCTTTGTTCTGTTCTTTACAAATATCTTTCTTCTCACCTTCCCTACATTTTGACACAGTTTGACCACAGACAGGGCTGCGTATGGCACTGGACAGGCTTGAGTTAGCCGCACGTAACGCTAAAGGGGGAACATCTCCTGACAGTCATGCCTCAGAAGCGCCGTGAGAAAACGACGCACACCCAGGTGGCCAAATGCTCTTTTTGTCTCCTACCAGCTCTGGCCTGTGCGGCTGTTTATCACTTTGAAGGAGAAACCATGGTGAGTGTTTACGGTCCCTCGCTTCCACCGGCTCCCTCCACCAAATGACCGCACGCTTTTGTGGACGTGAAAACTTGTATTATACACGGTGTGACTATGCGAAGTGCGGGCTATAAACCACACTCATTCATGTCAAGTCAAGTCAATCCTGCTTTCCCTTTATGCTCCTCAGTAGGGACACATATGGACTTTTACATACAATGCGCAAAATGGCATTCAATTCATTTCATGCCATATTATGTAACGATGTATACAATAGTGGTCCCATTGGGCATGCAGTCGAGAACATATTGTTACCAGTCATTAGTCCCAGATTAATACAAGCGGATCTATACATAAAAGCCAGCGGAAAGCAATGCCTCGCAAGTTGGCATCCATAAATTGTGGAGATATAGTGTCTCTAGATAGGAGGCATATGGCCGTGGTAGGACACTGCTCCTTTGTAATTGAGCGGCAGAGCAAGCAGTCCATAAAGATGCCAAGACATAGTTAAATATTTATGCAGACGAATTGAGTAATAAATAAATGGTTAAATGAATAATGGCTTGATTAACGCAATAGATATGTCATGTTTTATTCAGGATTTCTGTGCCATTAAAGAACAGGCAATTACCACATGTTAAAAAAGCAAATTGCAGGCTCTTAATAAAAGTTTCTGTAAACTCTCTTATTTTGTATTTTATTTTGAATAGCAGAAACACTTTGTCACTTTTGATACCGCGCCATTGTGAAGTAACGGCTAATCAGAACACGCTCTACCTCTATTTGCGCTCTATTGGAATATTAGCGTCCCCCAGCTTCACAAACCCATTTCCTCCCCTCTAGAGGAGATGAAAGTCGCCTTGTGCTTTTCTCCTGTGGGGATATTGTCTGCTGGCGCCCCACTGAGCGCAGGCAGATTGCTGTTTCACGACGCCCTCTACAGGCTGCAAGCGGTACGAGCGGCACGTTAGAAAGTACATGAAGAAAAATGCAAGTTATGTTCAAAAAAGTATGATTAAACAAAAGTCATTGCAGACAAAGAGTTGAGGAGTTGTTTTGGTTTGACAGTGCAGGAGTCATAACATGGCTTCCTGAATGGACTTAAAGGGGGAAGTGTTGCGGCTCTGACACTAGTCCTACTGTGAAGTCAGAAGCATATCAGACATGAAGCTGAAAACTGTCCACAGCAAACAGCAGGACTCCTCGGCTCTGCTACTACACATCCTTTACACAATTCTCTACTGCACCGACTTCAAACAAGACCTGATAAAAAAAAGTCCACCAAGAAACTGACAACTGTTATATACTGAATATAGAAAGTTTGAATGTGCTAATTTTTGGCATTTCATTTTTCCTTTTTGTGTTTGGGTTAATATGCTTCTTGATATTTGAAAACGTACTGTTCTCATTCGGAAATGTCATCTATTTATCACGCAAAAGAGCACACAGATACAAATAATTATATATAAGTAACACTCGATAATAACTACATTTTTAATATCCTTAATAAAGAAGATGATTAACAAATAATTCCAATATATTAAGAATAATGGTAACTAATCATTCTTAATAAAGTAGTAAGTCTTAAGTCATGCTTTATTTGGCTATAATAAGTTGTACCAAAATAGATATTATTAACAAAAAAAATGTAAAATTGACACATTTATTGATGATAAACATGAAGTACAGCTTAAGTATATTTATTAATGTTCATGCTTTATAAACAGTGAATGCACAAACTACACAAATTGTATAGACTTTAACTAAATTTGGTATATTCAGAACAACATTTTGATAGTAACCCCCGAGAAAAGATGTAGCAGCATGTCCATGTGTTGCAAGTGTGCGTGTGTGTGTGTGTGTGTGTGTGTATGTCTGTATGTGTGTGTGTGTGTGTGTGTGTATGTGTCTGTGTGTGTGTGTGTATGTGTGTGTGTATGTGTCTGTGTGTGTGTGTGTGTGTGTGTGTGTGTATGTGTCTGTGTGTGTATGTGTCTGTGAGTGTGTTGTCTTTGAACCCTTCGTCCTGCCCCGTGCGTCTTTATAGAGGGGCAGCTGAGGCCCGGGCTGCAGCCGTGTCCTGCCCAGGCACCAGACTTCTTTCCCCCCTCACCGTCTTCTCTCCTCTGGCCTTTGAAGTCCTCCTCACTGCCCCTGCTCCGGACCACGCAGACACACACGCCATGAACATTCACCAACTCTCTCTGGCTTAAAACACACACGCCCTAACATCTCTGTCCCTATTTACATGTTTTTGTTATCTAACGGTAGACGAGAATTTGTTTGATATCCGTGGACAAAAAACAAGCTGTTGGCTCGGGGCACGCTGGGGTGTCTAACTGATTGACTGCATGGGCAAAGTTCCCAGGGTCCTGTCTTTGTGTCCGACCGCTTTTCAAACACCCCCAGGCTTGAGAAAGTTTTGCCGCGGGCAGGAAAAAAAATGATAAATTAGAATTACATTTTCTCAAATCAGAGTGTCTAGTTTTTCAGAAAGGTGAAAGAAAAAGATATCCTTTTATCACGCGGAATCAAAGGACAATGGCGTTTTTTTTTGACATGCATGTTTTTTTGACCGTTTGGAAGAGTAATCATATGAATATGCAAAATACAAAAACGTGTCCTGCTGGGCTTGTGCAATTGATGGGACACTTTGAAATGTTGCAGTTTACATTTCAGCACGTTTAGCGGTGCGCGGCGTTCTTTAAAAAAAAATGAAATAAATAAGCCGTCCATTAATATGCCGTGAGAATCTGTAAAGCCTCAAAATATTCAAATCGTGGCACCGTTTATAATTACATGAACTGCTTGTGAGATTGCAGTACCTGTCTATCCTTATCTCATGAGTATGGACTGTCCTTCAAGGCAGCGAGGGGAATAAAAGGAAGCTGGCAAGCACCCTGCGAAGAGCCTAGTCGAGAAACTACCATGAAAAGCCTGCAGATAAAACAGGAACAAGTGTAAAGAAAGAGATATATGCTGTCCCTGTTAGCCTTTGAGCTCGGATATAAAAGGCTATAGACACAACTCACAACCTTTCCAGCGGTAACGACGTTTCAATCACACGGCTATGACAACACACGGAGCCGGACTAAAACACTGCGCAAGCAACTCAACAAATGCCTAATGGTCTTTATCATAAATATCAGTACTGCAAAGGTTATGCTGAGATGGATACGTCCCCGTGCCCCATTTAGTTGCACGGAGGACAGTGGAGAGTGATGCGCAGCGGAAAAACAAGTGGGCTACACTCAGGGTTGATCTTAACGCCGGTGAAATATCTGCTCTTGCGTAAAGGTTATCTCAATATAACTTCTACAGTGTTTGCCTCAAATCGAAAGCGCACTTGAACTAATGGAAGACCTTGCCATTTTGCGCTGACTTGAAGGCAGCACAGAGAAGATTGTCGGGTTTAAAAGCGACTCGACAAAAGCAATACTTAACCAAGGTGAGTTATGGTTTACTCAGGAGAATCATAACAACATGATAATATCTATTGATCTCCATTGATTTGCTATTAGGGGCTAGTTTAACCTTGATTAATAGAAGATTGGCTGTCAAGTCCATGGCCATAAAGGGATCATTGACACGTTACAATAGCCCTGGTGAAGCCGCCCCTCAGGTCTGCCTCTGCGGCCGATCGATAGCTGACCCCTGCCTCTTATTTACCACAATAGAAGTGCACCTTTTTCCCCGCGTGATGAACAGTGTCTGTCTGAGAGCCAGAGGGCTCACTGGGCTTAACCTTGAGCACAAAAATGTGTTTTTTAATACTTCATGTGGGTATTGTGGGGGACCAAAGTGGACTGACTGATTCGACCAGGTCTGTAGTACATGAAACAATGAACACTTTTCTGTTGTTAAAAGCAACTTGGAATCCTATTGTATGAGAGGTTTCAACTTGATAACTTAATGTTGGTGTGGCGATGTTAAGATAAATAAATATAGCATTCAAATGCATTTGGAGGATCTGTGGCACTTTTTGGCTATGACCATTCTTGACTGAATTCATCTTTATTCAGACAGTATAAGTCGCACTGGAGTATGAAATGCAGTTGCAAGTGTAAAAATAACAAATAATATCACATATAAGTCGCTCCGGAGTATAAGTATAAGTATAAAAGTATAAATATAAGTATAAGTCGCACCCCGGCCAAAACTATGAAAAAAGGTGCCACTTATAGTCCGGAAAATACGGTAAATATGAATGCGTTTAGACTGTGGGTGCAGACTGAGTGAGTTTATCATAACCATTCTGCCACTATGCAGCCCTGGAAATATAATCAACTGTGGAAATGAGTACCTCTTACTTTACCTATAGCAGGCATATAAACAGCAGGTATATTTTCAATTTGAAGGCTAAACTACAAAGAGCAATTAAATGAATTATCCTGCTTTCACAATAGCTCTGTAGTGTACAGCTTATTTCTGTATCCCAGTCCCCGAAGAGCTCCCTTATAAAAGCTGCATTGGCTCCCCATTAGGCAGGACCGGAGGGGACAGAGGATCTCTCACTCAATGACCTTTATTACAACAGGGCCCATAGGTCAGAGCGGCAGACAAATATGTATGAGGCTGATTAGGACTGCTGCCCTGAGCCGGACCTGCAGGCGTCCAGCAGCACGACACCAGCCTCTCTGTCCGAATTAAGACTAAATGACTGGGCCTCGCAAGTGCCCTTTTATTCAGCTCTAAATAAGGAAGGAGTGGTGGGCTGTGCACCTTTTTATTTTTGTGCGGTGAAGAGGAAAATAAAGGACAATGTGTCTTAGGAGAGCTGTTATTAGTGAAAAAAGAAGAAATGGACTGAGACCGTTTTAAACCAAGTAACCAACCGAACCAAATAATCAAATTTATAATGGTCGAATATGGATTTGTGAGCCAATACTTGCTGTTGTGACCGATACCAATGTTAAGATTTTGAAATCCATAGCAAAGTTCACTTAGTAACCTAAGAAAATACATAACAAAAATAAAAACATAATGTTTTTGACAACATACAGCCATATTTTTAGCATAACTGCTCTCATATTTTCATTTTTACATTAGTCTGTTCAAAAAGACACATCTGAAATACTGAGGATAAACTGAGAAGGACACGTGAGAACACAAAAAATGAATGCAAATAAATTTCGGCACAATTCTGATATCTGGGGAAACTCTCCAGCTTCACAGATAACAATAACCCCTTCCTAATTATGCATTCATTTTGACCCAAGCATTTTCATTCATACAGGCTTTGGAATCATCCATTTTCTACCTTTTAGGCCTTCTTTGTGCTAGGGCTCTTTTTGAAACACTTTAATCATGGGTTTGTTCTGGTTTTGCCTTTGTCAGTTATAGAACTACCCATTTTTGACTTCCCTTGATGAGAAGATTAGTTTGCAACTCTGTGATTTCCTTGATGAGCGCACACTTTAGTTGTATACAGTGTTTCCAGGCTTAGTTTAACCTCGTTGCACTAAAGCAGAGGTTGCGTTCACAAGGGCACGAGTCCATGTGCCGCATGTCTGTCGGTCAACCCAATCTGATCAGACAGGTGATGTGGGTGAGTAATCCATTAGAAGGATACAGAATCCCTTCCTCAGCAGTGCACTGTTGGAGCGCGCTCAGCAAGAGCCTCGACGGGCCCCTGAGCCAGGGCCTGTCAGGAGCCAGGAGGCAGAGTGATGGAGAGCCCCCGCCACGGTGCACTGGACCCTGGCTCTCACCCACGCACTACCGCTGGGTCTGCCGTTCACCCGGGGGCCCCACTGGTCACCACAACACAATCCAGATGTATGGAGGTATGTGCAGGCTGACAGTGGTGATAGGCGTGCGCCAGTACAGTGTCAGAGGAGATTAAGATATTTCCTGTCAGTCTACTGTCTGTCTCTCGGTCCCAGGGGTGCGGCCGATTTCCATTATTGAAGGAAAATTCACTCGGATCCCTCAAGCTTGTCGGCCAATCACAAGTGCTCCCGGAGGACGTTAATGAAAAGGCGAGCAGATCCCAGAAGAAACATCTATATGGCTGCACACCATAATGGCCATGGGAGAAACAGAACAGCACTCTGGCTGAGTTTGCCAAAGTGGACTTTCCCCTGCATCCATCTTCACTGATGTGACCAGACCTTGTACTTTTTCCACTTTCACTCGGGACACAGCCAACAAAATGTCACTTTTTTTCTCTATTGAAAAAACACAAATACAAAACACAAAAAACACAAATACAAATAAAACATCATTATTAACATTTACCAGTATGTAATCTATAGGCTATTTTATATGTCAATAAATTACCGTAATTGCTATTTTGCGGTTGTTGGCCCAGCACCAGTTTGCTACATTATACGACATCGAACATCAGTGTTTGGTTTTTCAACAACTCATGTTGTCGAATAACAAAACTATCTTTTCCTCTTTTAAACCAATAGCTATTCAAAGTTTAAATAAATCAATGCACACATGGTCTGAAATGTGTAATATACCAACTGTATAATTGGAAAATGAGTAATAAGTATCCAGAATAATACAATGTGTTATTAAAAAAAATCCAATCTCTGTGGGCTCTTTAAAATAAAAAGGCAAAGCTCCAACTTCACAAATTGAAGCAATGATTTTTAAATAAGTGTGTGGGATTCCTACTTTGCCAATTGCAGTGACTAAAGACACTCTGGGTTGTTATGAAACTGAATCAATAATGCAGAGCACTGCTGTGTCTTTATTGCATCCGGGGAGCTACTTATTCATACAAAAGGCACATTACATTATGGGCTTGGCTTGCCCAGGGCTTGTAGTTATTGAAATTTAAAATTATGCCGAACATCAATGTCTTTTATAAATACGCCTGTTAATTTATTAATGCATTAGTGTAGTGTAATGATTCATTTAAAGTTTGGAATGTGTGAGTTTGTTGCTGACATGTTACTAATTACCGAACAGTTGGTAAATGACAGAGTGGAAATGTTTCTCAGGAAAACGTGTCAAAATATTACAAAAAATTAACAACGTGCACTATGGACTCTGTAAAATGCATAGCGCGTCTTGACAAATTAACATCCTTTCACCATATCTGCAGATCGTGTGTGTGCTCGTCTCTGAGTGTCAGTAAAGTGTGAATGGGTTTGGGCTGTGAAATCCCTGTGAGGGTGCGGGGCTTAGGGACTCTGGGAAAATTGTTACAGCGAAACATGGCATTAACACGGAACGGTCACATTGTCTAAGTCGGATTCATTTTTCATACTTCAAATGCAGCGGTCTCCTTTTTGACTCTTAAAAGCGCTTGTAATTCCTCGACTAAAGCGCAGTATTTTTTCAGAAGTAGAACGTTTTCGGTGAGTGACTTTGGTCAGATGGTCAAGTTGACCTCATCCTTTTGTACGCCAACTTTTTATACACAAAGACTTTTTTTTTCTGAACATTGTACTGTGTTTTTCAATGTGTAATAGATAGAAAGTGGATAAGGGGCCTTCTGCAGTCCAAAGTGTGTGTACATTCAAAAGACAACTTAACAAGGAAATGAGTGATGAGGCAAAAGGACATCTGACTCACTGAGACGAGAAGTGAGCGTGTTCGAGGAAGTTTGCGTAAATTTGTGTTTGAAATGGGTCACATTTTAGGTGTGGATTAATGTGTATGCCCCTTGTCTCAGTTCATGCTACTTGGTGTGTTTTTATTGCAAGGAATTTAAATGTATAATGTTGTATAGTTCTGGCTTACAAATAAAACAGGACAATTTGAACTGGAATACAAATTATTTACCCACAGTTAAAAGCCATTCAAAAATTATGCCAGATGTTTTGAAACTGGGTCAGATGATCACAAATAACCCTGAATCTCTATTACTTGAGTATAAACAAGCGATGTAAAATTTCTGTTGGGTTTACTTGATATGTTGAGCAACTTTTACAAATAAATTCTACGTGTTGAAGACATTGTGTGTATATATTTCTTTGAACATAATAGGACATAGTTGAAAAAAAAGTTCATTATGTCATGCAATGCCTTTAGGGTAAATCCAATGATCCGTTGCCCTTCAACAGCTTAGCATGGATCAAATATTTGCATAGTAGTATTTTGACGGTTGCAAAAGTTAACCAGCTTCCATCAAAACATCATTAACTGTAATTGTGAGTCGGTGCCGCTCCGTGCCCTCTAGGTGCCAGGCCATCAGGGCGGGTTATGTAAAGGAGGACATGATGACAGCCCTGTGTATATGTCTGTGTGCATATCTCGCTAGTGTGTTGGGAGAATGGACAGTTCGCGACCCAGCGGGGACGTTGGCGCTCCGGCTGGGTAGGTAATGATATCAGATGCCACGCTCCACAACAACAGGTGCCTTGGCAGTGCCACCTTCTACCTCCACGCTGCGACAATGACATCAACACACGACTCTGGTTAATTATAGATCACCAATCCCTCACTCTTCACCGGACGGCTGTGAGGGGGCGTTGGTCGGAAAAAGAATCACACATTTTGGAAAACTAAAGCAACTGTTAAATATATTGCATCTAGTACTTGCTCGATTACACTTGGTTAGATGTAAAACAGCATTTGGTTGTACTTTACATGTACTATTTGTAGTGTTGGATTCAAACTGCGGCGGGCGCACACGGTTTTTTGTAGAAGATTAAGGGACGATACTCCTACTCCTCCAGATACAGGAAGATTCTGACGATCATTTTAGTTATTCCGTGATTCAAAAGTGAGCTTGCACCATCTTGTCTTCACTCTTTCAAGAATACCCCCCGAGACCCTAAAGCCGGCTGCACACCAGAGGATTTTAAAATCATAAAATGTGCAGGCCAGTGACTACAGACAAAAAGACAATTTACAACAACATTTTGCAAAAACTCCTTGTTGGTTTTGTCAAAAAAATGTCCACAGTTTAAGAGCGGTATATAGAAAACGGAGCCTGGCGCTGATAGGCCGCTCTGATTGGCTATTGTAACATATTACTGACAATTTAACAAACAGTTGTAACGGAGTCACACTGACCCCATATACATGAGGAATGTCCCAACAAATAATCTCTGATGAGAATCTCTACTAGGGCCAGGCTTCCCTGGTGTTAAGGAGAGGCAAATAAAGCTTAGAATTGTGTCATAATCTTCTTGTGTGCAGAAGGTTTAACATGCATTAGAATTACAGGATCTACGCGCAAATGATTGAAATGAAAGTGTAATAAAAGTGTTTTTTTGCCCCTCTGTAGTGCAATGACATAAAATTTAGTCAAGCTTTGGTACAAAAACTAAATCCCTACAGAGTAAAAAATAACTAGATCATAAATTACTATATTTTGAACCTGGTATTCAGCCTGGTCCAAAATTGGCAAAGGACTAGGCCCTAAAAATGTATTCTTGAATTTTAGCATTCACATAATAGGAATTTCTAAACTTTGTAAATTTGTCTCAAAAACTAAGCAAAATCAATTCGTTACATTCCGTTTTATCTTAATATATCACATTGTACACGCCTACTGTTGAACTAATCACTAATATTACTCAAAAAATGACATCTCTACACGTCTCAGCGACTGTATACACAAGTCTGTGATCTTGTCGTCTCGAGCACTCGCACTAATTCAGAGGGAGCTCCCGGAGGAGATAGAAGTAGATTTTAGGTGCACCATTTGGATGACCATATGGAACTCTTTGTGGCGCCAAGAGACCATGCCGCTCGGAAACCTGATCACCATCTCCCTAGTGACAGCTGGAGTCTTTACACCATCAGAACATTTGTAGACTTCTAATTTGTCATAACCACCTCCTGTGGCAAAGAAATATGCTGCGAAAAATTAGGTAAGCAAAGTTTGGAATCCCTGGTATGAGCAGATAGGGAATGAAAGGAATGTTGTTACACGATGAAGGAGTTATCTGGGAAACTAAATTGGCGTATGGACTTGAAGTGCCAATTACTTTACACACATTTGTTTCATAAGTAGATTAACGTGTTGTCAATACAGCCACTCAGACAGACTTTTCAACAATATGATTATTTGCTCTTTTGAGATTATTTTCACGCCTCTTACAATATGTTTTTGCAGGATATTATTACTTTAGAAAGCAACGTTAATAGGTGGACGCTTTAGTTCTAATTGATTCCAGCTACTGATGACCTCAGCGGTATAATAGGGGCCTCTGTAAATGTTCGGCACTCCATGTTCAAAAGCCTAATCATTTCTCTTTGTGACTAGACCTATTAACTCGCTGTACAATAATGATAATCTCGGTTTTAGCGGCTCCCAATCTGTACTAAATATTACTGACCTGTAGAGTTTTGCGAGGTCATCTTAAACCTTAAGCAATTAACTGTTCCAAAAATGAACGTGCTTAGAAATTGCGCAAAAATGACAATGCAAAGCTCCGCCCCCCGCAACGAAATGCAGAATTTTAGTAAGTCCCGGTACAGTATAATAGGCTGTAGAAAGAAAGGTCGGTTCTAAAATTCCTATTGTTCAAAACTGAGGCAGAGGTCAGACTTATATGACAAAATTAGATGTTAAACTGTCAGATGGGAGATTTGTTGACCTGGTTCATTACAATTCAAGTAAATAAACTTGCAATTTCAACACGTCATAAAAACAGTGGTGACTTTTTCTATTTCTCTAGCAGTTTTTTGATGGTTTTAGTTTGTACATGTTTTCATTTCTTTTCAATTCTTCTCAAGAGTCTTAAGACACTCTCCGCAAAAATATCAAGCATGATCTTTTCTGATGCATTGTGGGAATCAGCTGCTCTCTGCATCCTCCCGAGGTCCCGACCACACTTTGTTCATGTTCAGCGACAACTTCACAAGAGTGTCTTTCTGTGTATTTTTCTTATGTACGTAGCCCTCCCTATTGCACCGTCAGTCAAGCCCTCCTCTCCCTTCTTCAGATCCCCCCAGGGCCGCTGGAGCTTGTCTGTAAATATACCACATTAATATTTCATGCAACTGTTTTCTTTTTTTTGTTGTCTCTCTGTACACTTTGTTGTTTCTTCCCATCTTGTCTGAATGGCTCATGTACCTTATGTTCATCAAGCAGAAAATTCCCCTATATCCCCCGTCCATCCCTCTCGATCTGCAGTGGTAAAGTGTTTTCTGCCTCAAGGCACAATTCTCTTGTCATTGTTGTACACCGTGGGCTTGTTGCTGTGTGATGTAATTGTTTTGCTCGGAGACCTTGCACGTTGCGGAAGTGAAATACGATAAAAAAAAGAAAGAATTCATGATCTACACGCCGCTAAATCTGTTAAACTCACACGGAGCACTTAAACCATGATTGTTTAGCTAACAAATTAACGACCCGGTAACAAAACAACTCATAGTAGCATAGCTTTAATTGCCTGAATGCAAAAGCAGGAGTTGAATTAGCGCTATGAGACTGGAACATTCCAAGCAACATTGTAATTGTAACGAGTTTTTTTTTTTTTTTTTTCTTTTTGGTTCTTGTTATGGCAGTAACGCTCTCTAATGCTGATGGGTGATTCTCCGCAGGCAGCCGCACTATTCTCAGGTGGGCTTTTTCCGAAGCACTAGATGAATTAAGTGGTCGTGCTCTTCCTTGACATTACTTGGTTGCTAAGTGTTCTTCGGTGGGTTACGGCACACTTTGGCATGTTTTGGACCAAGCAGAAAGGGAGCTATAAAAACCAGTTGGCTCGACGGTGGACCGAGAGGCAATAGAATCTGTTTCTGGTAATTCGGTTTGAGCTGGCGCCCCCGGGAAAACATAAGACACAGCCAGGTCCAAGTGGGCACCAGGGACAGTTTGAGCACAATGCATGAGAGGAGGATGGCTATTGTGTGGAGAAGGGGGGCTCTTTAGTTGTGTTGGACTCACACTGAGAACACCTATATGATCATGTGGTACTGGGTCAAAGGCGACTCTATCTAACCTACGAGTGACCTCAATGGCAACAATAGTCGACAATACCATACGAAAGATACTAACATGGAGATCAACTTGTGCTACTCACCGGATATTTATCCCAACGTGAAAACCTCATCTTTGTCAGGGATGAAGTAGACACATGCTTCTAACATTACATTCTCATTGTGTTAGTGCAACTGAAAACATCAAATGACCACCAATCAGAGTTCAGTGTTTTCCTTTTATACTTCCACTCCTGAGTTGAGTCTGACCTCCACTTCACTAAATGGTTGAAATAGTGCTGTTTCAATAAAAAGCTTGTCCAACAGGAAACTAAATTTATGTTCTACTAAAAGCAACAAAAGTCACTCTGAAAGCATAAAAGAGAAAAAGGTGAAAGGCCGGCCTTTCTAAAGGCTGCAGTGGCACAAGCCCACTGTAACTTAACCATGTAGTTTGGAGAGTGTGTGTGAGGGGACTATGGATTTTAATCCGTCAGTCGATAAAGGTCAGTGCTCGAAAGGGCTTTATTCCTGCGCTCCACATCAAAGTGTAAATCCGCTGATTGCAGGCCTTGAATGGGGAGACAACAAGGCTCCATTTGTGGTCCGTTTCTATGGCTCAGTGTGTGTAAGAGCCTGCATGCTCACACCCGTAATACTGGGGGCCCTCGGATCAATGGGCCCGCTGACCTTTGCATTGTGCCGTCGGCTTGGCCCGTGATGTCATGCCATCTATCCGGTCCTCCACTTAAAGGGCCCCGAAAAAAGCACGGCAAAGTCCCACACCGTCCTCCCACTGTGCCTCTGAAAAGATGTCCTGAAAGACATCATCTGCAAATGTATCCACCTGAAGGATTTTCGCCTTTAAATCACACCTCCGCCGATTATAGCCAAGTAGTAAGGAGGTGTCAACATGCCTCGAGGTTAACCACTTGGAAGTTACTATGGTCTTTTGCTGGGTCACTTTTTGAGAAAGTGTTTGCTGACTAACAAAAAGCCCTATCACTTCTGGAGGGTTGCTCTGCCTTGATCTATGGCCATTGAAATGTACCGTGGTGCGGCAGAGACTCCGAACCGAATAGAGAAAGCGAATCCCCCTTATTGTTCCCCTGTGAAAAGGTCCTCTTTATAGTGCACGGGGACGATGGCAGCTGGTAGGTTCGTCCCTCTATACAAGATAGAGCACTTTCAGCGAGTTGTGGAGTGTGTTTGAATGGAAATCTAAAGAGGTGGGCGTGAACCATTTGTTTTGCCATGTTTGTGTTTGCTGTCAACATGTCTGTCTGTGTTGTGGGGCGGCCCCCTTTTTAACCACGAACCCTCGTTTTTCGACTTGACCCCACCAACTCCTCCATCACGCCCTCCCCCCCTCGCCAGACGTAATCGCTGGGGAGGAAGCACACAGTGTCCCATGGAAAGGCCATCTTTGTGGGCAAGCTTTGTCATGGCGGCAGATGTTGTAATTGCCAACTGATGGATCACTTGTCAAGGAGCGTCATTATGATTCAAGGGCCTTTTTGGCTGGAGGAGCAGGTTAAAAGACTGGGAAAAGATGGTTCGGGATCAAGCGGCCGAGTTTGACAGGCAGGCAGGGCACATATATCAGCCTTTTGACTTGCAGCGTGGAGATTAATAATGTGATTGGCCACGCTTTGGAGCAGACAGTGGCGTGGATAAAAGGGGGGGCGTTCCTGCCGCCTTGTGATGGCATGATGAGTTAAAAGAACGGGGCGTGCAGACAAAACACAACTTCTAAGGGATTCTATGGCCTAGATAAACACTTGGACATTGTGCGGCCAGTAATCTTATGAAGTAATTCTAGCATAATGTGTGATTCGTCAACGAAAATCAAATTTAAAAAAACAAATTTGATTTGATTTTGTTGATCTGTGCCACGCATTTTAACAAGTCTTTTTAGAATGAGTCAGATAATTTCTTTGGCACAAATGAGAGGAAATATCGGTAAACAAAGCAACTGTCAATGCAAAAGGTTTCTATCCCTGTACCAGACGGGATGGGTGTCTAGGAGGCCCTCGTCAAGTGAGAGCTGCCATTCTCTGTTGGGACATTGAAGTGATCTCCAGTTTAACAAAGTGTCACTCTATCCCAAAGTAAATTGACAGTTTGTTTATGCTGGCCATTGGATTGGGCCATGCTCTTGCACACACACCATAGTCACACTACAGAGACACGGGCACCAAAAGCTCCCCAGAGGTCAATTAGACAGACAAGGACCGCTCAGACAAAGGGTGCTAGTGGCCCAGAGCAGGCGAGGGAAGCACATCATTAACAGTTATAAAGTACTTGAGTCTCTTAATTTAATTAGTTAATCCTTTTATCAGAATTGCTTTGTTGGAAAGAGCCATTACAGCGGCCTGTCCTCTGCTGCCGCCCAGAACTGGTGCTGCAGGGCTGTGCGGCTCACACATGCAACAGTTTGAAGGACTGCGCAGAGCTTTTATGGGAAAAACAGAAAGAAAAAAATTTTATAGTCTTGGAATCTCAAGGTCCCTGGAATAATACACGACTTGCATCCATTTGTTGCAAATGAAAGACTGCGATATCTCAATATTTTTAGAAAAACAACTACATTTTTTCAGTATTTGTAAGTAAAATTACTAACATTGCGTTTATGCAGAACATATTATACTTTTTTGATAGAGTAATATCAGTTCCAAGAGCCAGCTCAGCTCTTGTTATCTTGGTTGACATCATCAGAGGTAAAATACTTACAGTACGGAAGCAAAGTACAGACCTGGACGACCCTAAACAATCACAGTGTCCTAGGGTTCATGTCTCCAGGTCCCAAGTCCTGTACTGATGGTAAATAAACATCTCCTGTGTTAGAACTCCTACAAATACAATATTCATAGTTCATCATTATAAAAGTAATTCATTGTAAATCATCAAAAATGGCTTAATGGTCAATTTCACAGATTTTCATTGACTTGTTTTCCAGTTTTTTTTTTAATAATCCAAAATACAGAGCAGTGGGAGGAGCATTCAGGCGCCAAATGCAGGATAGCACAACATTACTCAAACATGCATGAAAAAGCTCAAAAGTATTTTACATATGTTCCCTTTACTAATCAACCCTCGATTATGCTGACTCCATTACATAAACAAGTTCACTATCTCTAAATAAGCAAATTGTCTTGAGGAAAAAAGGGTAAATATTAAGGATTAAGTCATGATATTTGGATATTTTGGCACAGCCCTAAATCTGATGGTTAACATGTTCCAGATGTTATAAAAGCCCAAGTAAAATCCTGAAGTCAGGCTCGTGGTAGAGATTTCTGTCTCGACACAGTTCGACAGTGTGATTTGTTGAATGTCTCCTCCCACTCTCTATCCCCTTCGTTGTAGTGCAGTATACTAGATTGCCTGTTTGGCCATGATGACGCTTGATGTATTTTTAACGCACAAATCATTGCCTTCCTTGATTTTACACAATGTACCATGCCTCGAGTGTAGTCCAGGTGCAATCAAGAACGAGGAGTGCACTACATTTTTCAGAAATATTAAATCAAATAAAAGGTTGATGCTCTTTTGAATCTACTTGCAGCTCATCCCTCCTTTTAGACCTATCTTCACACTGCCAAAATTATTCAAATAACCCCGACTATTACATTTATTTTACCGTGCCACAGGAGGTGTTAGCTGTAACAAGCAGAACGTTCAGGTACACACCCACCTCTTTTCAGGTATCACCTTTGAACATCAAGTATTTCAATAAGACTTTTAATAAGCAGTGGTAGCGCCCCCTACAGGGTGTTGGACTCAGGATGCGCCCCAGGCTCTCACCCCTCTAACCTCACTTACATCAGCATTTAACTCAAAACCCTGGACAGGAACCTTAGTCCTCAGAGTGGAGTATGCAGTGAAAACATAATCAACAGCCTGGTATGCGCCCACAGCTCCGTATTAAAGTAGAGCACAAGGTCCTGCTGATTGCTACAATCCTTACAGTCACAGCATAACGCCATTAGAGGGAAATGGGCTGAGCTCCATACAGATGGAAGGGAAACATATCGCACACAATCGTACAATGTCGACATACATGCAGGAAATGGCTGTTGTTCTAAGTGTAATAATATTGAATACAGATGGAGGAGACGCTAATATAAATGTTGTTACATTTTTTGTTGTAATACAATAAGTCAGATTTGACATTTGTGAATTCACCTTTTAGATATTTCATCATAAAGTACAATGGCATCGGAGGGCATGGCATGATCACTTTCTAAAATCTGATAAGCACCAATAGCCCATAATATTCCTCTGATACAATAACGTTGGGACGATGTACTGTGAAGGCAACAGAATCTTGTGAAAGTAAAAAAAAAGAATGTTGCTTCATTTAAAGGTTCACTATGTAACGTTTCTGATGGAGCGTCTTCATGTAGATGTCGTTGCTTTGCCTGGAATGTTCCATAATATGTCATTAAACTCATCAATCTGCAGTTCATGCCAATATTTGTAGAGAAGCAACCAATTTCTTTCCCAAAGGCAATAAAAAACACCTTTAATTCAATCAGTTTAATGCCATACTGTGGAAAAGCCATCTCCATAATCAAGTTGCATGGATACATTTTAGTTTCTATTATTATTATTATTATTTATCAAATCCCAAATTGAAAACCTCTTACTGCAATCACATTCAAATTTAGCTGTGAACTCTAAAATAAACCCTGCATATATTGAATTGAAGTTTACAGTATATAGCCTCTTGAGATAATGTATAACTGCATTCCAAATTGTCTTTTTAATTTGGGGTTTTACAGGTCAATGTCTAGAAACAGGCAATCCACACTCTCGACCAGATGGCTGATGTGTTTACAGAGACTTTTTGATTGCAATCAGAGCGGACCGGTATGGCTTCATTAGGTCGCCCCCAAATCACAGGCACAGGCTGTACATTCACCTGTTCATGTGCATTCAGCTCACACAGCATCCTCCGACATGCCATTGTATTGTCTGTACATGCATCACCGCCAAATGAAGCCAGGGTAATTAACTGCTCCTGCTGTGGACAACTACACTACCCATCAGCCCCGTGGCCTCTTCATAACAATCTTCACCTTTACCTTGTTACCTGATTACACAGGGAACCCACTGTGTAGCTTGCGTTTTCCCCATTTGTGACAGATTTAAATACTTTTCAGAAAACCAAAATCATCTGCTCGACCACAGTTTTGGACTGCATACAGTTAATTAGACATGCTTAATTTCATGTGTGGATAATTGGTTTGGAGGGAATGAGACGTAACCCTAATGGAAAATGTTGTAAACTATACAAAAAAAAGGTTATTTACCACTAAAACGTTGCCAAAAGACTTTTTATGTAAAACTGCTTACTCAGCCAAAACTCACCAACTAACCATTATTTCAATAGATATAATAATCTAGAAAAAAGGAATGTCTTTCATGATTTTTGTGTCAAATTTGAGTAACACCAATCATAGAAAAGCAGTTCATAGTACAAAAATGACTTGGTGTAATCTCTCATTTGTCCAGAAGTTTTCCATCATAGAAAAAGTTTAAAAGGTATAAACAATGTGTCTTGAAAATCACAACATTGCGACTTCCATCCAAAAGTCATTTTCAGCTCTTTAGATTGAAAATAACCTCAGAATGGAAGTCGAAATTATATTTAACATTTTAACATTTAACATTTTAAACCTTTTTGGTTCAATTTTGTTTTTATTAATACATAGGAAAAGTGTAAATGGAGATTATAAACCGGAAATAATAAATACTTATAGTGTAGAATCTCCTTAACATCTGACATGGCATCACAATATTTTATAGGCCAATATTCAACACAGATGAGGGCAAAAGTAGTTAAAATATAGATTTTGTCGTGAGTTCTGTGATCAGTTTGTGAAATTAGCTTTTTGTTATTTCATGACAAAATCCAATGTAAGAACCACTAAGAACATTAGGTTCATAATTTAATTCTAGAATCTGAAAGTAACTAATAACAGGAGAATATACATCACACATAAAGCACATTATACATTATAATTTCATGTATAAACTACGCATGAAAAGGCTATAGTGTTCAAACTCTGCCTAGCGTGACACTATGGCTCCCTATAACGTGCAGTTTTTGATGGGGATTTGTGCTCCCGAATGGAAATGCATGTGAAATGAGCAGCCCTCTGTGGCCCCCACGGTGCGCAAAGATGGCGTACAGCAATAATCTTAAAAAATGTAATTAAACACAGATAAGATTAATACAATCAGGGCGTGATGATTGAAAGATGCTGTTGTTGTGTTGGCGGGGGTGGTGGGGGCCCCGAGCTCTGGGATTAGCTCAGCCAGGTGGGGGGAGCATTTAAATTAGCAGTGAGATGACAACCCCCATTAGGAGGGATTAAGGGCCCGCTGGCATGCAGAACTGCACTGGCAACTGGCAGGGGCGGCAGGGGCATCCGTCAGCCGGGACCCAAGGCGACGTGGCACAAGTCACTCACTCACTTGTTTTACATTATGACGCACTAAAGTGTTATTAGTGTTTTATTCAAGTGCAATGTAAACAGTCTACAACAAACCATGTCGTGATTATAATGTTTCCACACTTAAATCCCGGTGCCCATTATGCAAGAAAAATATCAGTTTATTGCAATATAATCATTTATTTGGAGTTTGTTTTATAATGTGTCTACAGTGATCACTTGTTTAGAGTGCAAATGGTACTCCACATTTCACTAAAGTCGTCATTTTACAGTTTAACAATCTTATATGTATTCCATAACTGTTACTAAGCAACCATATTGTAAACATGGGCCAAACTGTATATAAAATAAGCAGTAGTTATGATTTGACAAATACTAATACCAAAAACACCTTTTTTTAAAAATTAAATTATTGTCTAAACAGGGATTTTCTTTACAAACTGCAATTTGAGTGATGTAAAACTATGATAAATATTTACCACAGGTACTATCCAACCAAACAAAGTGTAAAACATGAGAAAACTGTACACTGCATGCACTTCATGTACATTATCAACAGTCTTCAACAAACCTTGTGATTTTGTTATTATTTTACTTTTTAAAGCCCATTCTGAATATCAATAAGAATATCAAGTTATGTAATCTACAGTAGTTACTTGCTTGATAGCCATGTGTTTCAAAGTGATGAAAAATTAAGACCGTTGCCATGACACTTAACTATTCAAAATATTACATCTTTTGAATAGTGAAAAGTCCTAAAAGAAAAACACGAATTCCTTAATTATGTTCCACCAATTTTGCATATGCTTTATGTTGTTGTAGGTGCTTGTCTTTGAGTAACATTTAGCATTGAACTATAAAACAACTTTAACATATTCAATAGCAACATTACAACACAAAGCATCTTAACATCAAAAACACGTATATACAATAGAATAAAAGGGATTAAAAATAAATCCATATTTTTAAAATGCCCTTGTCATGTCTGCGCTTCACACTCCCCACTTCTGTCGCTAATTGAAAAAGGACAGCGGCCAGGTTCTTTCTGGGGCGCCCTCCTACCGAAGTGCGACCCGCAGTTTGGGAACCCGCGGCGCACTTGTCTGTCGGCAAAGACTGGGCGGACGTCAAAAAGCCACACAGAGGAATTACTGGCTTAGTGCCACCTGACGACGGCACTTTTTTGTTCCCGGTGGCATTCCCTGTGACTTCTGCAAAACAAAACAATAATGCGACAATCCGATTAGAAGCACGCTGATTAACATACATTAGCATGAGAATGGCGCTGTATGATGGGACAGTAGGTGTGCATGCGCCGAGCTCCATGTGGCGTTATGGCAAGGTTATCCCATTGGAAAAGCATGTTCCCCGGTCCGTCTCGGCCTTCACTGCTCATAAAAGTGTCATCTCTCCCACGGCAGCTTACAAACAAGAACTTTTAGAGCCCACCACCTGCTGGAGCCAGAGCGGCGGGCATTACGGAGATGAGAAGAGCGTGTCTCCATGCAAACGAACCGCTGACAGCTTCAGATAAAAACAAAATGCCTCTCCAAAAGATTTATTGACTGATAAACACATGGCTTTGTCAGTCAACGTTTTCCCATGTTGCACGTTTTAATGTATGCAAATTGGAAGAAGTACTTTGGTGCAAGTATTGGTAATGTTAAATAAGGTTGAAAGTAATCTGTCATTCTAAAAGTAATGTATTTCTGTGCATTAATGTGTCAATCCAGGATAGAAGTAACTTTACTCAGTTAAAGAAAGATACGTTTTAATTTTGCATTTGCTAAACTTTGTGAGATATAAGAGTTTCATGGCTTGATAGAGAGTAACTGATACAAGGTCTGGGCACTGTATTTAATGTATTGTATTGTACAAAGCTTTGCAAAATGGTTGATAAGTGTCATCGCATATTAATATCAGTGCCTTGGAGGTGGTGTCAAGCAATAAACTAGATAAATAAAATGGAAGAATACATCTGTTTTTACATGATTTAAATTAATGCAAATGGGTGCCTCCATTATGTAACAAAATTAAAGCAAGACATTTCCTTTAGAAGTCGGTGTAATCCCTCATTTGCCCAGGAATGTTCCTCTGCAGAAAAAGCTTCAGTTGTATCATCTGGACATGTTTTTTTTAGAAAAACAAGACGTTCCGACTCTCATCCAAGAGTCATTGTCAATCTTTAGAAGTAAAAATAAAACTTAAAATCCCAGGTTTGTCCAACAAGAAACTGTACAATGTTTTAATTTTTACATATTTATCTTAATTGCAAGTTATGAAGCCTTTACTGGTTCAATGGAAAGTGATTCATATGAAATGTGAGTCCAGGTCTGGGCACTAACTCTCATTTTGGAGTCGTGTTTTCCAACAAACTGATGCGAACGTGACGAAACAAAAACACCCATTTATTTATTTATGTATTTATCGAATCGCTTTTCAAACCGGCGAACATACAAACGCTCCGACCTCGGTCAAATGGAAAGGTCAGCGCTGAAAACAAACAAAGTCACCGCGGCGAGGGTTGTGGAACAGCTTGACATGGAAGAGGGCAGAAACATGGCGGACGAAGCAGGCAGCAGAGACATCAGCTCTTCACATGTGACTGTCTGGTATTTCTGCTAAACTCCGGAGAGAAGGGTCGCCCGGAGCCATCCCAGCGCTCCGACACCGCCGAAGAGAGAGAGAGCGTTTGTGTGTGCGTGGGGCCCTCGTGTGCCAACCTGAGCCTCACAATCCACTCTCCCCCCGGCCGCCTCGACTCTCGGCTCTCTCCAGCGACAGCACAAAATCAAACAATTAGCGGGAGGTGGAGGTAAGGTTCAGGTTTACCCTCCGGCGCCGGGGCAAAATGATGCTGTCATCCAGGAAAAAGTTTTCTGACATGTTTGGGAATGGAAAAATAAGAAAAAAGAGAGTAAATGGCGATTGTAATGTTGTGAGCGACTGAGTGCAAGTAGCAGAGTAGTATTTGTATTTGGTACACATTTGATGGCATGTTAAAAGCAAATAAAGTACAGTAAATATATATAAAAACACAATTCATTTAACATGTATAATGGTGTGCAAGCTCAATGAGGTGAGTGTTACTAGTTCTGAACAAACCTGTAACACTTCAAAATAAAAGTCCTATTTATAAGAAATGAATAAGCAACAGTTATTTCTTTATAAGCACTTGACAATAGTTGAATAAGCAGCGTATTAATGCTCTTACAAACATTTTATACATGATTTATTAACATACACACATGTCTGTTCAAGGTGTTATAAGCATACATAAATAAATTGTGCTTATCAATGACTTATAAATGCTTTACAAAGGAATATTATTTTAAAGCGTACCAGAATGTAGCTTACTTTAATGACACAAATAATATTAAGATCTTTATGTTTATATATTTAATTCTTTAAACATGAAAGTAAATGTCATGATGCTTTCCTCCTTGTCAATCAATCACAGACGAAATACATTCTTTGAAGTAATATCAAATCCAGACTCTGAATCCGGATGACAAATATGTATAGCACATTTATAATTCTTTCATGATCTCCCTGTGACTGTGGCATTTGAAAGTGAAATGCTGGTGATCCATGAGGGCACCGGTCGACATTCGCAGTTGCTGTTCTGGAGCGTACAACACAAGAACATTGACCGTGGCCTTATACGTCGGAGTGGAGTTCAGCGCCTCTCTCTAAGTGGAATTCTTAACTATGGGACCTCTTCACAGCATGCATTTTGCTGTTTACATAAAAGACGCCGAGCCGTGGTCTAGCCCGGGACATTGCACCCGGGACCAGGATCCGGTGCTCCTCTCTCTCCCTCTGCCCTGCTCCAAATGGGATGGAGAAGAAAAACATGGACGTTAAATGTACAAGCAGAAAACAAGGTCCATGTGTCTTTCCCCCGACATGAAAGTTTGCAGCCTGGTTTGTTTTAACACAATTGAGAGCTTTATAGGACTGTGTGTGTTGGATGGGGGAAGCTCGGACACATAAATCTCCATTCGTTTCACATGGGCTCCAGCTCTTGTGCAATTTCTTCATTTGTGGTATAGGAATGTGTTTCGTATCTGTAATTCATTAGGATCCATAATGTTTTATGTGGGTTATAACAGGTCTGAGAAGGTTTGAGAAAATGCAACAGCTGTTATAAAGTAAAACGTTGTAACACAAAATAAAGACAACTATGGGATATCAAAAGATTTATTTTTGCAAAAGTAGACTACAATTTATAATTTACTCTTGGTCAAGCAGTATTTTCAAATTTACATAATTTTATGTGAGACTTTTAACTTTGCTCTATTTTTATTTATTTTTTCACAATTAGCTTTTTTCCCTCTTCTTTTTTCCACTATGTTTCTGTTTAATGAAAATATACAAATGTTCAGAACTAAAAACTAACCCTTACAAATTTGTAAATGACATTCACAATCACATTTTATGTTAGTGCAGAAATACAGCATAATTAGCAATCCCCAATATGTTATGTTTTGTATGAGGTTTCTTTTCCTTTCACTGGTTGTTATTATATATATATATATATATATATATATATATATATATATATATATATATATATATATATATATATATATATAATTATATTATATGTGTGTTTATACTTCAACCTCAAATAATTTCCCCATAACATACTTTGATGACAGAAAGGTAAATTGTATTTTATTTTGTATTTGTTTGCAAAAAGAAATAAATAAAACGTTATATTTTAGATTGAATGATTGAATGAATTTTGGATTGGAGATTTTTGAGATCATGAATCCCAAAATGTTGTAGTGCCATTATGTGCCAAATATGAAGTACTTTTTCTCATATAACTTTAATCCCTCCTCTGTCTGTTCTCTCCTCCCGCCTGTGCGTCTGTCTGGGCAGCTCGGAGTTCCACACTGCCCCTCCACAGATCCACGGGAGACCAGCGTCGACCTGACCCGTGTCCACTCTCCCTCCAGCCCGCCCCGGCTCTCCCCACAACCCTCTAAGTACTGCTTTACTCTCGCTCCCCTCTGGGACCCGCCGCCACTGTGATGGAGATGGATGCGCCGGTGCTCTACTGCCCTCTGCTGGTCACCGTCACAAACACATCCCACATGTAGGTGAGGTGAACACACAGTACAGGAGGAAAGAGTGTACACATGGAGAAGACTGGAAGAGGACCAGAGAGGAGTCAAGGGGAGATAAATAAGGTTGTCCAAGCAGGACATGCCAGGAAACAAGCTGTGTGGAGATGTTTTGGATACTTGGAGATGTCCTGCTTTTTACATGTTCAACTGGTGACGACTATAGTGAAATATAACTAAATATTCAACAACCAAAAGAGATAAACATCCTATCAAAGTGAAAACATATAGTTACTTAGTCCAGTAATGATCTGTAACTAAATTAGCAAAACCGATCTTAAATTTGCCATGTTTATTTATTTTTGATAGCGTCTTCTACACATATAACTATTAAAATGTGTGAGGGGATGGACTAATATTGTTATTGCACTAAAATAAAAGCAGCTTTGAAAATAGTTTCAGAAAAAAAGAAAATTGTAAGCTTTTGACCTTTTTTTTTATTTTAATTTTTTTCAAACGGCTCTTATCTTTTTTTTTTTTGCAAATTAATTTTATTAACTTAAACATGATGGTTTGCAAAGTTTCTTGAATTAACTACAAAATGTTCTCTAAAATGTAAAATGCATTGTTCATCATCTTCGTCCAATTATATTATGTTAAAAAGCAAAGTAAAAAACAGTTATTCCACATTCAATTTATATTTGAGCTTGAACAGAATTTATTATATCGAAAGAAAAAGAAAAAAGCCACAATTCTGAGCTGAACATTTAAACATTTGTAACTCCACACCCTAAACCGTCGCGAATAAACCCGAGTCTATACGTTCGGCAATGACCTACAGTTCCTCCCCGAGCTCCTCGCCGGTCGCGCTGCGCTGAGGCCCAGATGGTGCGGTCACAATGGCGGTGCGGGGCGGCCTTTGATGGCTCTGAGTGATTGATTTCAGGCTTGACTGGCTCTGATAGAGTCACCTCAGGAGGCACTGGCAACCACAAGCCCCAGCCAGCGCCCCGGCCCAGAAACAAGATGGAGCACGGATGCCCAACTGCTTCGGCCACGTCTCCATAGAAGTCCAATCCTCCCCGGCTGCTTACTGACACCGCCATTGGATGGATTTTGTCACTAGACTCAGCTTTCAATGGCAAAGCAGTTTACAGTACACGAATCGGTCACTCAATAGTTCCCAGCATGCTCAGGTTGATGGATACCCTCGATTTCGGCCAAGAAAACATTCATTTACTTTGATGATTCCAAATGGGCTCGTACGATCATCACGGACAACAATTATCACCATAAATGCATGAAGTTACATGAATTTGGTTGAAGTGGAGTTTGATTTGACTGCAGTATTGCGTTTCCCGCTCTTTCTGCCCTGGCTGACTGTTGTAATTCGCCCGGCGTGACGGAATCGATCGATGTGTTTAAGTGAATATGGGGGTGACATTTTGTGCTGCAATGTCCCCACCGAGTCGGGCAGGGCAGGGCAGGACCCCACTGTCGTCAAGGAAAATCTGCCCCCGGACTCAGCTCGGTTACCCGGCTCCATCCGGCACCGTCTCGCAATCAATGAACTGCGCCGCTCCAACATGAAATCGCACACATTGTTCACGAGTGCAACTGGCTCCGGCGTACAAAGCCTTTTAGTGGATTAGAATGGATGTGGCTTAAGAGCACCGTGCTCGGAAATCTGCTTAAATCTGCAATTATGTTTGTATTTCTAATCACAGCGGCTAATTGCTTTAACTAAATAAATCCCACTCGTATTCGCCATGGCAATAGCATTACCATGGTAATAATTACTACTGTGATGACATTGACATCAGGCAGGTACCCTTTGGTTCATTTGAATAATTAACATCTCAGAGGCACTGCTCTTTCTCCTGGAGCCGCTCTCATCTTCCACTCCTTTAATTGTGAGTTTATTAAGGCGACGGATTGATGAACCCTCTGCATAATTCCACTATTAGTTCCACGCATTCAAAGAGGCGCTCTCGAATAACACGCGTCGCATTTATTTAAGATTAAACTTTAATGTGTCTCGTTGCTTAAGATGAAGATATTAATTTAGCCAAGAATATCCCCGGGCCATTTTCTTCAAGTTCAGGATAAATCATCAATTTGTTTCCAGAATGCAGATGAGCTCGACGTGTGTGGGCAAGATGTTATGGCATGAATATATTACTAATGTTAACAACCTTATTATAACTGCACTTTTGCTGGTTATAAAGCGCAAACAAAGACTTCATAAATAACAAATAGTTAAATAACAATGATTCAGGCTTAGGTAACTGCTTAATTAATACCCAAACCCCTTAATTACTTTTCATACCCTAACCCTTAAATTGCATTTCATACCTTAATCCTAACCCTAATCCCTTACATACTGTTCTTTCATTCATTCTAACCCTATTCATACCCTTATTATTTTTTTGTATCGTACCCTAACACCTTAATTACCATCCATACCCTAACCCCTTAATTACCATTCATGCCCTAATCCCTTAATTACCATCCATACCCTAACCTCTTAATTACCATTCATGCCCTAATCCCTTAATTATCATCCATACCCTAACCCCTTTCATTACCATTACATTCATTCCCTAACCCTTAAATTGCATTTCATACCTTAATCCTAACCCTAATCCCTTACTTACTGTTCTTTCACTCATTCTAACACCTTAATTAGTATTCATACCCTAACTTATTTTTTCTGTATCGTACCCTAACCCCTTAACTACCATTCATACCCTAACCCCTTGATTACCATTCATACCCTAACCCCTTAATTACTATCCATACCATAACCCCTTAATTATCATTCATACCCTAACCCCTCAATTACCATCCATACCCTAACCCCTTAATTACCATCCATACCATAACCCCTCAATTACCATCCATACCCTAACCCCTCAATTACCATCCATACCCTAACCCCTTAATTACCATCCATACCATAACCCCTCAATTACCATCCATACCCTAACCCCTTAATTACCATCCATACCCTAACCCCTTGATTACCATCCATACCCTAACCCCTTAATTACCATTATATTCATACCCTAACCACTTTCATTAACATTCATACCCTAACCCCTTAATTACATCCATACCCTAACCCCTTAATTACCATCCATACCATAACCCCTTAATTATCATCCATACCCTAACCCCTTGATTACATCCATACCCTAACCCCTTAATTACCATCCATACCATAACCCCTTAATTATCATCCATACCCTAACCCCTTGATTACATCCATACCCTAACCCCTTGATTACATCCATACCCTAACCCCTTAATTATCATCCATACCCTAACCCCTTGATTACCATCCATACCATAACCCCTTAATAACCATCCATACCCTAACCCCTTTCATTACCATTATATTCATACCCTAACCACTTTCACTACATTCATACCCTAACCCCTTAATTACATCCATACCCTAACCCCTTAATTACCATCCATACCATAACGCCTTAATTATCATCCATACCCTAACCCCTTGATTACCATCCATACCATAACCCCTTGATTACCATTCATACCCTAACCCCTTAATTAATATCCATACCATAACCCCTCAATTACCATCCATACCCTAAGGTATGGATGATAGTAGTTATTAAGTAGTTATTAACCCTGAATGGTTCTTAATAAACTCTTTGTTCATATACTGAATATATAGTTATATATGCTGAATGTATAGTTCTGATAAAGTGGCCCCAGCATGTACGTGACTCCCTTAGGTGCTGAAGGACGTTGCACTGTAAATAGAGGCTCACCCTGGTCCAGATCTTATTTGGGTGCTGGGGGGCCATGGCTGCAGTGCTCTCACATATATCTGAGCGGAGACAGAGGGGCGGGCAGCGAGGTGAGAGTGAGGCCAGGCCAGTGTTGCCCGCCTGGGGAGTTTGGCATGTGCCCTGCCTGGGCCTCCTGCGGACGGGGGTCACAGTAAATAAAGAAGAGATGTGCCCCGCCCCTGCCCCACTGCACCAGCCCCTTTTTCCAGCCTTCACCCCTCCAGAGCACTAACAGGAATCAGGCTCTGACCAGTGGCCACGCCCTCCGGAAACATCTATTATAGGATTCAGTTATTATATACTTTTGGATCAGTCAGGTCACAATGTAATCATAAGTACTAAAAAAAACTTAATTGAAAGAATTTTAAAAGCATAATTTAGTCTGATTCAATCGAAAAATTGTAAATCTACAAGTAAAGTGCATTTTTTATTTTCGTGATGTATACCCTGCACATAATCCTTCATTACGATGTGTATTCATATAAAAAACACACAAATCCACACATATTGTAAGGCCTTTTGAGTACGGAAACTGGCTGCAGCCTTCTAGTACGAAAAATGTGGAACAAACTTATTGCTGATTGCTGATTGGCTGGATTGTTTGGATTGGCGTTATTGCCACGAGTCTGGCACAAAACGATCGTCGGATGGAGAATTGTACAATTTTATGTATTTTTATTCACATGACAATCAAAGAACACAGGATCTCTACAGCTCAGTGTTAGCCCTGAAAGTTTACCTCATGGCTGGAGGCTAATATCTGGCTGAACATGCATGAACAAAATTGTGCAGCCAAAATATTCCCTGGCACACCTGCTAATGCTAAACCAAAGCCGTCCGCTACGTTAGCGCTACTTCTGTTCATACACACAGTAGTAATGAAATCCAGGCTGCACGTGCATATATAGGTGGAAGGAAAAATAATAAAAAATCCAATATAAAACTAGAAGGAGGAAAAATGCTTTACACGTAATAAAAAACAATAGGTAGCCGTGGAGCTCGCTGCGCTGCTGGTAGGAAACAGAGGATTTACAGAAAGCAGGGTTTGAAAGGCCTCAGAAACAGTGAAACATCAATGTGTTTTAATGTGTCTGGTACCAAAGGTTAACGCACACTATGTTTCTCTAACAAGTAAACTAACTTCCCAGGTGTGACCACTACAGCTACAACTAATCAGATACATACAATACAAGATCCTGCCGAGTTTGGTTCGCTCGCTGCTCAAACCAGAGCCAAAAACATGAGAAATTCAGAAATGCATTTTTTTTTTAAATCATTCAAGGTTCAAAAGTATTGCACTAATCTGGCTTTGCAGTTTTATTATGCATAGGAGTGTGTAGAAATTCAAACGTGTGTGTGTCTTATATGCCTCCCTCTAGTGGCCACAGTGGGGAATGGAACTTGCTGAAATGGCTTATTAGCAGCAAAGCGAAGTGCTCGAAGACAATGAAAGCTATAAAACGGAGCGAGCTTGGAACAAACAAAAACAGCTGACTTTTTTTACAAGCTGCCACATGGTAAACAATGTAGAAATGATTCATATAGGACATTATTATTGTTATTAAGGAGATTGTTATGTGTTTGAAAGTCTAACTAACTAATTTATGCAGAATATCAAGTAACTTTTCTCTATGTACAATTTGAACATGAACATAAACATCCACTTTGAGTTAATACAGGCAGACATGTGCACTCCCACCCCTCTCTCTTTCTCTTTCTCTTTCTCTCTCCCCCTCTCTCTCTCTCTGCCTCCCGCTGTAGGAATTCCCAACCCTCTCCACAGGTATCCGAGCAGCCCAGACCAGCCGAACATGTGTTTTCCTCCCCTGGTCGGGTCACTGCCGGGTCGTCCATTCATTCCCAGTGATAGTGGAGCCATGCTTATCACGCGCCGCACCCTCACTACCCATCATGCATCTCACTTTGACCATAGCGACGCTTGTAATGGAAAGATGGAGGAAGAAGACCCCCCTCCGATTTCTCAGACGCATCTCATCCCAGTCCAACTCAATCAGTGACAATTTTAAGAGGAGAATTGAATGTTTTTTCAATGTTTTTTTTTTCCAAGGAGGCGACCATTTTGAACTTTGACCACCGAGTTATGAATTTTCCTTTAAGGCTCAGAGGAACTGAAGGAAAATATTCTCAGGACAATGTACACAGGATGTTCATGTTTCAAAGCAAGTTTAGGTTTCATAATGGCTAGAGCCCCGCTGTTTCAACAAGTTTGTTTTGTTGGCTCTGGAGAACATTCTTGGTGTTGATGCAAGGTGTTTGCACAACCTGAACGCACTGTTGGTCCACCGTTAATCAAAGAACATCAAAACTTCCAATTTGTGCCAATTCGCTGCAGATAAAGGGATGAAGGCTTTATTGTATGAAGCCTTGAAGTAAGCAGTTACAGATGCTGCACGTGGAAGAATGCTTCAGAGTACATAACAGACAGTCAGAAGGATAAATCAGGCTAACTGTTCTTTTATGATCATAAAGAGCCTCTCGGAGATGTGTAATATACATTTAATTCAGTAGTGTAGTGAGTTTAACCTGGATGACATGAACCTCAGTCCACGTACGAACTGAAACTGGATTACAGCGCAATTCAATTCACAATAAACTAATGTTTTGTTGTGCGAATCTGAATTTATACAGAAAATCCAGATGGAATTAATTGCTTGCCAATATTTCAAGTCATTGGGCATTGTGTTTGAGATCCAAATAATACAACGTAAACTAGAGAATATGAAGATGAAGACATCGCGATCACAGGATTCAAAGGCGATTATCAACTACACTAGCAGGTTTATGGAAGATTATGGACTGTTGTTTTCATTTCTCTGCTCACATAATGAGTTTGACCAGTGTCAGTGGTTAAGAACATGGTGCACTGGGTAAAAAAATATAAAACAAAATGCAACAATCATAGCATGTTCCAAGCAGGTCAAATCCCCGTCTTCTGTGTGCAATTCCAATGTGTTAACGATTACACCATTTGAGGAGAAAAACTCACCTTTGACATTAAAAATAATCTAGAGACTTGTACATCTGCTTCTACAAAGAGTTTACGTTGTGTCAGCTGCACACAGTGTACATAATGCCGCACACAGTGTACATAATGCAGCACACAGTGTACATAATGCAGCACACAGTGTACATAATGCAGCACACAGTGTACATAATGCAGCACACAGTGTACATAATGCAGCACACAGTGTACATAATGCAGCACACAGTGTACATAATGCTGCACACAGTGTACATAATGCTGCACACAGTGTACATAATGCTGCACACAGTGTACATAATGCCGCACACAGTGCACATAATGCTGCACACAGTGTACATAATGCCGCACACAGTGCACATAATGCTGCACACAGTGTACATAATGCAGCACACAGTGTACATAATGCTGCACACAGTGTACATAATGCAGCACACAGTGTACATAATGCTGCACACAGTGTACATAATGCTGCACACAGTGTACATAATGCTGCACACAGTGTACATAATGCCGCACACAGTGCACATAATGCTGCACACAGTGTACATAATGCCGCACACAGTGCACATAATGCTGCACACAGTGTACATAATGCTGCACACAGTGTACATAATGCAGCACACAGTGTACATAATGCAGCACACAGTGTACATAATGCCGCACACAGTGTACATAATGCAGCACACAGTGCACACAGTGTACATAATGCATCACACAGTGTACATAATGCCGCACACAGTGTACATAATGCTGCACACAGTGCACACAGTGTACATAATGCAGCACACAGTGTACATAATGCCGCACACAGAGTACATAATGCTGCACACAGTGTACATAATGCAGCACACAGTGTACATAATGCTGCACACAGTGCACACAGTGTACATAATGCCGCACACAGTGTACATAATGCCACACACAGTGTACATAATGCAGCACACAGTGTACATAATGCCGCACACAGTGTACATAATGCCGCACACAGTGTACATAATGCCGCACACAGTGTACATAGTGCCGCACACAGTGTACATAATGCCGCGCACAGTGTACATAAAGCTGCACACAGTGTACATAATGCTGCACACAGTGCACACAGTGTACATAATGCCGCACACAGTGTACATAATGCTGCAAACAGTGTACATAATGCCGCACACAGTGTACATAATGCTGCACACAGTGCACACAGTGTACATAATGCCACACAGAGTGTACATAATGCAGCACACAGTGTACATAATGCCGCACACAGTGTACATAATGCCGCACACGGTGTACATAATGCCGCACACAGTGTACATAATGCCGCACACAGTGTACATAATGCCACACACAGTGTACCTAATGCCGCACACAGTGTACATAATGCCGCACACAGTGTACATAATGCCGCACACAGTGTACATAATGCAGCACACAGTGTACATAATGCCGCACACAGTGTAAATAATGCTGCACACAGTGTACATAATGCAGCACACAGTGTACATAATGCAGCATACAGTGTACATAATGCCGCACACAGTGTACATAATGCAGCACACAGTGTACATAATGCTGCACACAGTGTACATAATGCCGCACACAGTGTACATAATGCCGCACACAGTGTACGTAATGCCGCACACAGTGTACATAATGCCGCAGACAGTGTACATAATGCAGCACACAGTGTACATAATGCCGCACACAGTGTACATAATGCCGCACACAGTGTACATAATGCTGCACACAGTGCACAAAGTGTACATAATGCATCACACAGTGTACATAATGCCGCACACAGTGTACATAATGCCGCACACAGTGTACATAATGCTGCACACAGTGCACACAGTGTAAATAATGCAGCACACAGTGTACATAATGCCGCACACAGAGTACATAATGCTGCACACAGTGTACATAATGCAGCACACAGTGTACATAATGCTGCACACAGTGCACACAGTGTACATAATGCCGCACACAGTGTACATAATGCCACACACAGTGTACATAATGCCGCACACAGTGTACATAATGCCGCACACAGTGTACATAATGCCGCACACAGTGTACATAGTGCCGCACACAGTGTACATAATGCCGCGCACAGTGTACATAAAGCTGCACACAGTGTACATAATGCTGCACACAGTGCACACAGTGTACATAATGCCGCACACAGTGTACATAATGCTGCAAACAGTGTACATAATGCCGCACACAGTGTACATAATGCTGCACACAGTGCACACAGTGTACATAATGCCACACAGAGTGTACATAATGCAGCACACAGTGTACATAATGCCGCACACAGTGTACATAATGCCGCACACAGTGTACATAATGCCGCACACAGTGTACATAATGCCGCACACAGTGTACATAATGCCGCACACAGTGTACGTAATGCCGCACACAGTGTACATAATGCCGCAGACAGTGTACATAATGCCGCACACAGTGTACATAATGCCGCACACAGTGTACATAATGCTGCACACAGTGCACACAGTGTACATAATGCATCACACAGTGTACATAATGCCGCACACAGTGTACATAATGCCGCACACAGTGTACATAATGCTGCACACAGTGCACACAGTGTACATAATGCAGCACACAGTGTACATAATGCCGCACACAGAGTACATAATGCTGCACACAGTGTACATAATGCAGCACACAGTGTACATAATGCTGCACACAGTGCACACAGTGTACATAATGCCGCACACAGTGTACATAATGCCACACACAGTGTACATAATGCAGCACACAGTGTACATAATGCCGCACACAGTGTACATAATGCCGCACACAGTGTACATAATGCCGCACACAGTGTACATAATGCCGCACACAGTGTACATAATGCTGCAAACAGTGTACATAATGCCGCACACAGTGTACATAATGCTGCACACAGTGCACACAGTGTACATAATGCCACACAGAGTGTACATAATGCAGCACACAGTGTACATAATGCCGCACACAGTGTACATAATGCCGCACACGGTGTACATAATGCCGCACACAGTGTACATAATGCCGCACACAGTGTACATAATGCCACACACAGTGTACCTAATGCCGCACACAGTGTACATAATGCCGCACACAGTGTACATAATGCCGCACACAGTGTACATAATGCAGCACACAGTGTACATAATGCCGCACACAGTGTAAATAATGCTGCACACAGTGTACATAATGCAGCACACAGTGTACATAATGCAGCATACAGTGTACATAATGCCGCACACAGTGTACATAATGCAGCACACAGTGTACATAATGCTGCACACAGTGTACATAATGCCGCACACAGTGTACATAATGCCGCACACAGTGTACGTAATGCCGCACACAGTGTACATAATGCCGCAGACAGTGTACATAATGCAGCACACAGTGTACATAATGCCGCACACAGTGTACATAATGCCGCACACAGTGTACATAATGCTGCACACAGTGCACAAAGTGTACATAATGCATCACACAGTGTACATAATGCCGCACACAGTGTACATAATGCCGCACACAGTGTACATAATGCTGCACACAGTGCACACAGTGTAAATAATGCAGCACACAGTGTACATAATGCCGCACACAGAGTACATAATGCTGCACACAGTGTACATAATGCAGCACACAGTGTACATAATGCTGCACACAGTGCACACAGTGTACATAATGCCGCACACAGTGTACATAATGCCACACACAGTGTACATAATGCCGCACACAGTGTACATAATGCCGCACACAGTGTACATAATGCCGCACACAGTGTACATAGTGCCGCACACAGTGTACATAATGCCGCGCACAGTGTACATAAAGCTGCACACAGTGTACATAATGCTGCACACAGTGCACACAGTGTACATAATGCCGCACACAGTGTACATAATGCTGCAAACAGTGTACATAATGCCGCACACAGTGTACATAATGCTGCACACAGTGCACACAGTGTACATAATGCCACACAGAGTGTACATAATGCAGCACACAGTGTACATAATGCCGCACACAGTGTACATAATGCCGCACACAGTGTACATAATGCCGCACACAGTGTACATAATGCCGCACACAGTGTACATAATGCCGCACACAGTGTACGTAATGCCGCACACAGTGTACATAATGCCGCAGACAGTGTACATAATGCCGCACACAGTGTACATAATGCCGCACACAGTGTACATAATGCTGCACACAGTGCACACAGTGTACATAATGCATCACACAGTGTACATAATGCCGCACACAGTGTACATAATGCCGCACACAGTGTACATAATGCTGCACACAGTGCACACAGTGTACATAATGCAGCACACAGTGTACATAATGCCGCACACAGAGTACATAATGCTGCACACAGTGTACATAATGCAGCACACAGTGTACATAATGCTGCACACAGTGCACACAGTGTACATAATGCCGCACACAGTGTACATAATGCCACACACAGTGTACATAATGCAGCACACAGTGTACATAATGCCGCACACAGTGTACATAATGCCGCACACAGTGTACATAATGCCGCACACAGTGTACATAATGCCGCACACAGTGTACATAATGCTGCAAACAGTGTACATAATGCCGCACACAGTGTACATAATGCTGCACACAGTGCACACAGTGTACATAATGCCACACAGAGTGTACATAATGCAGCACACAGTGTACATAATGCCGCACACAGTGTACATAATGCCGCACACGGTGTACATAATGCCGCACACAGTGTACATAATGCCGCACACAGTGTACATAATGCCACACACAGTGTACCTAATGCCGCACACAGTGTACATAATGCCGCACACAGTGTACATAATGCCGCACACAGTGTACATAATGCAGCACACAGTGTACATAATGCCGCACACAGTGTAAATAATGCTGCACACAGTGTACATAATGCAGCACACAGTGTACATAATGCAGCATACAGTGTACATAATGCCGCACACAGTGTACATAATGCAGCACACAGTGTACATAATGCTGCACACAGTGTACATAATGCCGCACACAGTGTACATAATGCCGCACACAGTGTACGTAATGCCGCACACAGTGTACATAATGCCGCAGACAGTGTACATAATGCAGCACACAGTGTACATAATGCCGCACACAGTGTACATAATGCCGCACACAGTGTACATAATGCTGCACACAGTGCACAAAGTGTACATAATGCATCACACAGTGTACATAATGCCGCACACAGTGTACATAATGCCGCACACAGTGTACATAATGCTGCACACAGTGCACACAGTGTAAATAATGCAGCACACAGTGTACATAATGCCGCACACAGAGTACATAATGCTGCACACAGTGTACATAATGCAGCACACAGTGTACATAATGCTGCACACAGTGCACACAGTGTACATAATGCCGCACACAGTGTACATAATGCCACACACAGTGTACATAATGCCGCACACAGTGTACATAATGCCGCACACAGTGTACATAATGCCGCACACAGTGTACATAGTGCCGCACACAGTGTACATAATGCCGCGCACAGTGTACATAAAGCTGCACACAGTGTACATAATGCTGCACACAGTGCACACAGTGTACATAATGCCACACAGAGTGTACATAATGCAGCACACAGTGTACATAATGCCGCACACAGTGTACATAATGCCGCACACAGTGTACATAATGCCGCACACAGTGTACATAATGCCGCACACAGTGTACGTAATGCCGCACACAGTGTACGTAATGCCGCACACAGTGTACATAATGCCGCAGACAGTGTACATAATGCCGCACACAGTGTACATAATGCCGCACACAGTGTACATAATGCTGCACACAGTGCACACAGTGTACATAATGCATCACACAGTGTACATAATGCCGCACACAGTGTACATAATGCCGCACACAGTGTACATAATGCTGCACACAGTGCACACAGTGTACATAATGCAGCACACAGTGTACATAATGCCGCACACAGAGTACATAATGCTGCACACAGTGTACATAATGCAGCACACAGTGTACATAATGCTGCACACAGTGCACACAGTGTACATAATGCCGCACACAGTGTACATAATGCCACACACAGTGTACATAATGCAGCACACAGTGTACATAATGCCGCACACAGTGTACATAATGCCGCACACAGTGTACATAATGCCGCACACAGTGTACATAGTGCCGCACACAGTGTACATAATGCCGCGCACAGTGTACATAAATGTGCACACAGTGTACATAATGCTGCACACAGTGCACACAGTGTACATAATGCCACACAGAGTGTACATAATGCAGCACACAGTGTACATAATGCCGCACACAGTGTACATAATGCCGCACACAGTGTACATAATGCCGCACACAGTGTACATAATGCCGCACACAGTGTACATAATGCCACACACAGTGTACATAATGCCGCACACAGTGTACATAATGCCGCACACAGTGTACATAATGCCGCACACAGTGTACATAATGCAGCACACAGTGCACACAGTGTACATAATGCCGCACACAGTGTACATAATGCCGCACACAGTGTACATAATGCAGCACACAGTGTACATAATGCCGCACACAGTGTAAATAATGCTGCACACAGTGTACATAATGCAGCACACAGTGTACATAATGCAGCATACAGTGTACATAATGCCGCACACAGTGTACATAATGCCGCACACAGTGTACATAATGCAGCACACAGTGTACATAATGCCGCACACAGTGCACATAATGCAGCACACAGTGTACATAATGCCGCACACAGTGTACACAGTGTACATAATGCCGCACACAGTGTACATAATGCAGCACACAGTGTACATAATGCTGCACACAGTGCACATAATGCCGCACACAGTGCACATAATGCCGCACACAGTGTACATAATGCTGCACACAGTGTACATAATGCAGCACACAGTGTACATAATGCCGCACACAGTGTAAATAATGCTGCACACAGTGTACATAATGCAGCACACAGTGTACATAATGCAACATACAGTGTACATAATGCCGCACACAGTGTACATAATGCTGCACACAGTGTACATAATGCTGCACACAGTGTACATAATGCAGCACACAGTGTACATAATGCTGCACACAGTGTACATAATGCTGCACACAGTGTACATAATGCTGCACACAGTGTACATAATGCTGCACACAGTGCACACAGTGTACATAATGCAGCACACAGTGTACATAATGCCGCACACAGTGTACATAATGCCGTACACAGTGTACATGATGCCGCACACAGTGTACATAATGCAGCACAAAGTGTACATAATGCAGCACAGAGTGTACATAATGCCGCACACAGTGTACATAATGCCGCACACAGTGTACATAATGCTGCACACAGTGTACATAATGCCGCACACAGTGTACATAATGCAGCACACAGTGTACATAATGCCGCACACAGTGTAAATAATGCTGCACACAGTGTACATAATGCAGCACACAGTGTACATAATGCCGCACACAGTGTACATAATGCAGCACACAGTGTACATAATGCCGCACACAGTGTACATAATGCCACACACAGTGTACATAATGCCGCACACAGTGTACATAATGCCACACACAGTGTACATAATGCCGCACACAGTGTACATAATGCCGCACACAGTGTACATAATGCCGCACACAGTGTACATAATGCTGCACACAGTGCACACAGTGTACATAATGCAGCACACAGTGTACATAATGCCGCACACAGTGTACATAATGCTGCACACAGTGTACATAATGCCGCACACAGTGTACATAATGCAGCACACAGTATACATAATGCCGCACACAGTGTACATAATGCTGCACACAGTGTACATAATGCAGCACAGAGTGTACATAATGCCGCACACAGTGTACATAATGCAGCATACAGTGTACATAATGCCGCACACAGTGTACATAATGCCGCACACAGTGTACATAATGCAGCACACAGTGTACATAATGCCGCACACAGTGTAAATAATGCTGCACACAGTGTACATAATGCAGCACACAGTGTACATAATGCAGCATACAGTGTACATAATGCCGCACACAGTGTACATAATGCCGCACACAGTGTACATAATGCAGCACACAGTGTACATAATGCCGCACACAGTGCACATAATGCAGCACACAGTGTACATAATGCCGCACACAGTGTACACAGTGTACATAATGCCGCACACAGTGTACATAATGCAGCACACAGTGTACATAATGCTGCACACAGTGCACACAGTGTACATAATGCCGCACACAGTGATGCCGCACACAGTGTACATAATGCCACACACAGTGTACATATTGCCGCACACAGTGTACTTAATGCCGCACACAGTGTACATAATGCCGCACACAGTGTACATAATGCTGCACACAGTGTACATAATGCAGCACACAGTGTACATAATGCCGCACACAGTGTACATAATGCCGCACACAGTGTACATAAAGCCGCACACAGTGTACATAATGCCGCGCACAGTGCACATAATGCTGCGCACAGTGCACATAATGCCGCACACAGTGTACATAATGCTGCAAACAGTGTACATAATGCCGCACACAGTGTACATAATGCTGCACACAGTGCACACAGTGTACATAATGCAGCACACAGTGTACATAATGCCACACACAGTGTACATAATGCAGCACACAGTGTACATAATGCCGCACACAGTGTACATAATGCCGCACACAGTGTACATAATGCCGCACACAGTGTACATAATGCCGCACACAGTGTACATAATGCCGCACACAGTGTACATAATGCCGCACACAGTGTACATAATGCCGCACACAGTGTACATAATGCCGCACACAGTGTACATAATGCTGCACACAGTGTACATAATGCCGCACACAGTGTACATAATGCTGCACACAGTGCACACAGTGTACATAATGCAGCACACAGTGTACATAATGCCGTACACAGTGTACATAATGCTGCACACAGTGTACATAATGCCGCACACAGTGTACATAATGCCGCACACAGCGTACATAATGCAGCACACAGTGTACATAATGCCGCACACAGTGTACATAATGCCGCACACAGTGTACATAATGCAGCACACAGTGTACATAATGCCGCACACAGTGTACATAATGCCGCACACAGTGTACATAATGCAGCACACAGTGTACATAATGCTGCAAACAGTGTACATAATGCCGCACACAGTGTACATAATGCCGCACACAGTGTACATAATGCCGCACACAGTGTACATAATGCAGCACACAGTGTACATAATGCCGCATACAGTGTACATAATGCCGCGCACAGTGCACATAATGCTGCGCACAGTGCACATAATGCCGCACACAGTGTACATAATGCCGCACACAGTGTACACAGTGTACATAATGCAGCACACAGTGTACATAATGCCGCACACAGTGTACATAATGCCGCACACAGTGTACATAATGCGGCACACAGTGTACATAATGCCGCACACAGTGTACATAATGCCGCACACAGTGTACACAGTGTACATAATGCAGCACACAGTGTACATAATGCCGCACACAGTGTACATAATGCTGCACACAGTGTACATAATGCTGCACACAGTGCACACAGTGTACATAATGCAGCACACAGTGTACATAATGCCGCACACAGTGTACATAATGCCGCACACAGTGTACATAATGCTGCACACAGTGCACACAGTGTACATAATGCAGCACACAGTGTACATAATGCCGCACACAGTGTACATAATGCTGCACACAGTGTACATAATGCAGCACACAGTGTACATAATGCCGCACACAGTGTACATAATGCCGCACACAGTGTACATAAAGCCGCACACAGTGTACATAATGCTGCACACAGTGCACACAGTGTACATAATGCCGCACACAGTGTACATAATGCTGCAAACAGTGTACATAATGCCGCACACAGTGTACATAATGCTGCACACAGTGCACACAGTGTACATAATGCAGCACACAGTGTACATAATGCCACACACAGTGTACATAATGCAGCACACAGTGTACATAATGCCGCACACAGTGTACATAATGCCGCACACAGTGTACATAATGCCGCACACAGTGTACATAATGCCGGAAACAGTGTACATAATGCCGCACACAGTGTACATAATGCTGCACACAGTGCACACAGTGTACATAATGCAGCACACAGTGTACATAATGCCGTACACATTGTACATAATGCTGCACACAGTGTACATAATGCCGCACACAGTGTACATAATGCCGCACACAGTGTACATAATGCAGCACACAGTGTACATAATGCCGTACACATTGTACATAATGCTGCACACAGTGTACATAATGCCGCTGACAGTGTACATAATGCAGCACACAGTGTACATAATGCCGCACACAGTGTACATAATGCCGCACACAGTGTACATAATGCTGCACACAGTGCACAAAGTGTACATAATGCATCACACAGTGTACATAATGCCGCACACAGTGTACATAATGCCGCACACAGTGTACATAATGCTGCACACAGTGCACACAGTGTAAATAATGCAGCACACAGTGTACATAATGCCGCACACAGAGTACATAATGCTGCACACAGTGTACATAATGCAGCACACAGTGTACATAATGCTGCACACAGTGCACACAGTGTACATAATGCCGCACACAGTGTACATAATGCCACACACAGTGTACATAATGCCGCACACAGTGTACATAATGCCGCACACAGTGTACATAATGCCGCACACAGTGTACATAGTGCCGCACACAGTGTACATAATGCCGCGCACAGTGTACATAAAGCTGCACACAGTGTACATAATGCTGCACACAGTGCACACAGTGTACATAATGCCGCACACAGTGTACATAATGCTGCAAACAGTGTACATAATGCCGCACACAGTGTACATAATGCTGCACACAGTGCACACAGTGTACATAATGCCACACAGAGTGTACATAATGCAGCACACAGTGTACATAATGCCGCACACAGTGTACATAATGCCGCACACAGTGTACATAATGCCGCACACAGTGTACATAATGCCGCACACAGTGTACATAATGCCGCACACAGTGTACGTAATGCCGCACACAGTGTACATAATGCCGCAGACAGTGTACATAATGCCGCACACAGTGTACATAATGCCGCACACAGTGTACATAATGCTGCACACAGTGCACACAGTGTACATAATGCATCACACAGTGTACATAATGCCGCACACAGTGTACATAATGCCGCACACAGTGTACATAATGCTGCACACAGTGCACACAGTGTACATAATGCAGCACACAGTGTACATAATGCCGCACACAGAGTACATAATGCTGCACACAGTGTACATAATGCAGCACACAGTGTACATAATGCTGCACACAGTGCACACAGTGTACATAATGCCGCACACAGTGTACATAATGCCACACACAGTGTACATAATGCAGCACACAGTGTACATAATGCCGCACACAGTGTACATAATGCCGCACACAGTGTACATAATGCCGCACACAGTGTACATAGTGCCGCACACAGTGTACATAATGCCGCGCACAGTGTACATAAATGTGCACACAGTGTACATAATGCTGCACACAGTGCACACAGTGTACATAATGCCACACAGAGTGTACATAATGCAGCACACAGTGTACATAATGCCGCACACAGTGTACATAATGCCGCACACAGTGTACATAATGCCGCACACAGTGTACATAATGCCGCACACAGTGTACATAATGCCACACACAGTGTACATAATGCCGCACACAGTGTACATAATGCCGCACACAGTGTACATAATGCCGCACACAGTGTACATAATGCAGCACACAGTGCACACAGTGTACATAATGCCGCACACAGTGTACATAATGCCGCACACAGTGTACATAATGCAGCACACAGTGTACATAATGCCGCACACAGTGTAAATAATGCTGCACACAGTGTACATAATGCAGCACACAGTGTACATAATGCAGCATACAGTGTACATAATGCCGCACACAGTGTACATAATGCCGCACACAGTGTACATAATGCAGCACACAGTGTACATAATGCCGCACACAGTGCACATAATGCAGCACACAGTGTACATAATGCCGCACACAGTGTACACAGTGTACATAATGCCGCACACAGTGTACATAATGCAGCACAGAGTGTACATAATGCTGCACACAGTGCACATAATGCCGCACACAGTGCACATAATGCCGCACACAGTGTACATAATGCTGCACACAGTGTACATAATGCAGCACACAGTGTACATAATGCCGCACACAGTGTAAATAATGCTGCACACAGTGTACATAATGCAGCACACAGTGTACATAATGCAACATACAGTGTACATAATGCCGCACACAGTGTACATAATGCTGCACACAGTGTACATAATGCTGCACACAGTGTACATAATGCAGCACACAGTGTACATAATGCTGCACACAGTGTACATAATGCTGCACACAGTGTACATAATGCTGCACACAGTGTACATAATGCTGCACACAGTGCACACAGTGTACATAATGCAGCACACAGTGTACATAATGCCGCACACAGTGTACATAATGCCGTACACAGTGTACATGATGCCGCACACAGTGTACATAATGCAGCACAAAGTGTACATAATGCAGCACAGAGTGTACATAATGCCGCACACAGTGTACATAATGCCGCACACAGTGTACATAATGCTGCACACAGTGTACATAATGCCGCACACAGTGTACATAATGCAGCACACAGTGTACATAATGCCGCACACAGTGTAAATAATGCTGCACACAGTGTACATAATGCAGCACACAGTGTACATAATGCCGCACACAGTGTACATAATGCAGCACACAGTGTACATAATGCCGCACACAGTGTACATAATGCCACACACAGTGTACATAATGCCGCACACAGTGTACATAATGCCACACACAGTGTACATAATGCCGCACACAGTGTACATAATGCCGCACACAGTGTACATAATGCCGCACACAGTGTACATAATGCTGCACACAGTGCACACAGTGTACATAATGCAGCACACAGTGTACATAATGCCGCACACAGTGTACATAATGCTGCACACAGTGTACATAATGCCGCACACAGTGTACATAATGCAGCACACAGTATACATAATGCCGCACACAGTGTACATAATGCTGCACACAGTGTACATAATGCAGCACAGAGTGTACATAATGCCGCACACAGTGTACATAATGCAGCATACAGTGTACATAATGCCGCACACAGTGTACATAATGCCGCACACAGTGTACATAATGCAGCACACAGTGTACATAATGCCGCACACAGTGTAAATAATGCTGCACACAGTGTACATAATGCAGCACACAGTGTACATAATGCAGCATACAGTGTACATAATGCCGCACACAGTGTACATAATGCCGCACACAGTGTACATAATGCAGCACACAGTGTACATAATGCCGCACACAGTGCACATAATGCAGCACACAGTGTACATAATGCCGCACACAGTGTACACAGTGTACATAATGCCGCACACAGTGTACATAATGCAGCACACAGTGTACATAATGCTGCACACAGTGCACACAGTGTACATAATGCCGCACACAGTGATGCCGCACACAGTGTACATAATGCCACACACAGTGTACATATTGCCGCACACAGTGTACTTAATGCCGCACACAGTGTACATAATGCCGCACACAGTGTACATAATGCTGCACACAGTGTACATAATGCAGCACACAGTGTACATAATGCCGCACACAGTGTACATAATGCCGCACACAGTGTACATAAAGCCGCACACAGTGTACATAATGCCGCGCACAGTGCACATAATGCTGCGCACAGTGCACATAATGCCGCACACAGTGTACATAATGCTGCAAACAGTGTACATAATGCCGCACACAGTGTACATAATGCTGCACACAGTGCACACAGTGTACATAATGCAGCACACAGTGTACATAATGCCACACACAGTGTACATAATGCAGCACACAGTGTACATAATGCCGCACACAGTGTACATAATGCCGCACACAGTGTACATAATGCCGCACACAGTGTACATAATGCCGCACACAGTGTACATAATGCCGCACACAGTGTACATAATGCCGCACACAGTGTACATAATGCCGCACACAGTGTACATAATGCTGCACACAGTGTACATAATGCCGCACACAGTGTACATAATGCTGCACACAGTGCACACAGTGTACATAATGCAGCACACAGTGTACATAATGCCGTACACAGTGTACATAATGCTGCACACAGTGTACATAATGCCGCACACAGTGTACATAATGCCGCACACAGCGTACATAATGCAGCACACAGTGTACATAATGCCGCACACAGTGTACATAATGCCGCACACAGTGTACATAATGCAGCACACAGTGTACATAATGCCGCACACAGTGTACATAATGCCGCACACAGTGTACATAATGCAGCACACAGTGTACATAATGCTGCAAACAGTGTACATAATGCCGCACACAGTGTACATAATGCCGCACACAGTGTACATAATGCCGCACACAGTGTACATAATGCAGCACACAGTGTACATAATGCCGCACACAGTGTACATAATGCCGCGCACAGTGCACATAATGCTGCGCACAGTGCACATAATGCCGCACACAGTGTACATAATGCCGCACACAGTGTACACAGTGTACATAATGCAGCACACAGTGTACATAATGCCGCACACAGTGTACATAATGCCGCACACAGTGTACATAATGCGGCACACAGTGTACATAATGCCGCACACAGTGTACATAATGCCGCACACAGTGTACACAGTGTACATAATGCAGCACACAGTGTACATAATGCCGCACACAGTGTACATAATGCTGCACACAGTGTACATAATGCTGCACACAGTGCACACAGTGTACATAATGCAGCACACAGTGTACATAATGCCGCACACAGTGTACATAATGCCGCACACAGTGTACATAATGCTGCACACAGTGCACACAGTGTACATAATGCAGCACACAGTGTACATAATGCCGCACACAGTGTACATAATGCTGCACACAGTGTACATAATGCAGCACACAGTGTACATAATGCCGCACACAGTGTACATAATGCCGCACACAGTGTACATAAAGCCGCACACAGTGTACATAATGCTGCACACAGTGCACACAGTGTACATAATGCCGCACACAGTGTACATAATGCTGCAAACAGTGTACATAATGCCGCACACAGTGTACATAATGCTGCACACAGTGCACACAGTGTACATAATGCAGCACACAGTGTACATAATGCCACACACAGTGTACATAATGCAGCACACAGTGTACATAATGCCGCACACAGTGTACATAATGCCGCACACAGTGTACATAATGCCGCACACAGTGTACATAATGCCGGAAACAGTGTACATAATGCCGCACACAGTGTACATAATGCTGCACACAGTGCACACAGTGTACATAATGCAGCACACAGTGTACATAATGCCGTACACATTGTACATAATGCTGCACACAGTGTACATAATGCCGCACACAGTGTACATAATGCCGCACACAGTGTACATAATGCAGCACACAGTGTACATAATGCCGCACACAGTGTACATAATGCCGCACACAGTGTACATAATGCCGCACACAGTGTACATAATACCGCACACAGTGTACATAATGCCGCACACAGTGTACATAATGCCGCACACAGTGTACATAATGCAGCACACAGTGTACATAATGCCGCACACAGTGTACATAATGCCGCGCACAGTGCACATAATGCTGCGCACAGTGCACATAATGCCGCACACAGTGTACATAATGCCGCGCACAGTGTACATAATGCCGCACACAGTGTACATAATGCAGCACACAGTGTACATAATGCTGCACACAGTGTACATAATGCCGCACACAGTGTACATAATACCGCACACAGTGTACATAATGCCGCACACAGTGTACATAATACCGCACACAGTGTACATAATGCCGCACACAGTGTACATAATGCAGCACACAGTGTACATAATGATGCACACAGTGTACATAATGCCGCACACAGTGTACATAATGCTGCACACAGTGTACATAATGCAGCACACAGTGTACATAATGCCGCACACAGTGTACATAATGCAGCACACAGTGTACATAATGCTGCACACAGTATACATAATGCAGCACACAGTGTACATAATGCAGCATACAGTGTACATAATGCCGCACACAGTGTACATAATGCAGCACACAGTGTACATAATGCAGCATACAGTGTACATAATGCCGCACACAGTGTACATAATGCAGCACACAGTGTACATAATGCAGCACACAGTGTACATAATGCTGCACACAGTGTACATAATGCCGCACACAGTGTACATAATGCCGCACACAGTGTACATAATGCCGCACACAGTACACATAATGCTGCACACAGTGTACATAATGCAGCACAAAGTGTACATAATGCAGCACAGAGTGTACATAATGCCGCACACAGTGTACATAATGCCGCACACAGTGTACATAATGCCGCACACAGTGTACATAATGCTGCACACAGTGTACATAATGCCGCACACAGTGTACATAATGCAGCACACAGTGTACATAATGCCGCACACAGTGTAAATAATGCTGCACACAGTGTACATAATGCAGCACACAGTGTACATAATGCCGCACACAGTGTACATAATGCAGCACACAGTGTACATAATGCCGCACACAGTGTACATAATGCAGCACAAAGTGTACATAATGCAGCACAGAGTGTACATAATGCCGCACACAGTGTACATAATGCCGCACACAGTGTACATAATGCCGCACACAGTGTACATAATGCTGCACACAGTGTACATAATGCCGCACACAGTGTACATAATGCAGCACACAGTGTACATAATGCCGCACACAGTGTAAATAATGCTGCACACAGTGTACATAATGCAGCACACAGTGTACATAATGCCGCACACAGTGTACATAATGCAGCACACAGTGTACATAATGCCGCACACAGTGTACATAATGCCACACACAGTGTACATAATGCCGCACAGTGTACATAATGCCACACACAGTGTACATAATGCCGCACACAGTGTACATAATGCCGCACACAGTGTACATAATGCCGCACACAGTGTACATAATGCTGCACACAGTGCACACAGTGTACATAATGCAGCACACAGTGTACATAATGCCGCACACAGTGTACATAATGCTGCACACAGTGTACATAATGCCGCACACAGTGTACATAATGCAGCACACAGTGTACATAATGCCGCACACAGTGTACATAATGCTGCACACAGTGTACATAATGCAGCACAGAGTGTACATAATGCCGCACACAGTGTACATAATGCAGCATACAGTGTACATAATGCCGCACACAGTGTACATAATGCCGCACACAGTGTACATAATGCAGCACACAGTGTACATAATGCCGCACACAGTGTAAATAATGCTGCACACAGTGTACATAATGCAGCACACAGTGTACATAATGCAGCATACAGTGTACATAATGCCGCACACAGTGTACATAATGCCGCACACAGTGTACATAATGCAGCACACAGTGTACATAATGCCGCACACAGTGCACATAATGCAGCACACAGTGTACATAATGCCGCACACAGTGTACACAGTGTACATAATGCCGCACACAGTGTACATAATGCAGCACACAGTGTACATAATGCTGCACACAGTGCACACAGTGTACATAATGCCGCACACAGTGATGCCGCACACATTGTACATAATGCCACACACAGTGTACATAATGCCGCACACAGTGTACTTAATGCCGCACACAGTGTACATAATGCCGCACACAGTGTACATAATGCCGCACAGAGTGTACATAATGCCGCACACAGTGTACATAATGCCGCACACAGTGTACATAATGCCGCACACAGTGTACATAATGCAGCACAGAGTGTACATAATGCCGCACACAGTGTACATAATGCCGCACACAGTGTACATAATGCCGCACACAGTGTACATAATGCTGCACACAGTGTACATAATGCCGCACACAGTGTACATAATGCAGCACACAGTGTACATAATGCCGCACACAGTGTAAATAATGCTGCACACAGTGTACATAATGCAGCACACAGTGTACATAATGCCGCACACAGTGTACATAATGCAGCACACAGTGTACATAATGCCGCACACAGTGTACATAATGCAGCACACAGTGTACATAATGCCGCACAGTGTACATAATGCCACACACAGTGTACATAATGCCGCACACAGTGTACATAATGCCGCACACAGTGTACATAATGCCGCACACAGTGTACATAATGCTGCACACAGTGCACACAGTGTACATAATGCAGCACACAGTGTACATAATGCCGCACACAGTGTACATAATGCTGCACACAGTGTACATAATGCCGCACACAGTGTACATAATGCAGCACACAGTGTACATAATGCCGCACACAGTGTACATAATGCTGCACACAGTGTACATAATGCAGCACAGAGTGTACATAATGCCGCACACAGTGTACATAATGCAGCATACAGTGTACATAATGCCGCACACAGTGTACATAATGCCGCACACAGTGTACATAATGCAGCACACAGTGTACATAATGCCGCACACAGTGTAAATAATGCTGCACACAGTGTACATAATGCAGCACACAGTGTACATAATGCAGCATACAGTGTACATAATGCCGCACACAGTGTACATAATGCCGCACACAGTGTACATAATGCAGCACACAGTGTACATAATGCCGCACACAGTGCACATAATGCAGCACACAGTGTACATAATGCCGCACACAGTGTACACAGTGTACATAATGCCGCACACAGTGTACATAATGCAGCACACAGTGTACATAATGCTGCACACAGTGCACACAGTGTACATAATGCCGCACACAGTGATGCCGCACACATTGTACATAATGCCACACACAGTGTACATAATGCCGCACACAGTGTACTTAATGCCGCACACAGTGTACATAATGCCGCACACAGTGTACATAATGCCGCACAGAGTGTACATAATGCCGCACACAGTGTACATAATGCCGCACACAGTGTACATAATGCCGCACACAGTGTACATAATGCAGCACACAGTGTACATAATGCCGCACACAGTGTACATAATGCTGCACACAGTGTACATAATGCAGCACACAGTGTACATAATGCCGCACACAGTGTACATAATGCCGCACACAGTGTACATAAAGCCGCACACAGTGTACATAATGCCGCGCACAGTGCACATAATGCTGCGCACAGTGCACATAATGCCGCACACAGTGTACATAATGCTGCAAACAGTGTACATAATGCCGCACACAGTGTACATAATGCTGCACACAGTGCACACAGTGTACATAATGCAGCACACAGTGTACATAATGCCACACACAGTGTACATAATGCAGCACACAGTGTACATAATGCCGCACACAGTGTACATAATGCCGCACACAGTGTACATAATGCCGCACACAGTGTACATAATGCCGCACACAGTGTACATAATGCCGCACACAGTGTACATAATGCCGCACACAGTGTACATAATGCCGCACACAGTGTACATAATGCCGCACACAGTGTACATAATGCCGCACACAGTGTACATAATGCTGCACACAGTGTACATAATGCCGCACACAGTGTACATAATGCTGCACACAGTGCACACAGTGTACATAATGCAGCACACAGTGTACATAATGCCGTACACAGTGTACATAATGCTGCACACAGTGTACATAATGCCGCACACAGTGTACATAATGCCGCACACAGTGTACATAATGCAGCACACAGTGTACATAATGCCGCACACAGTGTACATAATGCCGCACACAGTGTACATAATGCCGCACACAGTGTACATAATGCCGCACACAGTGTACATAATGCCGCACACAGTGTACATAATGCAGCACACAGTGTACATAATGCTGCAAACAGTGTACATAATGCCGCACACAGTGTACATAATGCCGCACACAGTGTACATAATGCCGCACACAGTGTACATAATGCAGCACACAGTGTACATAATGCCGCACACAGTGTACATAATGCCGCGCACAGTGCACATAATGCTGCGCACAGTGCACATAATGCCGCACACAGTGTACATAATGCCGCACACAGTGTACACAGTGTACATAATGCAGCACACAGTGTACATAATGCCGCACACAGTGTACATAATGCCGCACACAGTGTACATAATGCGGCACACAGTGTACATAATGCCGCACACAGTGTACATAATGCCGCACACAGTGTACACAGTGTACATAATGCAGCACACAGTGTACATAATGCCGCACACAGTGTACATAATGCTGCACACAGTGTACATAATGCTGCACACAGTGCACACAGTGTACATAATGCAGCACACAGTGTACATAATGCCGCACACAGTGTACATAATGCTGCACACAGTGTACATAATGCAGCACACAGTGTACATAATGCCGCACACAGTGTACATAATGCCGCACACAGTGTACATAAAGCCGCACACAGTGTACATAATGCTGCACACAGTGCACACAGTGTACATAATGCCGCACACAGTGTACATAATGCTGCAAACAGTGTACATAATGCCGCACACAGTGTACATAATGCTGCACACAGTACACACAGTGTACATAATGCAGCACACAGTGTACATAATGCCACACACAGTGTACATAATGCAGCACACAGTGTACATAATGCCGCACACAGTGTACATAATGCCGCACACAGTGTACATAATGCCGCACACAGTGTACATAATGCCGGAAACAGTGTACATAATGCCGCACACAGTGTACATAATGCTGCACACAGTGCACACAGTGTACATAATGCAGCACACAGTGTACATAATGCCGTACACATTGTACATAATGCTGCACACAGTGTACATAATGCCGCACACAGTGTACATAATGCCGCACACAGTGTACATAATGCAGCACACAGTGTACATAATGCCGCACACAGTGTACATAATGCCGCACACAGTGTACATAATGCCGCACACAGTGTACATAATACCGCACACAGTGTACATAATGCCGCACACAGTGTACATAATGCCGCACACAGTGTACATAATGCTGCGCACAGTGCACATAATGCCGCACACAGTGTACATAATGCCGCGCACAGTGTACATAATGCCGCACACAGTGTACATAATGCCGCACACAGTGTACATAATGCCGCACACAGTGTACATAATGCAGCACACAGTGTACATAATGCCGCGCACAGTGTACATAATGCCGCGCACAGTGCACATAATGCTGCGCACAGTGTACATAATACCGCACACAGTGTACATAATGCCGCACACAGTGTACATAATGCAGCACACAGTGTACATAATGCCGCACACAGTGTACATAATGCAGCACACAGTGTACATAATGATGCACACAGTGTACATAATGCCGCACACAGTGTACATAATGCCGCACACAGTGTACATAATGCAGCACACAGTGTACATAATGCAGCATACAGTGTACATAATGCCGCACACAGTGTACATAATGCCGCACACAGTGTACATAATGCAGCACACAGTGTACATAATGCTGCACACAGTATACATAATGCAGCACACAGTGTACATAATGCAGCATACAGTGTACATAATGCCGCACACAGTGTACATAATGCAGCACACAGTGTACATAATGCAGCATACAGTGTACATAATGCCGCACACAGTGTACATAATGCCGCACACAGTGTACATAATGCAGCACACAGTGTACATAATGCCGCACACAGTGCACATAATGCAGCACACAGTGTACATAATGCCGCACACAGTGTACACAGTGTACATAATGCCGCACACAGTGTACATAATGCAGCACACAGTGTACATAATGCAGCACACAGTGTACATAATGCTGCACACAGTGTACATAATGCCGCACACAGTGTACATAATGCCGCACACAGTGTACATAATGCCGCACACAGTGTACATAATGCCGCACAAAGTGTACATAATGCCGCGCACAGTGCACATAATGCCGCGCACAGTGCACATAATGCCGCACACAGTGCACATAATGCCGCACACAGTGTACATAATGCCGCACACAGTGTACATAATGCCGCGCACAGTGTACATAATGCCGCACACAGTGTACATAATGCCGCACACAGTGTACATAATGCCGCACACAGTGTACATAATGCAGCACACAGTGTACATAATGCCGCGCACAGTGTACATAATGCCGCGCACAGTGCACATAATGCTGCGCACAGTGTACATAATACCGCACACAGTGTACATAATGCCGCACACAGTGTACATAATGCAGCACACAGTGTACATAATGCCGCACACAGTGTACATAATGCAGCACACAGTGTACATAATGATGCACACAGTGTACATAATGCCGCACACAGTGTACATAATGCTGCACACAGTGTACATAATGCAGCACACAGTGTACATAATGCCGCACACAGTGTACATAATGCAGCACACAGTGTACATAATGCTGCACACAGTATACATAATGCAGCACACAGTGTACATAATGCAGCATACAGTGTACATAATGCCGCACACAGTGTACATAATGCAGCACACAGTGTACATAATGCAGCATACAGTGTACATAATGCCGCACACAGTGTACATAATGCCGCACACAGTGTACATAATGCAGCACACAGTGTACATAATGCCGCACACAGTGCACATAATGCAGCACACAGTGTACATAATGCCGCACACAGTGTACACAGTGTACATAATGCCGCACACAGTGTACATAATGCAGCACACAGTGTACATAATGCAGCACACAGTGTACATAATGCTGCACACAGTGTACATAATGCCGCACACAGTGTACATAATGCCGCACACAGTGTACATAATGCCGCACACAGTACACATAATGCTGCACACAGTGTACTTAATGCCGCACACAGTGTACATAATGCCGCACACAGTGTACATAATGCCGCACACAGTGTACATAATGCCGCACAAAGTGTACATAATGCCGCGCACAGTGCACATAATGCCGCGCACAGTGCACATAATGCCGCACACAGTGCACATAATGCCGCACACAGTGTACATAATGCCGCACACAGTGTACATAATGCCGCACACAGTGTACATAATACCGCACACAGTGTACATAATGCCGCACACAGGGTACATAATGCCGCACACAGTGTACATAATGCAGCACACAGTGTACATAATGCCGCACACAGTGTACATAATGCCGCGCACAGTGCACATAATGCTGCGCACAGTGCACATAATGCCGCACACAGTGTACATAATGCCGCGCACAGTGTACATAATGCCGCACACAGTGTACATAATGCAGCACACAGTGTACATAATGCTGCACACAGTGTACATAATGCCGCACACAGTGTACATAATACCGCACACAGTGTACATAATGCCGCACACAGTGTACATAATGCAGCACACAGTGTACATAATGCCGCACACAGTGTACATAATGCAGCACACAGTGTACATAATGATGCACACAGTGTACATAATGCCGCACACAGTGTACATAATGCTGCACACAGTGTACATAATGCAGCACACAGTGTACATAATGCCGCACACAGTGTACATAATGCAGCACACAGTGTACATAATGCTGCACACAGTATACATAATGCAGCACACAGTGTACATAATGCAGCATACAGTGTACATAATGCCGCACACAGTGTACATAATGCAGCACACAGTGTACATAATGCAGCATACAGTGTACATAATGCCGCACACAGTGTACATAATGCCGCACACAGTGTACATAATGCAGCACACAGTGTACATAATGCCGCACACAGTGCACATAATGCAGCACACAGTGTACATAATGCCGCACACAGTGTACACAGTGTACATAATGCCGCACACAGTGTACATAATGCAGCACACAGTGTACATAATGCAGCACACAGTGTACATAATGCTGCACACAGTGTACATAATGCCGCACACAGTGTACATAATGCCGCACACAGTGTACATAATGCCGCACACAGTACACATAATGCTGCACACAGTGTACTTAATGCCGCACACAGTGTACATAATGCCGCACACAGTGTACATAATGCCGCACACAGTGTACATAATGCCGCACAAAGTGTACATAATGCCGCGCACAGTGCACATAATGCCGCACACAGTGCACATAATGCCGCACACAGTGCACATAATGCCGCACACAGTGTACATAATGCCGCACACAGTGTACATAATGCCGCACACAGTGTACATAATGCAGCACACAGTGTACATAATGCTGCACACAGTGTACATAATGCCGCACACAGTGTACATAATACCGCACACAGTGTACATAATGCCGCACACAGTGTACATAATGCAGCACACAGTGTACATAATGCCGCACACAGTGTACATAATGCAGCACACAGTGTACATAATGATGCACACAGTGTACATAATGCCGCACACAGTGTACATAATGCCGCACACAGTGTACATAATGCCGCACACAGTGTACATAATGCCGCACACAGTGTACATAATGCCGCACACAGTGTACATAATGCAGCACACAGTGTACATAATGCTGCAAACAGTGTACATAATGCCGCACTCAGTGTACATAATACCGCACACAGTGTACATAATGCCGCACACAGTGTACATAATGCCGCACACAGTGTACATAATGCAGCACACAGTGTACATAATGCCGCACACAGTGTACACAATGCAGCACACAGTGTACATAATGCAGCATACAGTGTACATAATGCCGCACACAGTGTACATAATGCCGCACACAGTGTACATAATGCATCACACAGTGTACATAATGCCGCACACAGTGTACATAATGCCGCACACAGTGTACATAATGCTGCACACAGTGCACACAGTGTACATAATGCAGCACACAGTGTACATAATGCCGCACACAGTGTACATAATGCTGCACACAGTGTACATAATGCAGCACACAGTGTACATAATGCTGCACACAGTGCACACAGTGTACATAATGCCGCACACAGTGTACATAATGCCACACACAGTGTACATAATGCAGCACACAGTGTACATAATGCCGCACACAGTGTACATAATGCCGCACACAGTGTACATAATGCCGCACACAGTGTACATAATGCCGCACACAGTGTACATAATGCCGCGCACAGTGTACATAAAGCTGCACACAGTGTACATAATGCTGCAAACAGTGCACACAGTGTACATAATGCCACACACAGTGTACATAATGCAGCACACAGTGTACATAATGCCGCACACAGTGTACATAATGCCGCACACAGTGTACATAATGCCGCACACAGTGTACATAATGCCGCACACAGTGTACATAATGCAGCACACAGTGTACATAATGCCGCACACAGTGTACATAATGCAGCACACAGTGTACATAATGCCGCACACAGTGTACATAATGCCGCACACAGTGTACATAATGCAGCACACAGTGTACATAATGCCGCACACAGTGTACATAATGCAGCACACAGTGTACATAATGCCACACACAGTGTACATAATGCAGCACACAGTGTACATAATGCCGCACACAGTGTAAATAATGCCGCACACAGTGTACATAATGCCGCACACAGTGTACATAATGCCGCACACAGTGTACTTAATGCCGCACACAGTGTACATAATGCCGCACACAGTGTACATAATGCCGCACACAGTGTACATAATGCCGCACACAGTGTACATAATGCCGCACACAGTGTACATAATGCCGCACACAGTGTACATAATGCCGCACACAGTGTACATAATGCCGCACACAGTGTACATAATGCAGCACACAGTGTACATAATGCTGCAAACAGTGTACATAATGCCGCACACAGTGTACATAATACCGCACACAGTGTACATAATGCCGCACACAGTGTACATAATGCCGCACACAGTGTACATAATGCAGCACACAGTGTACATAATGCCGCACACAGTGCACATAATGCCGCGCACAGTGCACATAATGCCGCGCACAGTGCACATAATGCCGCGCACAGTGTACATAATGCTGCACACAGTGTACATAATGCTGCACACAGTGTACATAATGCTGCACACAGTGCACACAGTGTACATAATGCAGCACACAGTGTACATGATGCCGCACACAGTGTACATAATGCAGCACAAAGTGTACATAATGCAGCACACAGTGTACATAATGCCGCACACAGTGTACATAATGCCGCACACAGTGTACATAATGCCGCACACAGTGTACATAATGCTGCACACAGTGTACATAATGCCGCACACAGTGTATATAATGCAGCACACAGTGTACATAATGCCGCACACAGTGTAAATAATGCTGCACACAGTGTACATAATGCAGCACACAGTGTACATAATGCAGCACACAGTGTACATAATGCCGCACACAGTGTACATAATGCCGCACACAGTGTACATAATGCCGCACACAGTGTACATAATGCAGCACACAGTGTACATAATGCCGCACACAGTGTACATAATGCCACACACATTTTACATAATGCCGCACACAGTGTACATAATGCCGCACACAGTGTACATAATGCCGCAGACAGTGTACATAATGCCGCACACAGTGTACATAATGCCGCACACAGTGTACATAATGCCGCACACAGTGTACATAATGCTGCACACAGTGCACACAGTGTACATAATGCATCACACAGTGTACATAATGCCGCACACAGTGTACATAATGCCGCACACAGTGTACATAATGCTGCACACAGTGCACACAGTGTACATAATGCAGCACACAGTGTACATAATGCCGCACACAGTGTACATAATGCTGCACACAGTGTACATAATGCAGCACACAGTGTACATAATGCTGCACACAGTGCACACAGTGTACATAATGCCGCACACAGTGTACATAATGCCACACACAGTGTACATAATGCAGCACACAGTGTACATAATGCCGCACACAGTGTACATAATGCCGCACACAGTGTACATAATGCCGCACACAGTGTACATAGTGCCGCACACAGTGTACATAATGCCGCGCACAGTGTACATAAAGCTGCACACAGTGTACATAATGCTGCACACAGTGCACACAGTGTACATAATGCCGCACACAGTGTACATAATGCTGCAAACAGTGTACATAATGCCGCACACAGTGTACATAATGCTGCACACAGTGCACACAGTGTACATAATGCCACACACAGTGTACATAATGCAGCACACAGTGTACATAATGCTGCACACAGTGTACATAATGCCGCACACAGTGTACATAATGCCGCACACAGTGTACATAATGCCGCACACAGTACACATAATGCTGCACACAGTGTACTTAATGCCGCACACAGTGTACATAATGCTGCACACAGTGTACATAATGCCGCACACAGTGTACATAATGCCGCACACAGTGTACATAATGCCGCACACAGTGTACATAATGCCGCACACAGTGTACATAATGCTGCACACAGTGCACACAGTGTACATAATGCAGCACACAGTGTACATAATGCCGCACAGAGTGTACATAATGCTGCACACAGTGTACATAATGCCGCACACAGTGTACATAATGCAGCACACAGTGTACATAATGCCGCACACAGTGTACATAATGCTGCACACAGTGTACATAATGCAGCACAGAGTGTACATAATGCCGCACACAGTGTACATAATGCAGCATACAGTGTACATAATGCCGCACACAGTGTACATAATGCCGCACACAGTGTACATAATGCAGCACACAGTGTACATAATGCCGCACACAGTGTAAATAATGCTGCACACAGTGTACATAATGCAGCACACAGTGTACATAATGCAGCATACAGTGTACATAATGCCGCACACAGTGTACATAATGCCGCACACAGTGTACATAATGCAGCACACAGTGTACATAATGCCGCACACAGTGCACATAATGCAGCACACAGTGTACATAATGCCACACACAGTGTACACAGTGTACATAATGCCGCACACAGTGTACATAATGCAGCACACAGTGTACATAATGCTGCACACAGTGCACACAGTGTACATAATGCCGCACACAGTGATGCCGCACACAGTGTACATAATGCCACACACAGTGTACATAATGCCGCACACAGTGTACTTAATGCCGCACACAGTGTACATAATGCCGCACACAGTGTACATAATGCCGCACAGAGTGTACATAATGCCGCACACAGTGTACATAATGCCGCACACAGTGTACATAATGCTGCACACAGTGCACACAGTGTACATAATGCAGCACACAGTGTACATAATGCCGCACACAGTGTACATAATGCTGCACACAGTGTACATAATGCAGCACACAGTGTACATAATGCCGCACACAGTGTACATAATGCCGCACACAGTGTACATAAAGCCGCACACAGTGTACATAATGCTGCACACAGTGCACACAGTGTACATAATGCCGCACACAGTGTACATAATGCTGCAAACAGTGTACATAATGCCGCACACAGTGTACTTAATGCTGCACACAGTGCACACAGTGTACATAATGCAGCACACAGTGTACATAATGCCACACACAGTGTACATAATGCAGCACACAGTGTACATAATGCCGCACACAGTGTACATAATGCCGCACACAGTGTACATATTGCCGCACACAGTGTACATAATGCCGCACACAGTGTACATAATGCCGCACACAGTGTACATAATGCTGCACACAGTGCACACAGTGTACATAATGCAGCACACAGTGTACATAATGCCGTACACAGTGTACATAATGCTGCACACAGTGTACATAATGCCGCAAACAGTGTACATAATGCCGCACACAGTGTACATAATGCAGCACACAGTGTACATAATGCCGCACACAGTGTACATAATGCCGCACACAGTGTACATAATGCCGCACACAGTGTACATAATGCCGCACACAGTGTACATAATGCCGCACACAGTGTACATAATGCTGCACACAGTGTACATAATGCAGCACAGAGTGTACATAATGCCGCACACAGTGTACATAATGCAGCATACAGTGTACATAATGCCGCACACAGTGTACATAATGCCGCACACAGTGTACATAATGCAGCACACAGTGTACATAATGCCGCACACAGTGTAAATAATGCTGCACACAGTGTACATAATGCAGCACACAGTGTACATAATGCAGCATACAGTGTACATAATGCCGCACACAGTGTACATAATGCCGCACACAGTGTACATAATGCAGCACACAGTGTACATAATGCCGCACACAGTGCACATAATGCAGCACACAGTGTACATAATGCCGCACACAGTGTACACAGTGTACATAATGCCGCACACAGTGTACATAATGCAGCACACAGTGTACATAATGCTGCACACAGTGCACACAGTGTACATAATGCCGCACACAGTGATGCCGCACACAGTGTACATAATGCCACACACAGTGTACATAATGCCGCACACAGTGTACTTAATGCCGCACACAGTGTACATAATGCCGCACACAGTGTACATAATGCCGCACAGAGTGTACATAATGCCGCACACAGTGTACATAATGCCGCACACAGTGTACATAATGCTGCACACAGTGCACACAGTGTACATAATGCAGCACACAGTGTACATAATGCCGCACACAGTGTACATAATGCTGCACACAGTGTACATAATGCAGCACACAGTGTACATAATGCCGCACATAGTGTACATAATGCCGCACACAGTGTACATAAAGCCGCACACAGTGTACATAATGCTGCACACAGTGCACACAGTGTACATAATGCCGCACACAGTGTACATAATGCTGCAAACAGTGTACATAATGCCGCACACAGTGTACTTAATGCTGCACACAGTGCACACAGTGTACATAATGCAGCACACAGTGTACATAATGCCACACACAGTGTACATAATGCAGCACACAGTGTACATAATGCCGCACACAGTGTACATAATGCCGCACACAGTGTACATAATGCCGCACACAGTGTACATAATGCCGCACACAGTGTACATAATGCCGCACACAGTGTACATAATGCTGCACACAGTGCACACAGTGTACATAATGCAGCACACAGTGTACATAATGCCGTACACAGTGTACATAATGCTGCACACAGTGTACATAATGCCGCAAACAGTGTACATAATGCCGCACACAGTGTACATAATGCAGCACACAGTGTACATAATGCCGCACACAGTGTACATAATGCCGCACACAGTGTACATAATGCCGCACACAGTGTACATAATGCCGCACACAGTGTACATAATGCCGCACACAGTGTACATAATGCCGCACACAGTGTACATAATGCTGCACACAGTGTACATAATGCAGCACACAGTGTACATAATGCTGCAAACAGTGTACATAATGCCGCACACAGTGTACATAATACCGCACACAGTGTACATAATGCCGCACACAGTGTACATAATGCCGCACACAGTGTACATAATGCAGCACACAGTGTACATAATGCCGCACACAGTGTACATAATGCCGCGCACAGTGCACATAATGCTGCGCACAGTGCACATAATGCCGCACACAGTGTACATAATGCCGCACACAGTGTACACAGTGTACATAATGCCGCACACAGTGTACATAATGCCGCACACAGTGTACACAGTGTACATAATGCAGCACACAGTGTACATAATGCCGCACACAGTGTACATAATGCTGCACACAGTGTACATAATGCTGCACACAGTGCACACAGTGTACATAATGCAGCACACAGTGTACATAATGCCGCACACAGTGTACATAATGCCGCACACAGTGTACATAATGCTGCACACAGTGCACACAGTGTACATAATGCAGCACACAGTGTACATAATGCCGCACACAGTGTACATAATGCTGCACACAGTGTACATAATGCAGCACACAGTGTACATGATGCCGCACACAGTGTACATAATGCCGCACACAGTGTACATAAAGCCGCACACAGTGTACATAATGCTGCACACAGTGCACACAGTGTACATAATGCCGCACACAGTGTACATAATGCTGCAAACAGTGTACATAATGCCGCACACAGTGTACATAATGCTGCACACAGTGCACACAGTGTACATAATGCAGCACACAGTGTACATAATGCCACACACAGTGTACATAATGCAGCACACAGTGTACATAATGCCGCACACAGTGTACATAATGCCGCACACAGTGTACATAATGCCGCACACAGTGTACATAATGCCGCACACAGTGTACATAATGCCGCACACAGTGTACATAATGCCGCACACAGTGTACATAATGCTGCACACAGTGCACACAGTGTACATAATGCAGCACACAGTGTACATAATGCCGTACACATTGTACATAATGCTGCACACAGTGTACATAATGCCGCACACAGTGTACATAATGCAGCACACAGTGTACATAATGCCGCACACAGTGTACATAATGCCGCACACAGTGTACATAATGCCGCACACAGTGTACATAATGCCGCACACAGTGTACATAATGCTGCACACAGTGTACATAATGCAGTACACAGTGTACATAATGCTGCAAACAGTGTACATAATGCCGCACACAGTGTACATAATACCGCACACAGTGTACATAATGCCGCACACAGTGTACATAATGCCGCACACAGTGTACATAATGCAGCACACAGTGTACATAATGCCGCACACAGTGTACATAATGCCGCGCACAGTGCACATAATGCCGCGCACAGTGCACATAATGCCGCACACAGTGTACATAATGCCGCACACAGTGTACATAATGCCGCACACAGTGTACATAATGCAGGACACAGTGTACATAATGCTGCACACAGTGTACATAATGCCGCACACAGTGTACATAATACCGCACACAGTGTACATAATGCCGCACACAGTGTACATAATGCAGCACACAGTGTACATAATGCCGCACACAGTGTACATAATGCAGCACACAGTGTACATAATGATGCACACAGTGTACATAATTCCGCACACAGTGTACATAATGCCGCACACAGTGTACATAATGCAGCACACAGTGTACATAATGCCGCACACAGTGTACATAATGCAGCACACAGTGTACATAATGCTGCACACAGTGTACATAATGCAGCACACAGTGTACATAATGCAGCACACAGTGTACATAATGCCGCACACAGTGTACATAATGCCGCACACAGTGTACATAATGCCGCACACAGTGTACATAATGCAGCACACAGTGTACATAATGCCGCACACAGTGCACATAATGCAGCACACAGTGTACATAATGCCGCACACAGTGTACACAGTGTACATAATGCCGCACACAGTGTACATAATGCAGCACACAGTGTACATAATGCAGCACACAGTGTACATATTGCTGCACACAGTGTACATAATGCCGCACACAGTGTACATAATGCCGCACACAGTGTACATAATGCCGCACACAGTACACATAATGCTGCACACAGTGTACTTAATGCCGCACACAGTGTACATAATGCCGCACACAGTGTACATAATGCCGCACACAGTGTACATAATGCCACACACAGTGTACATAATGCCGCACACAGTGTACATAATGCAGCACACAGTGTACATAATGCCGCACACAGTGTACATAATGCCGCACACAGTGTACATAATGCCGCACACAGTGTACATAATGCCGCACACAGTGTACATAATGCCGCACACAGTGTACATAATGCTGCACACAGTGTACATAATGCAGTACACAGTGTACATAATGCTGCAAACAGTGTACATAATGCCGCACACAGTGTACATAATACCGCACACAGTGTACATAATGCCGCACACAGTGTACATAATGCCGCACACAGTGTACATAATGCAGCACACAGTGTACATAATGCCGCACACAGTGTACATAATGCCGCGCACAGTGCACATAATGCCGCGCACAGTGCACATAATGCCGCGCACAGTGTACATAATGCCGCACACAGTGTACATAATGCCGCACACAGTGTACATAATGCAGCACACAGTGTACATAATGCTGCACACAGTGTACATAATGCCGCACACAGTGTACATAATGCCGCACACAGTGTACATAATGCCGCACACGGTGTACATAATGCAGCACACAGTGTACATAATGCCGCACACAGTGTACATAATGCAGCACACAGTGTACATAATGATGCACACAGTGTACATAATTCCGCACACAGTGTACATAATGCCGCACACAGTGTACATAATGCAGCACACAGTGTACATAATGCCGCACACAGTGTACATAATGCAGCACACAGTGTACATAATGCTGCACACAGTGTACATAATGCAGCACACAGTGTACATAATGCAGCACACAGTGTACATAATGCAGCATACAGTGTACATAATGCCGCACACAGTGTACATAATGCCGCACACAGTGTACATAATGCAGCACACAGTGTACATAATGCCGCACACAGTGCACATAATGCAGCACACAGTGTACATAATGCCGCACACAGTGTACACAGTGTACATAATGCCGCACACAGTGTACATAATGCAGCACACAGTGTACATAATGCAGCACACAGTGTACATAATGCTGCACATAATGCCGCACACAGTGTACATAATGCTGCACACAGTGTACATAATGCAGCACACAGTGTACATAATGCCGCACACAGTGTACATAATGCCGCACACAGTGTACATAATGCCGCACACAGTGTACATAATGCCGCACACAGTGTACATAATGCCGCACACAGTGTACATAATGCTGCACACAGTGCACACAGTGTACATAATGCAGCACACAGTGTACATAATGCCGTACACAGTGTACATAATGCCGCACACAGTGTACATAATGCCGCAAACAGTGTACATAATGCCGCACACAGTGTACATAATGCAGCACACAGTGTACATAATGCCGCACACAGTGTACATAATGCCGCACACAGTGTACATAATGCCGCACACAGTGTACATAATGCCGCACACAGTGTACATAATGCCGCACACAGTGTACATAATGCCGCACACAGTGTACATAATGCTGCACACAGTGTACATAATGCAGCACACAGTGTACATAATGCCGCAAACAGTGTACATAATGCCGCACACAGTGTACATAATACCGCACACAGTGTACATAATGCCGCACACAGTGTACATAATGCCGCACACAGTGTACATAATGCAGCACACAGTGTACATAATGCCGCACACAGTGTACATAATGCCGCGCACAGTGTACATAATGCCGCGCACAGTGCACATAATGCTGCGCACAGTGCACATAATGCCGCACACAGTGTACATAATGCCGCACACAGTGTACACAGTGTACATAATGCCGCACACAGTGTACATAATGCCGCACACAGTGTACACAGTGTACATAATGCAGCACACAGTGTACATAATGCCGCACACAGTGTACATAATGCTGCACACAGTGTACATAATGCTGCACACAGTGCACACAGTGTACATAATGCAGCACACAGTGTACATAATGCCGCACACAGTGTACATAATGCCGCACACAGTGTACATAATGCTGCACACAGTGCACACAGTGTACATAATGCAGCACACAGTGTACATAATGCCGCACACAGTGTACATAATGCTGCACACAGTGTACATAATGCAGCACACAGTGTACATGATGCCGCACACAGTGTACATAATGCCGCACACAGTGTACATAAAGCCGCACACAGTGTACATAATGCTGCACACAGTGCACACAGTGTACATAATGCCGCACACAGTGTACATAATGCTGCAAACAGTGTACATAATGCCGCACACAGTGTACATAATGCTGCACACAGTGCACACAGTGTACATAATGCAGCACACAGTGTACATAATGCCACACACAGTGTACATAATGCAGCACACAGTGTACATAATGCCGCACACAGTGTACATAATGCCGCACACAGTGTACATAATGCCGCACACAGTGTACATAATGCCGCACACAGTGTACATAATGCCGCACACAGTGTACATAATGCCGCACACAGTGTACATAATGCTGCACACAGTGCACACAGTGTACATAATGCAGCACACAGTGTACATAATGCCGTACACATTGTACATAATGCTGCACACAGTGTACATAATGCCGCACACAGTGTACATAATGCAGCACACAGTGTACATAATGCCGCACACAGTGTACATAATGCCGCACACAGTGTACATAATGCCGCACACAGTGTACATAATGCCGCACACAGTGTACATAATGCTGCACACAGTGTACATAATGCAGTACACAGTGTACATAATGCTGCAAACAGTGTACATAATGCCGCACACAGTGTACATAATACCGCACACAGTGTACATAATGCCGCACACAGTGTACATAATGCCGCACACAGTGTACATAATGCAGCACACAGTGTACATAATGCCGCACACAGTGTACATAATGCCGCGCACAGTGCACATAATGCCGCGCACAGTGCACATAATGCCGCGCACAGTGTACATAATGCCGCACACAGTGTACATAATGCCGCACACAGTGTACATAATGCAGGACACAGTGTACATAATGCTGCACACAGTGTACATAATGCCGCACACAGTGTACATAATACCGCACACAGTGTACATAATGCCGCACACAGTGTACATAATGCAGCACACAGTGTACATAATGCCGCACACAGTGTACATAATGCAGCACACAGTGTACATAATGATGCACACAGTGTACATAATTCCGCACACAGTGTACATAATGCCGCACACAGTGTACATAATGCAGCACACAGTGTACATAATGCCGCACACAGTGTACATAATGCAGCACACAGTGTACATAATGCTGCACACAGTGTACATAATGCAGCACACAGTGTACATAATGCAGCACACAGTGTACATAATGCCGCACACAGTGTACATAATGCCGCACACAGTGTACATAATGCCGCACACAGTGTACATAATGCAGCACACAGTGTACATAATGCCGCACACAGTGCACATAATGCAGCACACAGTGTACATAATGCCGCACACAGTGTACACAGTGTACATAATGCCGCACACAGTGTACATAATGCAGCACACAGTGTACATAATGCAGCACACAGTGTACATATTGCTGCACACAGTGTACATAATGCCGCACACAGTGTACATAATGCCGCACACAGTGTACATAATGCCGCACACAGTACACATAATGCTGCACACAGTGTACTTAATGCCGCACACAGTGTACATAATGCCGCACACAGTGTACATAATGCCGCACACAGTGTACATAATGCCACACACAGTGTACATAATGCCGCACACAGTGTACATAATGCAGCACACAGTGTACATAATGCCGCACACAGTGTACATAATGCCGCACACAGTGTACATAATGCCGCACACAGTGTACATAATGCCGCACACAGTGTACATAATGCCGCACACAGTGTACATAATGCTGCACACAGTGTACATAATGCAGTACACAGTGTACATAATGCTGCAAACAGTGTACATAATGCCGCACACAGTGTACATAATACCGCACACAGTGTACATAATGCCGCACACAGTGTACATAATGCCGCACACAGTGTACATAATGCAGCACACAGTGTACATAATGCCGCACACAGTGTACATAATGCCGCGCACAGTGCACATAATGCCGCGCACAGTGCACATAATGCCGCACACAGTGTACATAATGCCGCACACAGTGTACATAATGCCGCACACAGTGTACATAATGCAGCACACAGTGTACATAATGCTGCACACAGTGTACATAATGCCGCACACAGTGTACATAATACCGCACACAGTGTACATAATGCCGCACACGGTGTACATAATGCAGCACACAGTGTACATAATGCCGCACACAGTGTACATAATGCAGCACACAGTGTACATAATGATGCACACAGTGTACATAATTCCGCACACAGTGTACATAATGCCGCACACAGTGTACATAATGCAGCACACAGTGTACATAATGCCGCACACAGTGTACATAATGCAGCACACAGTGTACATAATGCTGCACACAGTGTACATAATGCAGCACACAGTGTACATAATGCAGCACACAGTGTACATAATGCAGCATACAGTGTACATAATGCCGCACACAGTGTACATAATGCCGCACACAGTGTACATAATGCAGCACACAGTGTACATAATGCCGCACACAGTGCACATAATGCAGCACACAGTGTACATAATGCCGCACACAGTGTACACAGTGTACATAATGCCGCACACAGTGTACATAATGCAGCACACAGTGTACATAATGCAGCACACAGTGTACATAATGCTGCACATAATGCCGCACACAGTGTACATAATGCTGCACACAGTGTACATAATGCTGCACACAGTGTACATAATGCTGCACACAGTGCACACAGTGTACATAATGCAGCACACAGTGTACATAATGCCGCACACAGTGTACATAATGCCGCACACAGTGTACATGATGCCGCACACAGTGTACATAATGCAGCACAAAGTGTACATAATGCAGCACACAGTGTACATAATGCCGCACACAGTGTACATAATGCCGCACACAGTGTACATAATGCCGCACACAGTGTACATAATGCTGCACACAGTGTACATAATGCCGCACACAGTGTACATAATGCAGCACACAGTGTACATAATGCCGCACACAGTGTAAATAATGCTGCACACAGTGTACATAATGCAGCACACAGTGTACATAATGCCGCACACAGTGTGCATAATGCCGCACACAGTGTACATAATGCAGCACACAGTGTACATAATGCTGCACACAGTGTACATAATGCCGCACACAGTGTACATAATGCCGCACACAGTGTACATAATGCAGCACACAGTGTACATAATGCCGCACACAGTGTACATAATGCCACACACAGTGTACATAATGCCGCACACAGTGTACATAATGCTGCACACAGTGCACACAATGTACATAATGCATCACACAGTGTACATAATGCCGCACACAGTGTACATAATGCCGCACACAGTGTACATAATGCTGCACAGAGTGCACACAGTGTACATAATGCAGCACACAGTGTACATAATGCCGCACACAGTGTACATAATGCTGCACACAGTGTACATAATGCAGCACACAGTGTACATAATGCTGCACACAGTGCACACAGTGTACATAATGCCGCACACAGTGTACATAATGCCACACACAGTGTACATAATGCAGCACACAGTGTACATAATGCCGCACACAGTGTACATAATGCCGCACACAGTGTACATAATGCCGCACACAGTGTACATAGTGCCGCACACAGTGTACATAATGCCGCGCACAGTGTACATAAAGCTGCACACAGTGTACATAATGCTGCACACAGTTCACACAGTGTACATAATGCCGCACACAGTGTACATAATGCTGCAAACAGTGTACATAATGCCGCACACAGTGTACATAATGCTGCACACAGTGCACACAGTGTACATAATGCCACACACAGTGTACATAATGCAGCACACAGTGTACATAATGCTGCACACAGTGTACATAATGCAGCACAGAGTGTACATAATGCCGCACACAGTGTACATAATGCAGCATACAGTGTACATAATGCCGCACACAGTGTACATAATGCCGCACACAGTGTACATAATGCAGCACACAGTGTACATAATGCCGCACACAGTGTAAATAATGCTGCACACAGTGTACATAATGCAGCACACAGTGTACATAATGCAGCATACAGTGTACATAATGCCGCACACAGTGTACATAATGCCGCACACAGTGTACATAATGCTGCACACAGTGCACACAGTGTACATAATGCCGCACACAGTGTACATAATGCAGCACACAGTGTACATAATGCTGCACACAGTGCACACAGTGTACATAATGCCGCACACAGTGATGCCGCACACAGTGTACATAATGCCACACACAGTGTACATAATGCCGCACACAGTGTACTTAATGCCGCACACAGTGTACATAATGCCGCACACAGTGTACATAATGCCGCACAGAGTGTACATAATGCCGCACACAGTGTACATAATGCCGCACACAGTGTACATAATGCTGCACACAGTGCACACAGTGTACATAATGCAGCACACAGTGTACATAATGCCGCACACAGTGTACATAATGCTGCACACAGTGTACATAATGCAGCACACAGTGTACATAATACCGCACACAGTGTACATAATGCCGCACACAGTGTACATAAAGCCGCACACAGTGTACATAATGCTGCACACAGTGCACACAGTGTACATAATGCCGCACACAGTGTACATAATGCTGCAAACAGTGTACATAATGCCGCACACAGTGTACATAATGCTGCACACAGTGCACACAGTGTACATAATGCAGCACACAGTGTACATAATGCCACACACAGTGTACATAATGCAGCACACAGTGTACATAATGCCGCACACAGTGTACATAATGCCGCACACAGTGTACATAATGCCGCACACAGTGTACATAATGCAGCACACAGTGTACATAATGCCGCACACAGTGTAAATAATGCTGCACACAGTGTACATAATGCAGCACACAGTGTACATAATGCAGCATACAGTGTACATAATGCCGCACACAGTGTACATAATGCCGCACACAGTGTACATAATGCAGCACACAGTGTACATAATGCCGCACACAGTGCACATAATGCAGCAAACAGTGTATATAATGCCGCACACAGTGTACACAGTGTACATAATGCCGCACACAGTGTACATAATGCAGCACACAGTGTACATAATGCTGCACACAGTGCACACAGTGTACATAATGCCGCACACAGTGATGCCGCACACAGTGTACATAATGCCACACACAGTGTACATAATGCCGCACACAGTGTACTTAATGCCGCACACAGTGTACATAATGCCGCACACAGTGTACATAATGCCGCACAGAGTGTACATAATGCCGCACACAGTGTACATAATGCCGCACACAGTGTACATAATGCTGCACACAGTGCACACAGTGTACATAATGCAGCACACAGTGTACATAATGCCGCACACAGTGTACATAATGCAGCACACAGTGTACATAATACCGCACACAGTGTACATAATGCCGCACACAGTGTACATAAAGCCGCACACAGTGTACATAATGCTGCACACAGTGCACACAGTGTACATAATGCCGCACACAGTGTACATAATGCTGCAAACAGTGTACATAATGCCGCACACAGTGTACATAATGCTGCACACAGTGCACACAGTGTACATAATGCAGCACACAGTGTACATAATGCCACACACAGTGTACATAATGCAGCACACAGTGTACATAATGCCGCACACAGTGTACATAATGCCGCACACAGTGTACATAATGCCGCACACAGTGTACATAATGCCGCACACAGTGTACATAATGCTGCACACAGTGCACACAGTGTACATAATGCAGCACACAGTGTACATAATGCCGTACACAGTGTACATAATGCTGCACACAGTGTACATAATGCCGCACACAGTGTACATAATGCCGCACACAGTGTACATAATGCCGCGCACAGTGCACATAATGCCGCACACAGTGTACATAATGCCGCGCACAGTGCACATAATGCCGCACACAGTGTACATAATGCCGCACACAGTGTACATAATGCAGCACACAGTGTACATAATGCCGCACACAGTGTACATAATGCAGCAAACAGTGTACATAATGATGCACACAGTGTACATAATCCCGAACACAGTGTACATAATGCCGCACACAGTGTACATAATGCCGCACACAGTGTACATAATGCCGCACACAGTGTACATAATGCTGCACACAGTGTACATAATGCTGCACACAGTGTACATAATGCCGCACACAGTGTACATAATGCTGCACACAGTGTACATAATGCAGCACACAGTGTACATAATGCTGCAAACAGTGTACATAATGCCGCACACAGTGTACATAATACCGCACACAGTGTACATAATGCCGCAAACAGTGTACATAATGCCGCACACAGTGTACATAATGCAGCACACAGTGTACATAATGCCGCACACAGTGTACATAATGCAGCACACAGTGTACATAATGCAGCATACAGTGTACATAATGCCGCACACAGTGTACATAATGCCGCACACAGTGTACATAATGCAGCACACAGTGTACATAATGCCGCACACAGTGCACATAATGCAGCACACAGTGTACATAATGCCGCACACAGTGTACACAGTGTACATAATGCCGCACACAGTGTACATAATGCAGCACACAGTGTACATAATGCTGCACACAGTGCACACAGTGTACATATTGCCGCACACAGTGTACATAATGCTGCACACAGTGTACATAATGCCGCACACAGTGTACATAATGCTGCACACAGTGTACATAATGCCGCACACAGTGTACATAATGCCGCACACAGTGTACATAATGCCGCACACAGTGTACATAATGCCGCACACAGTGTACATAATGCTGCACACAGTGCACACAGTGTACATAATGCATCACACAGTGTACATAATGCCGCACACAGTGTACATAATGCCGCACACAGTGTACATAATGCTGCACACAGTGCACACAGTGTACATAATGCAGCACACAGTGTACATAATGCCGCACACAGTGTACATAATGCTGCACACAGTGTACATAATGCAGCACACAGTGTACATAATGCTGCACACAGTGCACACAGTGTACATAATGCCGCACACAGTGTACATAATGCCACACACAGTGTACATAATGCAGCACACAGTGTACATAATGCCGCACACAGTGTACATAATGCCGCACACAGTGTACATAATGCCGCACACAGTGTACATAATGCCGCACACAGTGTGCATAATGCCGCGCACAGTGTACATAAAGCTGCACACAGTGTACATAATGCTGCACACAGTGCACACAGTGTACATAATGCCGCACACAGTGTACATAATGCTGCAAACAGTGTACATAATGCCGCACACAGTGTACATAATGCTGCACACAGTGCACACAGTGTACATAATGCAGCACACAGTGTACATAATGCCGCACACAGTGTACATAATGCCGCACACAGTGTACATAATGCCGCACACAGTGTACATAATGCCGCACACAGTGTACATAATGCCGCACACAGTGTACATAATGCTGCACACAGTGTACATAATGCAGTACACAGTGTACATAATGCTGCAAACAGTGTACATAATGCCGCACACAGTGTACATAATACCGCACACAGTGTACATAATGCCGCACACAGTGTACATAATGCCGCACACAGTGTACATAATGCAGCACACAGTGTACATAATGCCGCACACAGTGTACATAATGCCGCGCACAGTGCACATAATGCCGCGCACAGTGCACATAATGCCGCACACAGTGTACATAATGCCGCACATAGTGTACATAATGCCGCACACAGTGTACATAATGCAGCACACAGTGTACATAATGCTGCACACAGTGTACATAATGCCGCACACAGTGTACATAATACCGCACACAGTGTACATAATGCCGCACACAGTGTACATAATGCAGCACACAGTGTACATAATGCCGCACACAGTGTACATAATGCAGCACACAGTGTACATAATGATGCACACAGTGTACATAATTCCGCACACAGTGTACATAATGCCGCACACAGTGTACATAATGCAGCACACAGTGTACATAATGCCGCACACAGTGTACATAATGCAGCACACAGTGTACATAATGCCGCACACAGTGTACATAATGCAGCACACAGTGTACATAATGCAGCACACAGTGTACATAATGCAGCATACAGTGTACATAATGCCGCACACAGTGTACATAATGCCGCACACAGTGTACATAATGCAGCACACAGTGTACATAATGCCGCACACAGTGCACATAATGCAGCACACAGTGTACATAATGCCGCACACAGTGTACACAGTGTACATAATGCCGCACACAGTGTACATAATGCTGCACATAATGCCGCACACAGTGTACATAATGCTGCACACAGTGTACATAATGCTGCACACAGTGTACATAATGCTGCACACAGTGCACACAGTGTACATAATGCAGCACACAGTGTACATAATGCCGCACACAGTGTACATAATGCCGCACACAGTGTACATGATGCCGCACACAGTGTACATAATGCAGCACAAAGTGTACATAATGCAGCACACAGTGTACATAATGCCGCACACAGTGTACATAATGCCGCACACAGTGTACATAATGCCGCACACAGTGTACATAATGCTGCACACAGTGTACATAATGCCGCACACAGTGTACATAATGCAGCACACAGTGTACATAATGCCGCACACAGTGTAAATAATGCTGCACACAGTGTACATAATGCAGCACACAGTGTACATAATGCCGCACACAGTGTACATAATGCCGCACACAGTGTACATAATGCAGCACACAGTGTACATAATGCTGCACACAGTGTACATAATGCCGCACACAGTGTACATAATGCCGCACACAGTGTACATAATGCAGCACACAGTGTACATAATGCAGCACACAGTGTACATAATGCCACACACAGTGTACATAATGCCGCACACAGTGTACATAATGCCGCACACAGTGTACATAATGCCGCAGACAGTGTACATAATGCCGCACACAGTGTACATAATGCCGCACACAGTGTACATAATGCCGCACACAGTGTACATAATGCTGCACACAGTGCACACAATGTACATAATGCATCACACAGTGTACATAATGCCGCACACAGTGTACATAATGCCGCACACAGTGTACATAATGCTGCACAGAGTGCACACAGTGTACATAATGCAGCACACAGTGTACATAATGCCGCACACAGTGTACATAATGCTGCACACAGTGTACATAATGCAGCACACAGTGTACATAATGCTGCACACAGTGCACACAGTGTACATAATGCCGCACACAGTGTACATAATGCCACACACAGTGTACATAATGCAGCACACAGTGTACATAATGCCGCACACAGTGTACATAATGCCGCACACAGTGTACATAATGCCGCACACAGTGTACATAGTGCCGCACACAGTGTACATAATGCCGCGCACAGTGTACATAAAGCTGCACACAGTGTACATAATGCTGCACACAGTGCACACAGTGTACATAATGCCGCACACAGTGTACATAATGCTGCAAACAGTGTACATAATGCCGCACACAGTGTACATAATGCTGCACACAGTGCACACAGTGTACATAATGCCACACACAGTGTACATAATGCAGCACACAGTGTACATAATGCTGCACACAGTGTACATAATGCCGCACACAGTGTACATAATGCCGCACACAGTGTACATAATGCCGCACACAGTACACATAATGCTGCACACAGTGTACTTAATGCCGCACACAGTGTACATAATGCCGCACACAGTGTACATAATGCAGCACACAGTGTACATAATGCCGCACACAGTGTACATAATGCTGCACACAGTGTACATAATGCAGCACAGAGTGTACATAATGCCGCACACAGTGTACATAATGCAGCATACAGTGTACATAATGCCGCACACAGTGTACATAATGCCGCACACAGTGTACATAATGCAGCACACAGTGTACATAATGCCGCACACAGTGTAAATAATGCTGCACACAGTGTACATAATGCAGCACACAGTGTACATAATGCAGCATACAGTGTACATAATGCCGCACACAGTGTACATAATGCCGCACACAGTGTACATAATGCAGCACACAGTGTACATAATGCCGCACACAGTGCACATAATGCAGCAAACAGTGTATATAATGCCGCACACAGTGTACACAGTGTACATAATGCCGCACACAGTGTACATAATGCAGCACACAGTGTACATAATGCTGCACACAGTGCACACAGTGTACATAATGCCGCACACAGTGATGCCGCACACAGTGTACATAATGCCACACACAGTGTACATAATGCCGCACACAGTGTACTTAATGCCGCACACAGTGTACATAATGCCGCACACAGTGTACATAATGCCGCACAGAGTGTACATAATGCCGCACACAGTGTACATAATGCCGCACACAGTGTACATAATGCTGCACACAGTGCACACAGTGTACATAATGCAGCACACAGTGTACATAATGCCGCACACAGTGTACATAATGCTGCACACAGTGTACATAATGCAGCACACAGTGTACATAATACCGCACACAGTGTACATAATGCCGCACACAGTGTACATAAAGCCGCACACAGTGTACATAATGCTGCACACAGTGCACACAGTGTACATAATGCCGCACACAGTGTACATAATGCTGCAAACAGTGTACATAATGCCGCACACAGTGTACATATTGCTGCACACAGTGCACACAGTGTACATAATGCAGCACACAGTGTACATAATGCCACACACAGTGTACATAATGCAGCACACAGTGTACATAATGCCGCACACAGTGTACATAATGCCGCACACAGTGTACATAATGCCGCACACAGTGTACATAATGCCGCACACAGTGTACATAATGCCGCACACAGTGTACATAATGCTGCACACAGTGCACACAGTGTACATAATGCAGCACACAGTGTACATAATGCCGTACACAGTGTACATAATGCTGCACACAGTGTACATAATGCCGCACACAGTGTACATAATGCCGCACACAGTGTACATAATGCAGCACACAGTGTACATAATGCCGCACACAGTGTACATAATGCCGCACACAGTGTACATAATGCCGCACACAGTGTACATAATGCCGCACACAGTGTACATAATGCCGCACACAGTGTACATAATGCCGCACACAGTGTACACAGTGTACATAATGCAGCACACAGTGTACATAATGCCGCACACAGAGTACATAATGCTGCACACAGTGTACATAATGCTGCACACAGTGCACACAGTGTACATAATGCAGCACACAGTGTACATAATGCCGCACACAGTGTACATAATGCCGCACACAGTGTACATAATGCTGCACACAGTGCACACAGTGTACATAATGCAGCACACAGTGTACATAATGCCGCACACAGTGTACATAATGCTGCACACAGTGTACATAATGCAGCACACAGTGTACATAATGCCGCACACAGTGTACATAATGCCGCGCACAGTGTACATAAAGCTGCACACAGTGTACATAATGCTGCACACAGTGCACACAGTGTACATAATGCCGCACACAGTGTACATAATGCTGCAAACAGTGTACATAATGCCGCACACAGTGTACATAATGCTGCACACAGTGCACACAGTGTACATAATGCCACACACAGTGTACATAATGCCACACACAGTGTACATAATGCAGCACACAGTGTACATAATGCTGCACACAGTGTACATAATGCCGCACACAGTGTACATAATGCCGCACACAGTGTACATAATGCCGCACACAGTACACATAATGCTGCACACAGTGTACTTAATGCCGCACACAGTGTACATAATGCCGCACACAGTGTACATAATGCAGCACACAGTGTACATAATGCCGCACACAGTGTACATAATGCTGCACACAGTGTACATAATGCAGCACGGAGTGTACATAATGCCGCACACAGTGTACATAATGCAGCATACAGTGTACATAATGCCGCACACAGTGTACATAATGCCGCACACAGTGTACATAATGCAGCACACAGTGTACATAATGCCGCACACAGTGTAAATAATGCTGCACACAGTGTACATAATGCAGCACACAGTGTACATAATGCAGCATACAGTGTACATAATGCCGCACACAGTGTACATAATGCCGCACACAGTGTACATAATGCAGCACACAGTGTACATAATGCCGCACACAGTGCACATAATGCAGCAAACAGTGTATATAATGCCGCACACAGTGTACACAGTGTACATAATGCCGCACACAGTGTACATAATGCAGCACACAGTGTACATAATGCTGCACACAGTGCACACAGTGTACATAATGCCGCACACAGTGATGCCGCACACAGTGTACATAATGCCACACACAGTGTACATAATGCCGCACACAGTGTACTTAATGCCGCACACAGTGTACATAATGCCGCACACAGTGTACATAATGCCGCACAGAGTGTACATAATGCCGCACACAGTGTACATAATGCCGCACACAGTGTACATAATGCTGCACACAGTGCACACAGTGTACATAATGCAGCACACAGTGTACATAATGCCGCACACAGTGTACATAATGCCGCACACAGTGTACATAATGCAGCACACAGTGTACATAATGCCGCACACAGTGTACATAATGCCGCACACAGTGTACATAATGCCGCACACAGTGTACATAATGCCGCACACAGTGTACACAGTGTACATAATGCAGCACACAGTGTACATAATGCCGCACACAGTGTACATAATGCTGCACACAGTGTACATAATGCTGCACACAGTGCACACAGTGTACATAATGCAGCACACAGTGTACATAATGCCGCACACAGTGTACATAATGCCGCACACAGTGTACATAATGCTGCACACAGTGCACACAGTGTACATAATGCAGCACACAGTGTACATAATGCCGCACACAGTGTACATAATGCTGCACACAGTGTACATAATGCAGCACACAGTGTACATAATGCCGCACACAGTGTACATAATGCCGCGCACAGTGTACATAAAGCTGCACACAGTGTACATAATGCTGCACACAGTGCACACAGTGTACATAATGCCGCACACAGTGTACATAATGCTGCAAACAGTGTACATAATGCCGCACACAGTGTACATAATGCAGCACACAGTGTACATAATGCTGCACACAGTGTACATAATGCCGCACACAGTGTACATAATGCCGCACACAGTGTACATAATGCCGCACACAGTACACATAATGCTGCACACAGTGTACTTAATGCCGCACACAGTGTACATAATGCCGCACACAGTGTACATAATGCAGCACACAGTGTACATAATGCCGCACACAGTGTACATAATGCTGCACACAGTGTACATAATGCAGCACAGAGTGTACATAATGCCGCACACAGTGTACATAATGCAGCATACAGTGTACATAATGCCGCACACAGTGTACATAATGCCGCACACAGTGTACATAATGCTGCACACAGTGTACATAATGCAGTACACAGTGTAAATAATGCTGCAAACAGTGTACATAATGCAGCACACAGTGTACATAATACCGCACACAGTGTACATAATGCCGCACACAGTGTACATAATGCCGCACACAGTGTACATAATGCAGCACACAGTGTACATAATGCCGCACACAGTGTACATAATGCCCGCACAGTGTACATAATGCCCGCACAGTGCACATAATGCAGCACACAGTGTACATAATGCCGCACACAGTGTACATAATGCCGCACACAGTGTACATAATACCGCACACAGTGTACATAATGCCGCACACAGTGTACATAATGCAGCACACAGTGTACATAATGCCGCACACAGTGTACATAATGCAGCACACAGTGTACATAATGCAGCACACAGTGTACATAATGCTGCACACAGTGTACATAATGCCGCACACAGTGTACATAATGCCGCACACAGTGTACATAATGCCGCACACAGTGCTGCACACAGTGTACTTAATGCCGCACACAGTGTACATAATGCCGCACACAGTGTACATAATGCCGCACACAGTGTACATAATGCCGCACACAGTGTACATAATGCCGCACACAGTGTACATAATGCTGCACACAGTGTACATAATGCCGCACACAGTGTACATAATGCCGCACACAGTGTACATAATGCAGCACACAGTGTACATAATACTGCAAACAGTGTACATAATGCCGCACACAGTGTACATAATACCGCACACAGTGTACATAATGCCGCACACAGTGTACATAATGCCGCACACGGTGTACATAATGCAGCACACAGTGTACATAATGCCGCACACAGTGTACATAATGCAGCACACAGTGTACATAATGATGCACACAGTGTACATAATTCCGCACACAGTGTACATAATGCCGCACACAGTGTACATAATGCAGCACACAGTGTACATAATGCCGCACACAGTGTACATAATGCAGCACACAGTGTACATAATGCTGCACACAGTGTACATAATGCAGCACACAGTGTACATAATGCAGCACACAGTGTACATAATGCAGCATACAGTGTACATAATGCCGCACACAGTGTACATAATGCCGCACACAGTGTACATAATGCAGCACACAGTGTACATAATGCCGCACACAGTGCACATAATGCAGCACACAGTGTACATAATGCCGCACACAGTGTACACAGTGTACATAATGCCGCACACAGTGTACATAATGCAGCACACAGTGTACATAATGCAGCACACAGTGTACATAATGCTGCACATAATGCCGCACACAGTGTACATAATGCTGCACACAGTGTACATAATGCTGCACACAGTGTACATAATGCTGCACACAGTGCACACAGTGTACATAATGCAGCACACAGTGTACATAATGCCGCACACAGTGTACATAATGCCGCACACAGTGTACATGATGCCGCACACAGTGTACATAATGCCGCACACAGTGTACATAATGCAGCACACAGTGTACATAATGCCGCACACAGTGTACATAATGCCGCACACAGTGTACATAATGCAGCACACAGTGTACATAATGCTGCACACAGTGTACATAATGCCGCACACAGTGTACATAATGCAGCACACAGTGTACATAATGCCGCACACAGTGTAAATAATGCTGCACACAGTGTACATAATGCAGCACACAGTGTACATAATACCGCACACAGTGTACATAATGCCGCACACAGTGTACATAATGCCGCACACAGTGTACATAATGCAGCACACAGTGTACATAATGCCGCACACAGTGTACATAATGCCCGCACAGTGTACATAATGCCCGCACAGTGCACATAATGCAGCACACAGTGTACATAATGCCGCACACAGTGTACATAATGCCGCACACAGTGTACATAATACCGCACACAGTGTACATAATGCCGCACACAGTGTAAATAATGCTGCACACAGTGTACATAATGCAGCACACAGTGTACATAATACCGCACACAGTGTACATAATGCCGCACACAGTGTACATAATGCCGCACACAGTGTACATAATGCAGCACACAGTGTACATAATGCCGCACACAGTGTACATAATGCCCGCACAGTGTACATAATGCCCGCACAGTGCACATAATGCAGCACACAGTGTACATAATGCCGCACACAGTGTACATAATGCCGCACACAGTGTACATAATACCGCACACAGTGTACATAATGCCGCACACAGTGTACATAATGCAGCACACAGTGTACATAATGCCGCACACAGTGTACATAATGCAGCACACAGTGTACATAATGCAGCACACAGTGTACATAATGCTGCACACAGTGTACATAATGCCGCACACAGTGTACATAATGCCGCACACAGTGTACATAATGCCGCACACAGTGCTGCACACAGTGTACTTAATGCCGCACACAGTGTACATAATGCCGCACACAGTGTACATAATGCCGCACACAGTGTACATAATGCCGCACACAGTGTACATAATGCCGCACACAGTGTACATAATGCTGCACACAGTGTACATAATGCCGCACACAGTGTACATAATGCCGCACACAGTGTACATAATGCCGCACACAGTGTACATAATACTGCAAACAGTGTACATAATGCCGCACACAGTGTACATAATACCGCACACAGTGTACATAATGCCGCACACAGTGTACATAATACCGCACACAGTGTACATAATGCCGCACACGGTGTACATAATGCAGCACACAGTGTACATAATGCCGCACACAGTGTACATAATGCAGCACACAGTGTACATAATGATGCACACAGTGTACATAATTCCGCACACAGTGTACATAATGCCGCACACAGTGTACATAATGCAGCACACAGTGTACATAATGCCGCACACAGTGTACATAATGCAGCACACAGTGTACATAATGCTGCACACAGTGTACATAATGCAGCACACAGTGTACATAATGCAGCACACAGTGTACATAATGCAGCATACAGTGTACATAATGCCGCACACAGTGTACATAATGCCGCACACAGTGTACATAATGCAGCACACAGTGTACATAATGCCGCACACAGTGCACATAATGCAGCACACAGTGTACATAATGCCGCACACAGTGTACACAGTGTACATAATGCCGCACACAGTGTACATAATGCAGCACACAGTGTACATAATGCAGCACACAGTGTACATAATGCTGCACATAATGCCGCACACAGTGTACATAATGCTGCACACAGTGTACATAATGCTGCACACAGTGTACATAATGCTGCACACAGTGCACACAGTGTACATAATGCAGCACACAGTGTACATAATGCCGCACACAGTGTACATAATGCCGCACACAGTGTACATGATGCCGCACACAGTGTACATAATGCAGCACAAAGTGTACATAATGCAGCACACAGTGTACATAATGCCGCACACAGTGTACATAATGCCGCACACAGTGTACATAATGCCGCACACAGTGTACATAATGCTGCACACAGTGTACATAATGCCGCACACAGTGTACATAATGCAGCACACAGTGTACATAATGCCGCACACAGTGTAAATAATGCTGCACACAGTGTACATAATGCAGCACACAGTGTACATAATGCCGCACACAGTGTACATAATGCCGCACACAGTGTACATAATGCAGCACACAGTGTACATAATGCTGCACACAGTGTACATAATGCCGCACACAGTGTACATAATGCCGCACACAGTGTACATAATGCAGCACACAGTGTACATAATGCCGCACACAGTGTACATAATGCCACACACAGTGTACATAATGCCGCACACAGTGTACATAATGCTGCACACAGTGCACACAATGTACATAATGCATCACACAGTGTACATAATGCCGCACACAGTGTACATAATGCCGCACACAGTGTACATAATGCTGCACAGAGTGCACACAGTGTACATAATGCAGCACACAGTGTACATAATGCCGCACACAGTGTACATAATGCTGCACACAGTGTACATAATGCAGCACACAGTGTACATAATGCTGCACACAGTGCACACAGTGTACATAATGCCGCACACAGTGTACATAATGCCACACACAGTGTACATAATGCAGCACACAGTGTACATAATGCCGCACACAGTGTACATAATGCCGCACACAGTGTACATAATGCCGCACACAGTGTACATAGTGCCGCACACAGTGTACATAATGCCGCGCACAGTGTACATAAAGCTGCACACAGTGTACATAATGCTGCACACAGTTCACACAGTGTACATAATGCCGCACACAGTGTACATAATGCTGCAAACAGTGTACATAATGCCGCACACAGTGTACATAATGCTGCACACAGTGCACACAGTGTACATAATGCCACACACAGTGTACATAATGCAGCACACAGTGTACATAATGCTGCACACAGTGTACATAATGCCGCACACAGTGTACATAATGCCGCACACAGTGTACATAATGCCGCACACAGTACACATAATGCTGCACACAGTGTACTTAATGCCGCACACAGTGTACATAATGCCGCACACAGTGTACATAATGCAGCACACAGTGTACATAATGCCGCACACAGTGTACATAATGCTGCACACAGTGTACATAATGCAGCACAGAGTGTACATAATGCCGCACACAGTGTACATAATGCAGCATACAGTGTACATAATGCCGCACACAGTGTACATAATGCCGCACACAGTGTACATAATGCAGCACACAGTGTACATAATGCCGCACACAGTGTAAATAATGCTGCACACAGTGTACATAATGCAGCACACAGTGTACATAATGCAGCATACAGTGTACATAATGCCGCACACAGTGTACATAATGCCGCACACAGTGTACATAATGCAGCACACAGTGTACATAATGCCGCACACAGTGCACATAATGCAGCAAACAGTGTATATAATGCCGCACACAGTGTACACAGTGTACATAATGCCGCACACAGTGTACATAATGCAGCACACAGTGTACATAATGCTGCACACAGTGCACACAGTGTACATAATGCCGCACACAGTGATGCCGCACACAGTGTACATAATGCCACACACAGTGTACATAATGCCGCACACAGTGTACTTAATGCCGCACACAGTGTACATAATGCCGCACACAGTGTACATAATGCCGCACAGAGTGTACATAATGCCGCACACAGTGTACATAATGCCGCACACAGTGTACATAATGCTGCACACAGTGCACACAGTGTACATAATGCAGCACACAGTGTACATAATGCCGCACACAGTGTACATAATGCTGCACACAGTGTACATAATGCAGCACACAGTGTACATAATACCGCACACAGTGTACATAATGCCGCACACAGTGTACATAAAGCCGCACACAGTGTACATAATGCTGCACACAGTGCACACAGTGTACATAATGCCGCACACAGTGTACATAATGCTGCAAACAGTGTACATAATGCCGCACACAGTGTACATAATGCTGCACACAGTGCACACAGTGTACATAATGCAGCACACAGTGTACATAATGCCACACACAGTGTACATAATGCAGCACACAGTGTACATAATGCCGCACACAGTGTACATAATGCCGCACACAGTGTACATAATGCCGCACACAGTGTACATAATGCAGCACACAGTGTACATAATGCCGCACACAGTGTAAATAATGCTGCACACAGTGTACATAATGCAGCACACAGTGTACATAATGCAGCATACAGTGTACATAATGCCGCACACAGTGTACATAATGCCGCACACAGTGTACATAATGCAGCACACAGTGTACATAATGCCGCACACAGTGCACATAATGCAGCAAACAGTGTATATAATGCCGCACACAGTGTACACAGTGTACATAATGCCGCACACAGTGTACATAATGCAGCACACAGTGTACATAATGCTGCACACAGTGCACACAGTGTACATAATGCCGCACACAGTGATGCCGCACACAGTGTACATAATGCCACACACAGTGTACATAATGCCGCACACAGTTTACTTAATGCCGCACACAGTGTACATAATGCCGCACACAGTGTACATAATGCCGCACAGAGTGTACATAATGCCGCACACAGTGTACATAATGCCGCACACAGTGTACATAATGCTGCACACAGTGCACACAGTGTACATAATGCAGCACACAGTGTACATAATGCCGCACACAGTGTACATAATGCTGCACACAGTGTACATAATGCAGCACACAGTGTACATAATACCGCACACAGTGTACATAATGCCGCACACAGTGTACATAAAGCCGCACACAGTGTACATAATGCTGCACACAGTGCACACAGTGTACATAATGCCGCACACAGTGTACATAATGCTGCAAACAGTGTACATAATGCCGCACACAGTGTACATAATGCTGCACACAGTGCACACAGTGTACATAATGCAGCACACAGTGTACATAATGCCACACACAGTGTACATAATGCAGCACACAGTGTACATAATGCCGCACACAGTGTACATAATGCCGCACACAGTGTACATAATGCCGCACACAGTGTACATAATGCCGCACACAGTGTACATAATGCTGCACACAGTGCACACAGTGTACATAATGCAGCACACAGTGTACATAATGCCGTACACAGTGTACATAATGCTGCACACAGTGTACATAATGCCGCACACAGTGTACATAATGCCGCACACAGTGTACATAATGCCGCGCACAGTGCACATAATGCCGCACACAGTGTACATAATGCCGCGCACAGTGCACATAATGCCGCACACAGTGTACATAATGCCGCACACAGTGTACATGATGCAGCACACAGTGTACATAATGCCGCACACAGTGTACATAATGCAGCAAACAGTGTACATAATGATGCACACAGTGTACATAATCCCGCACACAGTGTACATAATGCCGCACACAGTGTACATAATGCCGCACACAGTGTACATAATGCCGCACACAGTGTACATAATGCCGCACACAGTGTACATAATGCTGCACACAGTGTACATAATGCCGCACACAGTGTACATAATGCTGCACACAGTGTACATAATGCAGCACACAGTGTACATAATGCTGCAAACAGTGTACATAATGCCGCACACAGTGTACATAATACCGCACACAGTGTACATAATGCCGCAAACAGTGTACATAATGCCGCACACAGTGTACATAATGCAGCACACAGTGTACATAATGCCGCACACAGTGTACATAATGCAGCACACAGTGTACATAATGCAGCATACAGTGTACATAATGCCGCACACAGTGTACATAATGCCGCACACAGTGTACATAATGCAGCACACAGTGTACATAATGCCGCACACAGTGCACATAATGCAGCACACAGTGTACATAATGCCGCACACAGTGTACACAGTGTACATAATGCCGCACACAGTGTACATAATGCAGCACACAGTGTACATAATGCTGCACACAGTGCACACAGTGTACATATTGCCGCACACAGTGTACATAATGCTGCACACAGTGTACATAATGCCGCACACAGTGTACATAATGCTGCACACAGTGTACATAATGCCGCACACAGTGTACATAATGCCGCACACAGTGTACATAATGCTGCACACAGTGCACACAGTGTACATAATGCATCACACAGTGTACATAATGCCGCACACAGTGTACATAATGCCGCACACAGTGTACATAATGCTGCACACAGTGCACACAGTGTACATAATGCAGCACACAGTGTACATAATGCCGCACACAGTGTACATAATGCTGCACACAGTGTACATAATGCAGCACACAGTGTACATAATGCTGCACACAGTGCACACAGTGTACATAATGCCGCACACAGTGTACATAATGCCACACACAGTGTACATAATGCAGCACACAGTGTACATAATGCCGCACACAGTGTACATAATGCCGCACACAGTGTACATAATGCCGCACACAGTGTACATAATGCCGCACACAGTGTGCATAATGCCGCGCACAGTGTACATAAAGCTGCACACAGTGTACATAATGCTGCACACAGTGCACACAGTGTACATAATGCCGCACACAGTGTACATAATGCTGCAAACAGTGTACATAATGCCGCACACAGTGTACATAATGCTGCACACAGTGCACACAGTGTACATAATGCAGCACACAGTGTACATAATGCCGCACACAGTGTACATAATGCCGCACACAGTGTACATAATGCCGCACACAGTGTACATAATGCCGCACACAGTGTACATAATGCCGCACACAGTGTACATAATGCTGCACACAGTGTACATAATGCAGTACACAGTGTACATAATGCTGCAAACAGTGTACATAATGCCGCACACAGTGTACATAATACCGCACACAGTGTACATAATGCCGCACACAGTGTACATAATGCTGCACACAGTGCACACAGTGTACATAATGCAGCACACAGTGTACATAATGCCGCACACAGTGTACATAATGCTGCACACAGTGTACATAATGCAGCACACAGTGTACATAATGCCGCACACAGTGTACATAATGCCGCGCACAGTGTACATAAAGCTGCACACAGTGTACATAATGCTGCACACAGTGCACACAGTGTACATAATGCCGCACACAGTGTACATAATGCTGCAAACAGTGTACATAATGCCGCACACAGTGTACATAATGCTGCACACAGTGCACACAGTGTACATAATGCCACACACAGTGTACATAATGCAGCACACAGTGTACATAATGCTGCACACAGTGTACATAATGCCGCACACAGTGTACATAATGCCGCACACAGTGTACATAATGCCGCACACAGTACACATAATGCTGCACACAGTGTACTTAATGCCGCACACAGTGTACATAATGCCGCACACAGTGTACATAATGCAGCACACAGTGTACATAATGCCGCACACAGTGTACATAATGCTGCACACAGTGTACATAATGCAGCACAGAGTGTACATAATGCCGCACACAGTGTACATAATGCAGCATACAGTGTACATAATGCCGCACACAGTGTACATAATGCCGCACACAGTGTACATAATGCTGCACACAGTGTACATAATGCAGTACACAGTGTAAATAATGCTGCAAACAGTGTACATAATGCAGCACACAGTGTACATAATACCGCACACAGTGTACATAATGCCGCACACAGTGTACATAATGCCGCACACAGTGTACATAATGCAGCACACAGTGTACATAATGCCGCACACAGTGTACATAATGCCCGCACAGTGTACATAATGCCCGCACAGTGCACATAATGCAGCACACAGTGTACATAATGCCGCACACAGTGTACATAATGCCGCACACAGTGTACATAATACCGCACACAGTGTACATAATGCCGCACACAGTGTACATAATGCAGCACACAGTGTACATAATGCCGCACACAGTGTACATAATGCAGCACACAGTGTACATAATGCAGCACACAGTGTACATAATGCTGCACACAGTGTACATAATGCCGCACACAGTGTACATAATGCCGCACACAGTGTACATAATGCCGCACACAGTGCTGCACACAGTGTACTTAATGCCGCACACAGTGTACATAATGCCGCACACAGTGTACATAATGCCGCACACAGTGTACATAATGCCGCACACAGTGTACATAATGCCGCACACAGTGTACATAATGCTGCACACAGTGTACATAATGCCGCACACAGTGTACATAATGCCGCACACAGTGTACATAATGCAGCACACAGTGTACATAATACTGCAAACAGTGTACATAATGCCGCACACAGTGTACATAATACCGCACACAGTGTACATAATGCCGCACACAGTGTACATAATACCGCACACAGTGTACATAATGCCGCACACGGTGTACATAATGCAGCACACAGTGTACATAATGCCGCACACAGTGTACATAATGCAGCACACAGTGTACATAATGATGCACACAGTGTACATAATTCCGCACACAGTGTACATAATGCCGCACACAGTGTACATAATGCAGCACACAGTGTACATAATGCCGCACACAGTGTACATAATGCAGCACACAGTGTACATAATGCTGCACACAGTGTACATAATGCAGCACACAGTGTACATAATGCAGCACACAGTGTACATAATGCAGCATACAGTGTACATAATGCCGCACACAGTGTACATAATGCCGCACACAGTGTACATAATGCAGCACACAGTGTACATAATGCCGCACACAGTGCACATAATGCAGCACACAGTGTACATAATGCCGCACACAGTGTACACAGTGTACATAATGCCGCACACAGTGTACATAATGCAGCACACAGTGTACATAATGCAGCACACAGTGTACATAATGCTGCACATAATGCCGCACACAGTGTACATAATGCTGCACACAGTGTACATAATGCTGCACACAGTGTACATAATGCTGCACACAGTGCACACAGTGTACATAATGCAGCACACAGTGTACATAATGCCGCACACAGTGTACATAATGCCGCACACAGTGTACATGATGCCGCACACAGTGTACATAATGCAGCACAAAGTGTACATAATGCAGCACACAGTGTACATAATGCCGCACACAGTGTACATAATGCCGCACACAGTGTACATAATGCCGCACACAGTGTACATAATGCTGCACACAGTGTACATAATGCCGCACACAGTGTACATAATGCAGCACACAGTGTACATAATGCCGCACACAGTGTAAATAATGCTGCACACAGTGTACATAATGCAGCACACAGTGTACATAATACCGCACACAGTGTACATAATGCCGCACACAGTGTACATAATGCCGCACACAGTGTACATAATGCAGCACACAGTGTACATAATGCCGCACACAGTGTACATAATGCCCGCACAGTGTACATAATGCCCGCACAGTGCACATAATGCAGCACACAGTGTACATAATGCCGCACACAGTGTACATAATGCCGCACACAGTGTACATAATACCGCACACAGTGTACATAATGCCGCACACAGTGTACATAATGCAGCACACAGTGTACATAATGCCGCACACAGTGTACATAATGCTGCACACAGTGTACATAATGCCGCACACAGTGTACATAATGCCGCACACAGTGTACATAATGCCGCACACAGTGCTGCACACAGTGTACTTAATGCCGCACACAGTGTACATAATGCCGCACACAGTGTACATAATGCCGCACACAGTGTACATAATGCCGCACACAGTGTACATAATGCCGCACACAGTGTACATAATGCTGCACACAGTGTACATAATGCCGCACACAGTGTACATAATGCCGCACACAGTGTACATAATGCCGCACACAGTGTACATAATGCAGCACACAGTGTACATAATACTGCAAACAGTGTACATAATGCCGCACACAGTGTACATAATACCGCACACAGTGTACATAATGCCGCACACAGTGTACATAATACCGCACACGGTGTACATAATGCCGCACACGGTGTACATAATGCAGCACACAGTGTACATAATGCCGCACACAGTGTACATAATGCAGCACACAGTGTACATATTGATGCACACAGTGTACATAATTCCGCACACAGTGTACATAATGCCGCACACAGTGTACATAATGCAGCACACAGTGTACATAATGCCGCACACAGTGTACATAATGCAGCACACAGTGTACATAATGCTGCACACAGTGTACATAATGCAGCACACAGTGTACATAATGCAGCACACAGTGTACATAATGCAGCATACAGTGTACATAATGCCGCACACAGTGTACATAATGCCGCACACAGTGTACATAATGCAGCACACAGTGTACATAATGCCGCACACAGTGCACATAATGCAGCACACAGTGTACATAATGCCGCACACAGTGTACACAGTGTACATAATGCCGCACACAGTGTACATAATGCAGCACACAGTGTACATAATGCAGCACACAGTGTACATAATGCTGCACATAATGCCGCACACAGTGTACATAATGCTGCACACAGTGTACATAATGCTGCACACAGTGTACATAATGCTGCACACAGTGCACACAGTGTACATAATGCAGCACACAGTGTACATAATGCCGCACACAGTGTACATAATGCCGCACACAGTGTACATGATGCCGCACACAGTGTACATAATGCAGCACAAAGTGTACATAATGCAGCACACAGTGTACATAATGCCGCACACAGTGTACATAATGCCGCACACAGTGTACATAATGCCGCACACAGTGTACATAATGCCGCACACAGTGTACATAATGCTGCACACAGTGTACATAATGCCGCACACAGTGTACATAATGCAGCACACAGTGTACATAATGCCGCACACAGTGTAAATAATGCTGCACACAGTGTACATAATGCAGCACACAGTGTACATAATGCCGCACACAGTGTACATAATGCCGCACACAGTGTACATAATGCAGCACACAGTGTACATAATGCTGCACACAGTGTACATAATGCCGCACACAGTGTACATAATGCCGCACACAGTGTACATAATGCAGCACACAGTGTACATAATGCCGCACACAGTGTACATAATGCCACACACAGTGTACATAATGCCGCACACAGTGTACATAATGCTGCACACAGTGCACACAATGTACATAATGCATCACACAGTGTACATAATGCCGCACACAGTGTACATAATGCCGCACACAGTGTACATAATGCTGCACAGAGTGCACACAGTGTACATAATGCAGCACACAGTGTACATAATGCCGCACACAGTGTACATAATGCTGCACACAGTGTACATAATGCAGCACACAGTGTACATAATGCTGCACACAGTGCACACAGTGTACATAATGCCGCACACAGTGTACATAATGCCACACACAGTGTACATAATGCAGCACACAGTGTACATAATGCCGCACACAGTGTACATAATGCCGCACACAGTGTACATAATGCCGCACACAGTGTACATAGTGCCGCACACAGTGTACATAATGCCGCGCACAGTGTACATAAAGCTGCACACAGTGTACATAATGCTGCACACAGTTCACACAGTGTACATAATGCCGCACACAGTGTACATAATGCTGCAAACAGTGTACATAATGCCGCACACAGTGTACATAATGCTGCACACAGTGCACACAGTGTACATAATGCCACACACAGTGTACATAATGCAGCACACAGTGTACATAATGCTGCACACAGTGTACATAATGCCGCACACAGTGTACATAATGCCGCACACAGTGTACATAATGCCGCACACAGTACACATAATGCTGCACACAGTGTACTTAATGCCGCACACAGTGTACATAATGCCGCACACAGTGTACATAATGCAGCACACAGTGTACATAATGCCGCACACAGTGTACATAATGCTGCACACAGTGTACATAATGCAGCACAGAGTGTACATAATGCCGCACACAGTGTACATAATGCAGCATACAGTGTACATAATGCCGCACACAGTGTACATAATGCCGCACACAGTGTACATAATGCAGCACACAGTGTACATAATGTCGCACACAGTGTAAATAATGCTGCACACAGTGTACATAATGCAGCACACAGTGTACATAATGCAGCATACAGTGTACATAATGCCGCACACAGTGTACATAATGCAGCACACAGTGTACATAATGCCGCACACAGTGCACATAATGCAGCACACAGTGTACATAATGCCGCACACAGTGTACACAGTGTACATAATGCCGCACACAGTGTACATAATGCAGCACACAGTGTACATAATGCAGCACACAGTGTACATAATGCTGCACATAATGCCGCACACAGTGTACATAATGCTGCACACAGTGTACATAATGCTGCACACAGTGTACATAATGCTGCACACAGTGCACACAGTGTACATAATGCAGCACACAGTGTACATAATGCCGCACACAGTGTACATAATGCCGCACACAGTGTACATGATGCCGCACACAGTGTACATAATGCAGCACAAAGTGTACATAATGCAGCACACAGTGTACATAATGCCGCACACAGTGTACATAATGCCGCACACAGTGTACATAATGCCGCACACAGTGTACATAATGCTGCACACAGTGTACATAATGCCGCACACAGTGTACATAATGCAGCACACAGTGTACATAATGCCGCACACAGTGTAAATAATGCTGCACACAGTGTACATAATGCAGCACACAGTGTACATAATACCGCACACAGTGTACATAATGCCGCACACAGTGTACATAATGCCGCACACAGTGTACATAATGCAGCACACAGTGTACATAATGCCGCACACAGTGTACATAATGCCCGCACAGTGTACATAATGCCCGCACAGTGCACATAATGCAGCACACAGTGTACATAATGCCGCACACAGTGTACATAATGCCGCACACAGTGTACATAATACCGCACACAGTGTACATAATGCCGCACACAGTGTACATAATGCAGCACACAGTGTACATAATGCCGCACACAGTGTACATAATGCTGCACACAGTGTACATAATGCCGCACACAGTGTACATAATGCCGCACACAGTGTACATAATGCCGCACACAGTGCTGCACACAGTGTACTTAATGCCGCACACAGTGTACATAATGCCGCACACAGTGTACATAATGCCGCACACAGTGTACATAATGCCGCACACAGTGTACATAATGCCGCACACAGTGTACATAATGCTGCACACAGTGTACATAATGCCGCACACAGTGTACATAATGCCGCACACAGTGTACATAATGCAGCACACAGTGTACATAATACTGCAAACAGTGTACATAATGCCGCACACAGTGTACATAATACCGCACACAGTGTACATAATGCCGCACACAGTGTACATAATACCGCACACGGTGTACATAATGCCGCACACGGTGTACATAATGCAGCACACAGTGTACATAATGCCGCACACAGTGTACATAATGCAGCACACAGTGTACATATTGATGCACACAGTGTACATAATTCCGCACACAGTGTACATAATGCCGCACACAGTGTACATAATGCAGCACACAGTGTACATAATGCCGCACACAGTGTACATAATGCAGCACACAGTGTACATAATGCTGCACACAGTGTACATAATGCAGCACACAGTGTACATAATGCAGCACACAGTGTACATAATGCAGCATACAGTGTACATAATGCCGCACACAGTGTACATAATGCCGCACACAGTGTACATAATGCAGCACACAGTGTACATAATGCCGCACACAGTGCACATAATGCAGCACACAGTGTACATAATGCCGCACACAGTGTACACAGTGTACATAATGCCGCACACAGTGTACATAATGCAGCACACAGTGTACATAATGCAGCACACAGTGTACATAATGCTGCACATAATGCCGCACACAGTGTACATAATGCTGCACACAGTGTACATAATGCTGCACACAGTGTACATAATGCTGCACACAGTGCACACAGTGTACATAATGCAGCACACAGTGTACATAATGCCGCACACAGTGTACATAATGCCGCACACAGTGTACATGATGCCGCACACAGTGTACATAATGCAGCACAAAGTGTACATAATGCAGCACACAGTGTACATAATGCCGCACACAGTGTACATAATGCCGCACACAGTGTACATAATGCCGCACACAGTGTACATAATGCCGCACACAGTGTACATAATGCTGCACACAGTGTACATAATGCCGCACACAGTGTACATAATGCAGCACACAGTGTACATAATGCCGCACACAGTGTAAATAATGCTGCACACAGTGTACATAATGCAGCACACAGTGTACATAATGCCGCACACAGTGTACATAATGCCGCACACAGTGTACATAATGCAGCACACAGTGTACATAATGCTGCACACAGTGTACATAATGCCGCACACAGTGTACATAATGCCGCACACAGTGTACATAATGCAGCACACAGTGTACATAATGCCGCACACAGTGTACATAATGCCACACACAGTGTACATAATGCCGCACACAGTGTACATAATGCTGCACACAGTGCACACAATGTACATAATGCATCACACAGTGTACATAATGCCGCACACAGTGTACATAATGCCGCACACAGTGTACATAATGCTGCACAGAGTGCACACAGTGTACATAATGCAGCACACAGTGTACATAATGCCGCACACAGTGTACATAATGCTGCACACAGTGTACATAATGCAGCACACAGTGTACATAATGCTGCACACAGTGCACACAGTGTACATAATGCCGCACACAGTGTACATAATGCCACACACAGTGTACATAATGCAGCACACAGTGTACATAATGCCGCACACAGTGTACATAATGCCGCACACAGTGTACATAATGCCGCACACAGTGTACATAGTGCCGCACACAGTGTACATAATGCCGCGCACAGTGTACATAAAGCTGCACACAGTGTACATAATGCTGCACACAGTTCACACAGTGTACATAATGCCGCACACAGTGTACATAATGCTGCAAACAGTGTACATAATGCCGCACACAGTGTACATAATGCTGCACACAGTGCACACAGTGTACATAATGCCACACACAGTGTACATAATGCAGCACACAGTGTACATAATGCTGCACACAGTGTACATAATGCCGCACACAGTGTACATAATGCCGCACACAGTGTACATAATGCCGCACACAGTACACATAATGCTGCACACAGTGTACTTAATGCCGCACACAGTGTACATAATGCCGCACACAGTGTACATAATGCAGCACACAGTGTACATAATGCCGCACACAGTGTACATAATGCTGCACACAGTGTACATAATGCAGCACAGAGTGTACATAATGCCGCACACAGTGTACATAATGCAGCATACAGTGTACATAATGCCGCACACAGTGTACATAATGCCGCACACAGTGTACATAATGCAGCACACAGTGTACATAATGTCGCACACAGTGTAAATAATGCTGCACACAGTGTACATAATGCAGCACACAGTGTACATAATGCAGCATACAGTGTACATAATGCCGCACACAGTGTACATAATGCCGCACACAGTGTACATAATGCAGCACACAGTGTACATAATGCCGCACACAGTGCACATAATGCAGCAAACAGTGTATATAATGCCGCACACAGTGTACACAGTGTACATAATGCCGCACACAGTGTACATAATGCAGCACACAGTGTACATAATGCTGCACACAGTGCACACAGTGTACATAATGCCGCACACAGTGATGCCGCACACAGTGTACATAATGCCACACACAGTGTACATAATGCCGCACACAGTGTACTTAATGCCGCACACAGTGTACATAATGCCGCACACAGTGTACATAATGCCGCACAGAGTGTACATAATGCCGCACACAGTGTACATAATGCCGCACACAGTGTACATAATGCTGCACACAGTGCACACAGTGTACATAATGCAGCACACAGTGTACATAATGCCGCACACAGTGTACATAATGCTGCACACAGTGTACATAATGCAGCACACAGTGTACATAATACCGCACACAGTGTACATAATGCCGCACACAGTGTACATAAAGCCGCACACAGTGTACATAATGCTGCACACAGTGCACACAGTGTACATAATGCCGCACACAGTGTACATAATGCTGCAAACAGTGTACATAATGCCGCACACAGTGTACATAATGCTGCACACAGTGCACACAGTGTACATAATGCAGCACACAGTGTACATAATGCCACACACAGTGTACATAATGCAGCACACAGTGTACATAATGCCGCACACAGTGTACATAATGCCGCACACAGTGTACATAATGCCGCACACAGTGTACATAATGCAGCACACAGTGTACATAATGCCGCACACAGTGTAAATAATGCTGCACACAGTGTACATAATGCAGCACACAGTGTACATAATGCAGCATACAGTGTACATAATGCCGCACACAGTGTACATAATGCCGCACACAGTGTACATAATGCAGCACACAGTGTACATAATGCCGCACACAGTGCACATAATGCAGCAAACAGTGTATATAATGCCGCACACAGTGTACACAGTGTACATAATGCCGCACACAGTGTACATAATGCAGCACACAGTGTACATAATGCTGCACACAGTGCACACAGTGTACATAATGCCGCACACAGTGATGCCGCACACAGTGTACATAATGCCACACACAGTGTACATAATGCCGCACACAGTGTACTTAATGCCGCACACAGTGTACATAATGCCGCACACAGTGTACATAATGCCGCACAGAGTGTACATAATGCCGCACACAGTGTACATAATGCCGCACACAGTGTACATAATGCTGCACACAGTGCACACAGTGTACATAATGCAGCACACAGTGTACATAATGCCGCACACAGTGTACATAATGCTGCACACAGTGTACATAATGCAGCACACAGTGTACATAATACCGCACACAGTGTACATAATGCCGCACACAGTGTACATAAAGCCGCACACAGTGTACATAATGCTGCACACAGTGCACACAGTGTACATAATGCCGCACACAGTGTACATAATGCTGCAAACAGTGTACATAATGCCGCACACAGTGTACATAATGCTGCACACAGTGCACACAGTGTACATAATGCAGCACACAGTGTACATAATGCCACACACAGTGTACATAATGCAGCACACAGTGTACATAATGCCGCACACAGTGTACATAATGCCGCACACAGTGTACATAATGCCGCACACAGTGTACATAATGCCGCACACAGTGTACATAATGCTGCACACAGTGCACACAGTGTACATAATGCAGCACACAGTGTACATAATGCCGTACACAGTGTACATAATGCTGCACACAGTGTATATAATGCCGCACACAGTGTACATAATGCCGCACACAGTGTACATAATGCCGCGCACAGTGCACATAATGCCGCACACAGTGTACATAATGCCGCGCACAGTGCACATAATGCCGCACACAGTGTACATAATGCCGCACACAGTGTACATGATGCAGCACACAGTGTACATAATGCCGCACACAGTGTACATAATGCAGCAAACAGTGTACATAATGATGCACACAGTGTACATAATCCCGCACACAGTGTACATAATGCCGCACACAGTGTACATAATGCCGCACACAGTGTACATAATGCCGCACACAGTGTACATAATGCTGCACACAGTGTACATAATGCTGCACACAGTGTACATAATGCCGCACACAGTGTACATAATGCTGCACACAGTGTACATAATGCAGCACACAGTGTACATAATGCTGCAAACAGTGTACATAATGCCGCACACAGTGTACATAATACCGCACACAGTGTACATAATGCCGCAAACAGTGTACATAATGCCGCACACAGTGTACATAATGCAGCACACAGTGTACATAATGCCGCACACAGTGTACATAATGCAGCACACAGTGTACATAATGCAGCATACAGTGTACATAATGCCGCACACAGTGTACATAATGCCGCACACAGTGTACATAATGCAGCACACAGTGTACATAATGCCGCACACAGTGCACATAATGCAGCACACAGTGTACATAATGCCGCACACAGTGTACACAGTGTACATAATGCCGCACACAGTGTACATAATGCAGCACACAGTGTACATAATGCTGCACACAGTGCACACAGTGTACATATTGCCGCACACAGTGTACATAATGCTGCACACAGTGTACATAATGCCGCACACAGTGTACATAATGCTGCACACAGTGTACATAATGCCGCACACAGTGTACATAATGCCGCACACAGTGTACATAATGCCGCACACAGTGTACATAATGCCGCACACAGTGTACATAATGCTGCACACAGTGCACACAGTGTACATAATGCATCACACAGTGTACATAATGCCGCACACAGTGTACATAATGCCGCACACAGTGTACATAATGCTGCACACAGTGCACACAGTGTACATAATGCAGCACACAGTGTACATAATGCCGCACACAGTGTACATAATGCTGCACACAGTGTACATAATGCAGCACACAGTGTACATAATGCTGCACACAGTGCACACAGTGTACATAATGCCGCACACAGTGTACATAATGCCACACACAGTGTACATAATGCAGCACACAGTGTACATAATGCCGCACACAGTGTACATAATGCCGCACACAGTGTACATAATGCCGCACACAGTGTACATAATGCCGCACACAGTGTGCATAATGCCGCGCACAGTGTACATAAAGCTGCACACAGTGTACATAATGCTGCACACAGTGCACACAGTGTACATAATGCCGCACACAGTGTACATAATGCTGCAAACAGTGTACATAATGCCGCACACAGTGTACATAATGCTGCACACAGTGCACACAGTGTACATAATGCAGCACACAGTGTACATAATGCCGCACACAGTGTACATAATGCCGCACACAGTGTACATAATGCCGCACACAGTGTACATAATGCCGCACACAGTGTACATAATGCTGCACACAGTGTACATAATGCAGTACACAGTGTACATAATGCTGCAAACAGTGTACATAATGCCGCACACAGTGTACATAATACCGCAAACAGTGTACATAATGCCGCACACAGTGTACATAATGCCGCACACAGTGTACATAATGCAGCACACAGTGTACATAATGCCGCACACAGTGTACATAATGCCGCGCACAGTGCACATAATGCCGCGCACAGTGCACATAATGCCGCACACAGTGTACATAATGCCGCACACAGTGTACATAATGTCGCACACAGTGTACATAATGCAGCACACAGTGTACATAATGCTGCACACAGTGTACATAATGCCGCACACAGTGTACATAATACCGCACACAGTGTACATAATGCCGCACACAGTGTACATAATGCAGCACACAGTGTACATAATGCCGCACACAGTGTACATAATGCAGCACACAGTGTACATAATGATGCACACAGTGTACATAATTCCGCACACAGTGTACATAATGCCGCACACAGTGTACATAATGCAGCACACAGTGTACATAATGCCGCACACAGTGTACATAATGCAGCACACAGTGTACATAATGCCGCACACAGTGTACATAATGCAGCACACAGTGTACATAATGCAGCACACAGTGTACATAATGCAGCATACAGTGTACATAATGCCGCACACAGTGTACATAATGCCGCACACAGTGTACATAATGCAGCACACAGTGTACATAATGCCGCACACAGTGCACATAATGCAGCACACAGTGTACATAATGCCGCACACAGTGTACACAGTGTACATAATGCCGCACACAGTGTACATAATGCAGCACACAGTGTACATAATGCAGCACACAGTGTACATAATGCTGCACATAATGCCGCACACAGTGTACATAATGCTGCACACAGTGTACATAATGCTGCACACAGTGTACATAATGCTGCACACAGTGCACACAGTGTACATAATGCAGCACACAGTGTACATAATGCCGCACACAGTGTACATAATGCCGCACACAGTGTACATGATGCCGCACACAGTGTACATAATGCAGCACAAAGTGTACATAATGCAGCACACAGTGTACATAATGCCGCACACAGTGTACATAATGCCGCACACAGTGTACATAATGCCGCACACAGTGTACATAATGCTGCACACAGTGTACATAATGCCGCACACAGTGTACATAATGCAGCACACAGTGTACATAATGCTGCACACAGTGTAAATAATGCTGCACACAGTGTACATAATGCAGCACACAGTGTACATAATGCCGCACACAGTGTACATAATGCCGCACACAGTGTACATAATGCAGCACACAGTGTACATAATGCTGCACACAGTGTACATAATGCCGCACACAGTGTACATAATGCCGCACACAGTGTACATAATGCAGCACACAGTGTACATAATGCCGCACACAGTGTACATAATGCCACACACAGTGTACATAATGCCGCACACAGTGTACATAATGCCGCACACAGTGTACATAATGCCGCAGACAGTGTACATAATGCCGCACACAGTGTACATAATGCCGCACACAGTGTACATAATGCCGCACACAGTGTACATAATGCTGCACACAGTGCACACAATGTACATAATGCATCACACAGTGTACATAATGCCGCACACAGTGTACATAATGCCGCACACAGTGTACATAATGCTGCACAGAGTGCACACAGTGTACATAATGCAGCACACAGTGTACATAATGCCGCACACAGTGTACATAATGCTGCACACAGTGTACATAATGCAGCACACAGTGTACATAATGCTGCACACAGTGCACACAGTGTACATAATGCCGCACACAGTGTACATAATGCCACACACAGTGTACATAATGCAGCACACAGTGTACATAATGCCGCACACAGTGTACATAATGCCGCACACAGTGTACATAATGCCGCACACAGTGTACATAGTGCCGCACACAGTGTACATAATGCCGCGCACAGTGTACATAAAGCTGCACACAGTGTACATAATGCTGCACACAGTGCACACAGTGTACATAATGCCGCACACAGTGTACATAATGCTGCAAACAGTGTACATAATGCCGCACACAGTGTACATAATGCTGCACACAGTGCACACAGTGTACATAATGCCACACACAGTGTACATAATGCAGCACACAGTGTACATAATGCTGCACACAGTGTACATAATGCCGCACACAGTGTACATAATGCCGCACACAGTGTACATAATGCCGCACACAGTACACATAATGCTGCACACAGTGTACTTAATGCCGCACACAGTGTACATAATGCCGCACACAGTGTACATAATGCAGCACACAGTGTACATAATGCCGCACACAGTGTACATAATGCTGCACACAGTGTACATAATGCAGCACAGAGTGTACATAATGCCGCACACAGTGTACATAATGCAGCATACAGTGTACATAATGCCGCACACAGTGTACATAATGCCGCACACAGTGTACATAATGCAGCACACAGTGTACATAATGCCGCACACAGTGTAAATAATGCTGCACACAGTGTACATAATGCAGCACACAGTGTACATAATGCAGCATACAGTGTACATAATGCCGCACACAGTGTACATAATGCCGCACACAGTGTACATAATGCAGCACACAGTGTACATAATGCCGCACACAGTGCACATAATGCAGCAAACAGTGTATATAATGCCGCACACAGTGTACACAGTGTACATAATGCCGCACACAGTGTACATAATGCAGCACACAGTGTACATAATGCTGCACACAGTGCACACAGTGTACATAATGCCGCACACAGTGATGCCGCACACAGTGTACATAATGCCACACACAGTGTACATAATGCCGCACACAGTGTACTTAATGCCGCACACAGTGTACATAATGCCGCACACAGTGTACATAATGCCGCACAGAGTGTACATAATGCCGCACACAGTGTACATAATGCCGCACACAGTGTACATAATGCTGCACACAGTGCACACAGTGTACATAATGCAGCACACAGTGTACATAATGCCGCACACAGTGTACATAATGCTGCACACAGTGTACATAATGCAGCACACAGTGTACATAATACCGCACACAGTGTACATAATGCCGCACACAGTGTACATAAAGCCGCACACAGTGTACATAATGCTGCACACAGTGCACACAGTGTACATAATGCCGCACACAGTGTACATAATGCTGCAAACAGTGTACATAATGCCGCACACAGTGTACATAATGCCGCACACAGTGTACATAATGCTGCACACAGTGCACACAGTGTACATAATGCAGCACACAGTGTACATAATGCCACACACAGTGTACATAATGCAGCACACAGTGTACATAATGCCGCACACAGTGTACATAATGCCGCACACAGTGTACATAATGCCGCACACAGTGTACATAATGCCGCACACAGTGTACATAATGCCGCACACAGTGTACATAATGCTGCACACAGTGCACACAGTGTACATAATGCAGCACACAGTGTACATAATGCCGTACACAGTGTACATAATGCTGCACACAGTGTACATAATGCCGCACACAGTGTACATAATGCCGCACACAGTGTACATAATGCAGCACACAGTGTACATAATGCCGCACACAGTGTACATAATGCCGCACACAGTGTACATAATGCCGCACACAGTGTACATAATGCCGCACACAGTGTACATAATGCCGCACACAGTGTACATAATGCCGCACACAGTGTACATAATGCCGCACACAGTGTACACAGTGTACATAATGCAGCACACAGTGTACATAATGCCGCACACAGTGTACATAATGCTGCACACAGTGTACATAATGCTGCACACAGTGCACACAGTGTACATAATGCAGCACACAGTGTACATAATGCCGCACACAGTGTACATAATGCCGCACACAGTGTACATAATGCTGCACACAGTGCACACAGTGTACATAATGCAGCACACAGTGTACATAATGCCGCACACAGTGTACATAATGCTGCACACAGTGTACATAATGCAGCACACAGTGTACATAATGCCGCACACAGTGTACATAATGCCGCGCACAGTGTACATAAAGCTGCACACAGTGTACATAATGCTGCACACAGTGCACACAGTGTACATAATGCCGCACACAGTGTACATAATGCTGCAAACAGTGTACATAATGCCGCACACAGTGTACATAATGCTGCACACAGTGCACACAGTGTACATAATGCCACACACAGTGTACATAATGCAGCACACAGTGTACATAATGCTGCACACAGTGTACATAATGCCGCACACAGTGTACATAATGCCGCACACAGTGTACATAATGCCGCACACAGTACACATAATGCTGCACACAGTGTACTTAATGCCGCACACAGTGTACATAATGCCGCACACAGTGTACATAATGCAGCACACAGTGTACATAATGCCGCACACAGTGTACATAATGCTGCACACAGTGTACATAATGCAGCACAGAGTGTACATAATGCCGCACACAGTGTACATAATGCAGCATACAGTGTACATAATGCCGCACACAGTGTACATAATGCCGCACACAGTGTACATAATGCAGCACACAGTGTACATAATGCCGCACACAGTGTAAATAATGCTGCACACAGTGTACATAATGCAGCACACAGTGTACATAATGCAGCATACAGTGTACATAATGCCGCACACAGTGTACATAATGCCGCACACAGTGTACATAATGCAGCACACAGTGTACATAATGCCGCACACAGTGCACATAATGCAGCAAACAGTGTATATAATGCCGCACACAGTGTACACAGTGTACATAATGCCGCACACAGTGTACATAATGCAGCACACAGTGTACATAATGCTGCACACAGTGCACACAGTGTACATAATGCCGCACACAGTGATGCCGCACACAGTGTACATAATGCCACACACAGTGTACATAATGCCGCACACAGTGTACTTAATGCCGCACACAGTGTACATAATGCCGCACACAGTGTACATAATGCCGCACAGAGTGTACATAATGCCGCACACAGTGTACATAATGCCGCACACAGTGTACATAATGCTGCACACAGTGCACACAGTGTACATAATGCAGCACACAGTGTACATAATGCCGCACACAGTGTACATAATGCCGCACACAGTGTACATAATGCAGCACACAGTGTACATAATGCCGCACACAGTGTACATAATGCCGCACACAGTGTACATAATGCCGCACACAGTGTACATAATGCCGCACACAGTGTACATAATGCCGCACACAGTGTACATAATGCCGCACACAGTGTACATAATGCCGCACACAGTGTACACAGTGTACATAATGCAGCACACAGTGTACATAATGCCGCACACAGTGTACATAATGCTGCACACAGTGTACATAATGCTGCACACAGTGCACACAGTGTACATAATGCAGCACACAGTGTACATAATGCCGCACACAGTGTACATAATGCCGCACACAGTGTACATAATGCTGCACACAGTGCACACAGTGTACATAATGCAGCACACAGTGTACATAATGCCGCACACAGTGTACATAATGCTGCACACAGTGTACATAATGCAGCACACAGTGTACATAATGCCGCACACAGTGTACATAATGCCGCGCACAGTGTACATAAAGCTGCACACAGTGTACATAATGCTGCACACAGTGCACACAGTGTACATAATGCCGCACACAGTGTACATAATGCTGCAAACAGTGTACATAATGCCGCACACAGTGTACATAATGCTGCACACAGTGCACACAGTGTACATAATGCCACACACAGTGTACATAATGCAGCACACAGTGTACATAATGCTGCACACAGTGTACATAATGCCGCACACAGTGTACATAATGCCGCACACAGTGTACATAATGCCGCACACAGTACACATAATGCTGCACACAGTGTACTTAATGCCGCACACAGTGTACATAATGCCGCACACAGTGTACATAATGCAGCACACAGTGTACATAATGCCGCACACAGTGTACATAATGCTGCACACAGTGTACATAATGCAGCACAGAGTGTACATAATGCCGCACACAGTGTACATAATGCAGCATACAGTGTACATAATGCCGCACACAGTGTACATAATGCCGCACACAGTGTACATAATGCTGCACACAGTGTACATAATGCAGTACACAGTGTAAATAATGCTGCAAACAGTGTACATAATGCAGCACACAGTGTACATAATACCGCACACAGTGTACATAATGCCGCACACAGTGTACATAATGCCGCACACAGTGTACATAATGCAGCACACAGTGTACATAATGCCGCACACAGTGTACATAATGCCCGCACAGTGTACATAATGCCCGCACAGTGCACATAATGCTGCGCACAGTGCACATAATGCCGCACACAGTGTACATAATGCCGCACACAGTGTACATAATGCCGCACACAGTGTACATAATGCAGCACACAGTGTACATAATGCCGCACACAGTGTACATAATGCCGCACACAGTGTACATAATACCGCACACAGTGTACATAATGCCGCACACAGTGTACATAATGCAGCACACAGTGTACATAATGCCGCACACAGTGTACATAATGCAGCACACAGTGTACATAATGCAGCACACAGTGTACATAATGCTGCACACAGTGTACATAATGCCGCACACAGTGTACATAATGCCGCACACAGTGTACATAATGCCGCACACAGTGCTGCACACAGTGTACTTAATGCCGCACACAGTGTACATAATGCCGCACACAGTGTACATAATGCCGCACACAGTGTACATAATGCCGCACACAGTGTACATAATGCCGCACACAGTGTACATAATGCAGCACACAGTGTACATAATGCCGCACACAGTGTACATAATGCCGCACACAGTGTACATAATGCCGCACACAGTGTACATAATGCCGCACACAGTGTACATAATGCCGCACACAGTGTACATAATGCAGCACACAGTGTACATAATGCTGCAAACAGTGTACATAATGCCGCACACAGTGTACATAATACCGCACACAGTGTACATAATGCCGCACACAGTGTACATAATGCCGCACACAGTGTACATAATGCAGCACACAGTGTACATAATGCCGCACACAGTGTACATAATGCAGCACACAGTGTACATAATGCAGCATACAGTGTACATAATGCCGCACACAGTGTACATAATGCCGCACACAGTGTACATAATGCCGCACACAGTGTACATAATGCCGCACACAGTACACATAATGCTGCACACAGTGTACTTAATGCCGCACACAGTGTACATAATGCCGCACACAGTGTACATAATGCAGCACACAGTGTACATAATGCCGCACACAGTGTACATAATGCTGCACACAGTGTACATAATGCAGCACAGAGTGTACATAATGCCGCACACAGTGTACATAATGCAGCATACAGTGTACATAATGCCGCACACAGTGTACATAATGCCGCACACAGTGTACATAATGCTGCACACAGTGTACATAATGCAGTACACAGTGTAAATAATGCTGCAAACAGTGTACATAATGCAGCACACAGTGTACATAATACCGCACACAGTGTACATAATGCCGCACACAGTGTACATAATGCCGCACACAGTGTACATAATGCAGCACACAGTGTACATAATGCCGCACACAGTGTACATAATGCCCGCACAGTGTACATAATGCCCGCACAGTGCACATAATGCTGCGCACAGTGCACATAATGCCGCACACAGTGTACATAATGCCGCACACAGTGTACATAATGCCGCACACAGTGTACATAATGCAGCACACAGTGTACATAATGCCGCACACAGTGTACATAATGCCGCACACAGTGTACATAATACCGCACACAGTGTACATAATGCCGCACACAGTGTACATAATGCAGCACACAGTGTACATAATGCCGCACACAGTGTACATAATGCAGCACACAGTGTACATAATGCAGCACACAGTGTACATAATGCTGCACACAGTGTACATAATGCCGCACACAGTGTACATAATGCCGCACACAGTGTACATAATGCCGCACACAGTGCTGCACACAGTGTACTTAATGCCGCACACAGTGTACATAATGCCGCACACAGTGTACATAATGCCGCACACAGTGTACATAATGCCGCACACAGTGTACATAATGCCGCACACAGTGTACATAATGCTGCACACAGTGTACATAATGCCGCACACAGTGTACATAATGCCGCACACAGTGTACATAATGCAGCACACAGTGTACATAATACTGCAAACAGTGTACATAATGCCGCACACAGTGTACATAATACCGCACACAGTGTACATAATGCCGCACACAGTGTACATAATGCCGCACACAGTGTACATAATGCAGCACACAGTGTACATAATGCCGCGCACAGTGTACATAATGCCGCGCACAGTGCACATAATGCCGCGCACAGTGCACATAATGCCGCACACAGTGCACATAATTCCGCACACAGTGTACATAATGCCGCACACAGTGTACATAATGCCGCACACAGTGTACATAATGCCGCACACAGTGTACATAATGCAGCACACAGTGTACATAATGCTGCACACAGTGTACATAATGCCGCACACAGTGTACATAATACCGCACACAGTGTACATAATGCCGCACACAGTGTACATAATGCAGCACACAGTGTACATAATGCCGCACACAGTGTACATAATGCAGCACACAGTGTACATAATGATGCACACAGTTTACATAATCCCGCACACAGTGTACATAATGCCGCACACAGTGTACATAATGCCGCACACAGTGTACATAATGCCGCACACAGTGTACATAATGCCGCACACAGTGTACATAATGCCGCACACAGTGTACATAATGCCGCACACAGTGTACATAATGCAGCACACAGTGTACATAATGCTGCAAACAGTGTACATAATGCCGCACACAGTGTACATAATACCGCACACAGTGTACATAATGCCGCACACAGTGTACATAATGCCGCACACAGTGTACATAATGCAGCACACAGTGTACATAATGCCGCACACAGTGTACATAATGCAGCACACAGTGTACATAATGCAGCATACAGTGTACATAATGCCGCACACAGTGTACATAATGCCGCACACAGTGTACATAATGCAGCACACAGTGTACATAATGCCGCACACAGTGCACATAATGCAGCACACAGTGTACATAATGCCGCACACAGTGTACACAGTGTACATATTGCCGCACACAGTGTACATAATGCAGCACACAGTGTACATAATGCCGCACACAGTGTACATAATGCCACACACAGTGTACATAATGCCGAACAGAGTGTACATAATGCCGCACACAGTGTACATAATGCCGCACACAGTGTACATAATGCCGCACACAGTGTACATAATGCCGCACACAGTGTACATAATGCCGCACACTGTACATAATGCTGCACACAGTGCACACAGTGTACATAATGCATCACACAGTGTACATAATGCCGCACACAGTGTACATAATGCCGCACACAGTGTACATAATGCTGCACACAGTGCACACAGTGTACATAATGCAGCACACAGTGTACATAATGCCGCACACAGTGTACATAATGCTGCACACAGTGTACATAATGCAGCACACAGTGTACATAATGCTGCACACAGTGCACACAGTGTACATAATGCCGCAGACAGTGTACATAATGCCACACACAGTGTACATAATGCAGCACACAGTGTACATAATGCCGCACACAGTGTACATAATGCCGCACACAGTGTACATAATGCCGCACACAGTGTACATAATGCCGCACACAGTGTACATAATGCCGCACACAGTGTACATAATGCAGCACACAGTGTACATAATGCCGCAAACAGTGTACATAATGCCGCACACAGTGTACATAATACCGCACACAGTGTACATAATGCCGCACACAGTGTACATAATGCCGCACACAGTGTACATAATGCAGCACACAGTGTACATAATGCAGCATACAGTGTACATAATGCCGCACACAGTGTACATAATGCCGCACACAGTGTACATAATGCAGCACACAGTGTACATAATGCCGCACACAGTGCACATAATGCAGCACACAGTGTACATAATGCCGCACACAGTGTACACAGTGTACATAATGCCGCACACAGTGTACATAATGCAGCACACAGTGTACATAATGCTGCACACAGTGCAGACAGTGTACATATTGCCGCACACAGTGTACATAATGCAGCACACAGTGTACATAATGCCGCACACAGTGTACATAATGCCACACACAGTGTACATAATGCCGCACAGAGTGTACATAATGCCGCACACAGTGTACATAATGCCGCACACAGTGTACATAATGCCGCACACAGTGTACATAATGCTGCACACAGTGCACACAGTGTACATAATGCAGCACACAGTGTACATAATGCCGCACACAGTGTACATAATGCTGCACACAGTGTACATAATGCAGCACACAGTGTACATAATGCTGCACACAGTGCACACAGTGTACATAATGCCGCACACAGTGTACATAATGCCACACACAGTGTACATAATGCTGCACACAGTGTACATAATGCCGCACACAGTGTACATAATGCCGCACACAGTGTACATAATGCCGCACACAGTGTACATAATGCCGCACACAGTGTACATAATGCCGCGCACAGTGTACATAAAGCTGCACACAGTGTACATAATGCTGCACACAGTGCACACAGTGTACATAATGCTGCAAACAGTGTATATAATGCCGCACACAGTGTACATAATGCTGCACACAGTGCACACAGTGTACATAATGCCACACACAGTGTACATAATGCAGCACACAGTGTACATAATGCTGCACACAGTGTACATAATGCCGCACACAGTGTACATAATGCCGCACACAGTGTACATAATGCCGCACACAGTGTACATAATGCCGCGCACAGTGTACATAAAGCTGCACACAGTGTACATAATGCTGCACACAGTGCACACAGTGTACATAATGCCGCACACAGTGTACATAATGCTGCAAACAGTGTACATAATGCCGCACACAGTGTACATAATGCTGCACACAGTGCACACAGTGTACATAATGCCACACACAGTGTACATAATGCAGCACACAGTGTACATAATGCCGCACACAGTGTACATAATGCCGCACACAGTGTACATAATGCCGCACACAGTGTACATAATGCCGCACACAGTGTACTTAATGCCGCACACAGTGTACATAATGCCGCACACAGTGTACATAATGCCGCACACAGTGTACATAATGCCGCACACAGTGTACATAATGCCGCACACAGTGTACATAATGCCGCACACAGTGTACATAATGCTGCACACAGTGTACATAATGCAGCACACAGTGTACATAATGCTGCACACAGTGCACACAGTGTACATAATGCCGCACACAGTGTACATAATGCCGCACACAGTGTACATAATGCCGCACACAGTGTACATAATGCCGCACACAGTGTACTTAATGCCGCACACAGTGTACATAATGCCGCACACAGTGTACATAATGCCGCACACAGTGTACATAATGCCGCACACAGTGTACATAATGCAGCACACAGTGTACATAATGCCGCACACAGTGTACATAATGCTGCACACAGTGTACATAATGCAGCACACAGTGTACATAATGCTGCACACAGTGCACACAGTGTACATAATGCCGCACACAGTGTACATAATGCCACACACAGTGTACATAATGCAGCACACAGTGTACATAATGCCGCACACAGTGTACATAATGCCGCACACAGTGTACATAATGCCGCACACAGTGTACATAATGCCGCACACAGTGTACATAATGCCGCACACAGTGTACATAATGCCGCACACAGTGTACATAATGCAGCACACAGTGTACATAATGCCGCAAACAGTGTACATAATGCCGCACACAGTGTACATAATACCGCACACAGTGTACATAATGCCGCACACAGTGTACATAATGCCGCACACAGTGTACATAATGCAGCACACAGTGTACATAATGCAGCATACAGTGTACATAATGCCGCACACAGTGTACATAATGCCGCACACAGTGTACATAATGCAGCACACAGTGTACATAATGCCGCACACAGTGCACATAATGCAGCACACAGTGTACATAATGCCGCACACAGTGTACACAGTGTACATAATGCCGCACACAGTGTACATAATGCAGCACACAGTGTACATAATGCTGCACACAGTGCAGACAGTGTACATATTGCCGCACACAGTGTACATAATGCAGCACACAGTGTACATAATGCCGCACACAGTGTACATAATGCCACACACAGTGTACATAATGCCGCACAGAGTGTACATAATGCCGCACACAGTGTACATAATGCCGCACACAGTGTACATAATGCCGCACACAGTATACATAATGCTGCACACAGTGCACACAGTGTACATAATGCAGCACACAGTGTACATAATGCCGCACACAGTGTACATAATGCTGCACACAGTGTACATAATGCAGCACACAGTGTACATAATGCTGCACACAGTGCACACAGTGTACATAATGCCGCACACAGTGTACATAATGCCACACACAGTGTACATAATGCTGCACACAGTGTACATAATGCCGCACACAGTGTACATAATGCCGCACACAGTGTACATAATGCCGCACACAGTGTACATAATGCCGCACACAGTGTACATAATGCCGCGCACAGTGTACATAAAGCTGCACACAGTGTACATAATGCTGCACACAGTGCACACAGTGTACATAATGCTGCAAACAGTGTATATAATGCCGCACACAGTGTACATAATGCTGCACACAGTGCACACAGTGTACATAATGCCACACACAGTGTACATAATGCAGCACACAGTGTACATAATGCTGCACACAGTGTACATAATGCCGCACACAGTGTACATAATGCCGCACACAGTGTACATAATGCCGCACACAGTGTACATAATGCCGCGCACAGTGTACATAAAGCTGCACACAGTGTACATAATGCTGCACACAGTGCACACAGTGTACATAATGCCGCACACAGTGTACATAATGCTGCAAACAGTGTACATAATGCCGCACACAGTGTACATAATGCTGCACACAGTACACACAGTGTACATAATGCCACACACAGTGTACATAATGCAGCACACAGTGTACATAATGCCGCACACAGTGTACATAATGCCGCACACAGTGTACATAATGCCGCACACAGTGTACATAATGCCGCACACAGTGTACTTAATGCCGCACACAGTGTACATAATGCCGCACACAGTGTACATAATGCCGCACACAGTGTACATAATGCCGCACACAGTGTACATAATGCCGCACACAGTGTACATAATGCCGCACACAGTGTACATAATGCCGCACACAGTGTACATAATGCAGCACACAGTGTACATAATGCTGCAAACAGTGTACATAATGCCGCACACAGTGTACATAATACCGCACACAGTGTACATAATACCGCACACAGTGTACATAATGCCGCACACAGTGTACATAATGCCGCACACAGTGTACATAATGCCGCACACAGTGTACATAATGCCGCACACAGTGTACATAATACCGCACACAGTGTACATAATGCCGCGCACAGTGCACATAATGCCGCGCACAGTGCACATAATGCCGCGCACAGTGCACATAATGCCGCACACAGTGTACTTAATGCCGCACACAGTGTACATAATGCCGCACACAGTGTACATAATGCCGCACACAGTGTACATAATGCCGCACACAGTGTACATAATGCTGCACACAGTGTACATAATGCCGCACACAGTGTACATAATGCCGCACACAGTGTACATAATGCAGCACACAGTGTACATAATGCCGCAAACAGTGTACATAATGCCGCACACAGTGTACATAATGCCGCACACAGTGTACATAATGCCGCACACAGTGTACATAATGCCGCGCACAGTGCACATAATGCCGCGCACAGTGCACATAATGCCGCGCACAGTGCACATAATGCCGCGCACAGTGTACATAATGCCACACACAGTGTACATAATGCCGCACACAGTGTACATAATGCTGCACACAGTGTACATAATGCCGCACACAGTGTACATAATGCCGCACACAGTGTACATAATGCAGCACACAGTGTACATAATGCCGCACACAGTGTACATAATGCAGCACACAGTGTACATAATGATGCACACAGTGTACATAATGCCGCACACAGTGTACATAATGCTGCACACAGTGTACATAATGCAGCACACTGTGTACATAATGCCGCACACAGTGTACATAATGCAGCACACAGTGTACATAATGCTGCACACAGTGTACATAATGCAGCACACAGTGTACATAATGCAGCATACAGTGTACATAATGCCGCACACAGTGTACATAATGCAGCACACAGTGTACATAATGCAGCATACAGTGTACATAATGCCGCACACAGTGTACATAATGCCGCACACAGTGTACATAATGCAGCACACAGTGTACATAATGCCGCACACAGTGCACATAATGCAGCACACAGTGTACATAATGCCGCACACAGTGTACACAGTGTACATAATGCCGCACACAGTGTACATAATGCAGCACACAGTGTACATAATGCTGCACACAGTGCACACAGTGTACATAATGCCGCACACAGTGATGCCGCACACAGTGTACATAATGCCACACACAGTGTACATAATGCCGCACACAGTGTACTTAATGCCGCACACAGTGTACATAATGCCGCACACAGTGTACATAATGCCGCACAGAGTGTACATAATGCCGCACACAGTGTACATAATGCCGCACACAGTGTACATAATGCTGCACACAGTGCACACAGTGTACATAATGCAGCACACAGTGTACATAATGCCGCACACAGTGTACATAATGCCGCACACAGTGTACATAATGCTGCACACAGTGCACACAGTGTACATAATGCAGCACACAGTGTACATAATGCCGCACACAGTGTACATAATGCTGCACACAGTGTACATAATGCAGCACACAGTGTACATAATGCCGCACACAGTGTACATAATGCCGCACACAGTGTACATAAAGCCGCACACAGTGTACATAATGCTGCACACAGTGCACACAGTGTACATAATGCCGCACACAGTGTACATAATGCTGCAAACAGTGTACATAATGCCGCACACAGTGTACATAATGCTGCACACAGTGCACACAGTGTACATAATGCAGCACACAGTGTACATAATGCCACACACAGTGTACATAATGCAGCACACAGTGTACATAATGCCGCACACAGTGTACATAATGCCGCACACAGTGTACATAATGCCGCACACAGTGTACATAATGCCGCACACAGTGTACATAATGCCGCACACAGTGTACATAATGCCGCACACAGTGTACATAATGCTGCACACAGTGCACACAATGTACATAATGCAGCACACAGTGTACATAATGCCGTACACAGTGTACATAATGCTGCACACAGTGTACATAATGCCGCACACAGTGTACATAATGCCGCACACAGTGTACATAATGCAGCACACAGTGTACATAATGCCGCACACAGTGTACATAATGCCGCACACAGTGTACATAATGCCGCACACAGTGTACATAATGCCGCACACAGTGTACATAATGCCGCACACAGTGTACATAATGCTGCACACAGTGTACATAATGCTGCACACAGTGCACACAGTGTACATAATGCAGCACACAGTGTACATAATGCCGTACACAGTGTACATAATGCCGCACACAGTGTACATAATGCCGCACACAGTGTACATAATGCCGCACACAGTGTACATAATGCAGCACACAGTGTACATAATGCAGCACACAGTGTACATAATGCCGTACACAGTGTACATAATGCCGCACACAGTGTACATAATGCCGCACACAGTGTACATAATGCCGCACACAGTGTACATAATGCAGCACACAGTGTACATAATGCCGCACACAGTGTACATAATGCCGCACACAGTGTACATAATGCCGTACACAGTGTACATAATGCCGCACACAGTGTACATAATGCCGCACACAGTGCACATAATGCCGCACACAGTGCACATAATGCCGCACACAGTGCACATAATGCCGCACACAGTGTACATAATGCCGCACACAGTGTACATAATGCCGCACACAGTGTACATAATGCTGCACACAGTACACTTAATGCTGCACACAGTGTACATAATGCAGCACACAGTGTACATAATGCTGCACACAGTGCACACAGTGTACATAATGCCGCAAACAGTGTACATAATGCCACACACAGTGTACATAATGCAGCACACAGTGTACATAATGCCGCACACAGTGTACATAATGCCGCACACAGTGTACATAATGCCGCACACAGTGTACATAATGCCGCACACAGTGTACATATTGCCGCACACAGTGTACATAAAGCCGCACACAGTGTACATAATGCTGCACACAGTGCACACAGTGTACATAATGCCGCACACAGTGTACATAATGCCGCACACAGTGTACATAATGCCGCACACAGTGTACATAATTCCGCACACAGTGTACATAATGCCGCACACAGTGTACATAATGCCGCACACAGTGTACATAATGCCGCACACAGTGTACATAATACCGCACACAGTGTACATAATGCTGCACACAGTACACATAATGCTGCACACAGTGTACATAATGCTGCACACAGTGCACACAGTGTACATAATGCAGCACACAGTGTACATAATGCCGTACACAGTGTACATAATGCTGCACACAGTGTACATAATGCAGCACACAGTGTACATAATGCAGCACACAGTGTACATAATGCCGCACAGTGTACATAATGCCGCTCACAGTGTACATAATGCCGCACACAGTGTACATAATGCCGCACACAGTGTACATAATGCCGCACACAGTGTACATAATGCCGCACACAGTGCACATAATGCCGCACACAGTGCACATAATGCTGCACACAGTGTACATAATGCCGCACACAGTGTACATAATGCCGCACACAGTGTACATAATACCGCACACATTGTACACAATGCCGCACACAGTGTACATAATGCTGCACACAGTGTACATAATGCTGCACACAGTGCACACAGTGTACATAATGCCGCACACAGTGTACATAATGCTGCACACAGTGTACATAATGCCGCACACAGTGTACATAATGCTGCACACAGTGCACACAGTGTACATAATGCCGCACACAGTGTACATAATGCCACACACAGTGTACATAATGCTGCACACAGTGCACACAGTGTACATAATGCTGCACACAGTGTACATAATGCCACACACAGTGTACATAATGCAGCACACAGTGTACATAATGCCGCACACAGTGTACATAATGCCGCACACAGTGTACATAATGCCGCACACAGTGCACATAATGCCGCGCACAGTGTACATAAAGCCGCACACAGTGGATATAATGCTGCACACAGTGCACACAGTGTACATAATGCCGCACACAGTGTACATAATGCCGCACACAGTGTACATAATGCCGCACACAGTGTACATAATGCCGCACACAGTGTACATAATGCTGCACACAGTACACATAATGCTGCACACAGTGTACATAATGCCGCACACAGTGTACATAATACCGCACACAGTGTACATAATGCCGCACACAGTGTACATAATGCTGCACACAGTGCACATAATGCCGCACACAGTGTACATAATGCAGCACACAGTGTACATAATGCTGCACACAGTGTACATAATGCCGCACACAGTGTATATAATGCCGCACACAGTGTATATAATGCTGCACACAGTGTACATAATGCTGCACACAGTGTACATAATGCTGCACACAGTGCACACAGTGTACATAATGCAGCACACAGTGTACATAATGCCGCACACAGTGTATATAATGCCGCACACAGTGTACATAAAACTGCACACAGTGTACATAATGCTGCACACAGTGCACACAGTGTACATAATGCAGCACACAGTGTACATAATGCCGCACACAGTGTACATAATGCTGCAAACAGTGTACATAATGCCGCACACAGTGTACATAATGCAGCACACAGTGTACATAATGCAGCACACAGTGTACATAATGCCGCACACAGTGTACATAATGCTGCAAACAGTGTACATAATGCCGCACACAGTGTACATAATGCAGCACACAGTGTACATAATGCAGCACACAGTGTACATAATGCAGCACACAGTGCATATAATGCCGCACACAGTGTACATAATGCAGCACACAGTGTACATAATGCCGCACACAGTGTACATAATGCCGCACACAGTGTACATAATGCCGCACACAGTGTACATAATGCTGCACACAGTGCACACAATGTACATAATGCAGCACACAGTGTACATAATGCCGTACACAGTGTACATAATGCTGCACACAGTGTACATAATGCCGCACACAGTGTACATAATGCCGCACACAGTGTACATAATGCAGCACACAGTGTACATAATGCCGCACACAGTGTACATAATGCCGCACACAGTGTACATAATGCCGCACACAGTGTACATAATGCCGCACACAGTGTACATAATGCCGCACACAGTGTACATAATGCTGCACACAGTGTACATAATGCTGCACACAGTGCACACAGTGTACATAATGCAGCACACAGTGTACATAATGCCGTACACAGTGTACATAATGCCGCACACAGTGTACATAATGCCGCACACAGTGTACATAATGCCGCACACAGTGTACATAATGCAGCACACAGTGTACATAATGCAGCACACAGTGTACATAATGCCGTACACAGTGTACATAATGCCGCACACAGTGTACATAATGCCGCACACAGTGTACATAATGCCGCACACAGTGTACATAATGCAGCACACAGTGTACATAATGCCGCACACAGTGTACATAATGCCGCACACAGTGTACATAATGCCGTACACAGTGTACATAATGCCGCACACAGTGCACATAATGCCGCACACAGTGCACATAATGCCGCACACAGTGCACATAATGCCGCACACAGTGCACATAATGCCGCACACAGTGTACATAATGCCGCACACAGTGTACATAATGCCGCACACAGTGTACATAATGCTGCACACAGTACACTTAATGCTGCACACAGTGTACATAATGCAGCACACAGTGTACATAATGCTGCACACAGTGCACACAGTGTACATAATGCCGCAAACAGTGTACATAATGCCACACACAGTGTACATAATGCAGCACACAGTGTACATAATGCCGCACACAGTGTACATAATGCCGCACACAGTGTACATAATGCCGCACACAGTGTACATAATGCCGCACACAGTGTACATATTGCCGCACACAGTGTACATAAAGCCGCACACAGTGTACATAATGCTGCACACAGTGCACACAGTGTACATAATGCCGCACACAGTGTACATAATGCCGCACACAGTGTACATAATGCCGCACACAGTGTACATAATTCCGCACACAGTGTACATAATGCCGCACACAGTGTACATAATGCCGCACACAGTGTACATAATGCCGCACACAGTGTACATAATACCGCACACAGTGTACATAATGCTGCACACAGTACACATAATGCTGCACACAGTGTACATAATGCTGCACACAGTGCACACAGTGTACATAATGCAGCACACAGTGTACATAATGCCGTACACAGTGTACATAATGCTGCACACAGTGTACATAATGCAGCACACAGTGTACATAATGCAGCACACAGTGTACATAATGCCGCACAGTGTACATAATGCCGCTCACAGTGTACATAATGCCGCACACAGTGTACATAATGCCGCACACAGTGTACATAATGCCGCACACAGTGTACATAATGCCGCACACAGTGCACATAATGCCGCACACAGTGCACATAATGCTGCACACAGTGTACATAATGCCGCACACAGTGTACATAATGCCGCACACAGTGTACATAATACCGCACACATTGTACACAATGCCGCACACAGTGTACATAATGCTGCACACAGTGTACATAATGCTGCACACAGTGCACACAGTGTACATAATGCCGCACACAGTGTACATAATGCTGCACACAGTGTACATAATGCCGCACACAGTGTACATAATGCTGCACACAGTGCACACAGTGTACATAATGCCGCACACAGTGTACATAATGCCACACACAGTGTACATAATGCTGCACACAGTGCACACAGTGTACATAATGCTGCACACAGTGTACATAATGCCACACACAGTGTACATAATGCAGCACACAGTGTACATAATGCCGCACACAGTGTACATAATGCCGCACACAGTGTACATAATGCCGCACACAGTGCACATAATGCCGCGCACAGTGTACATAAAGCCGCACACAGTGGATATAATGCTGCACACAGTGCACACAGTGTACATAATGCCGCACACAGTGTACATAATGCCGCACACAGTGTACATAATGCCGCACACAGTGTACATAATGCCGCACACAGTGTACATAATGCTGCACACAGTACACATAATGCTGCACACAGTGTACATAATGCCGCACACAGTGTACATAATACCGCACACAGTGTACATAATGCCGCACACAGTGTACATAATGCTGCACACAGTGCACATAATGCCGCACACAGTGTACATAATGCAGCACACAGTGTACATAATGCTGCACACAGTGTACATAATGCCGCACACAGTGTATATAATGCTGCACACAGTGTACATAATGCTGCACACAGTGTACATAATGCTGCACACAGTGCACACAGTGTACATAATGCAGCACACAGTGTACATAATGCCGCACACAGTGTATATAATGCCGCACACAGTGTACATAAAACTGCACACAGTGTACATAATGCTGCACACAGTGCACACAGTGTACATAATGCAGCACACAGTGTACATAATGCCGCACACAGTGTACATAATGCTGCAAACAGTGTACATAATGCCGCACACAGTGTACATAATGCAGCACACAGTGTACATAATGCAGCACACAGTGTACATAATGCCGCACACAGTGTACATAATGCTGCAAACAGTGTACATAATGCCGCACACAGTGTACATAATGCAGCACACAGTGTACATAATGCAGCACACAGTGTACATAATGCAGCACACAGTGCACATAATGCCGCACACAGTGTACATAATGCAGCACACAGTGTACATAATGCCGCACACAGTGTACATAATGCCGCACACAGTGTACATAATGCCGCACACAGTGTACATAATGCCGCACACAGTGTACATAATGCCGCACACAGTGTACATAATGCAGCACACAGTGTACATAATGCCGCACACAGTGTACATAATGCCGCACACAGTGTACATAATGCTGCACACAGTGCACACAGTGTACATAATGCCGCACACAGTGTACATAATGCCGCACACAGTGTACATAATGCCGCACACAGTGTACATATTGCCGCACACAGTGTACATAATGCTGCACACAGTGTACATAATGCAGCACACAGTGTACATAATGCTGCACACAGTGTACATATTGCTGCACACAGTTTACATAATGCCGCACACAGTGTACATAATGCAGCACACAGTGTACATATTGCCGCACACAGTGTACATAATGCTGCACACAGTGTACATAATGCAGCACACAGTGTACATAATGCTGCACACAGTGTACATAATGCTGCACACAGTTTACATAATGCCGCACACAGTGTACATAATGCTGCACACAGTGTACACAATGCCGCACACAGTGTACATAATGCCGCACACAGTGTACATAATGTCGCACACAGTGTACATAATGCTGCACACAGTGTACATAATGATGGAACAAGGGTTTACAGGTTGAAACTTTTCGGTTTATTTCAAGATAGAAACCAAAACTGTCTGAAATGAATTTTTTAAAACCTTTATTACAGAATATACTTGCATGATTAAGGGATTACATGTGTTTGTATTAGATACACTTATTTTTCTCCACAGGTTTTGAGGTGTGCTTACTAGTGTTGTGCCTTAATTTGGGTAAGACACGTCACTATGCCTACAGTCTATAATGCCTACAGTCTATAATGCCTACAGTCTATAATGCCTACAGTCTATAATGCCTATAGTCTATAATGCCTACAGTCTATAATGCCTACAGTCTATAATGCCTACAGTCTATAATGCCTATAGTCTATAATGCCTATAGTCTATAATGCCTACAGTCTATAATGCCTACAGTCTATAATGCCTACAGTCTATAATGCCTATAGTCTAAAATGCCTATAGTCTATAATGCCTACAGTCTATAATGCCTACAGTCTATAATGCCTGTAGTCTATAATGCCTATAGTCTATAATGCCTATAGCCTATAGTCTATAATGCCTACAGTCTATAATGCCTACAGTCTATAATGCCTATAGTCTACAATGCCTATAGTCTATAATGCCTATAGTCTATAATGCCTACAGTCTATAATGCCTATAGTCTATAATGCCTACAGTCTATAATGCCTGTAGTCTATAATGCCTATAGCCTATAGTCTATAATGCCTACAGTCTATAATGCCTACAGTCTATAATGCCTATAGTCTATAATGCCCACAGTCTATAATGCCTATAGTCTATAATGCCTATAGTCTATAATGCCTACAGTCTATAATGCCTATAGTCTATAATGCCTACAGTCTATAATGCCTATAGTCTATAATGCCTACAGTCTATAATGCTTACAGTCTATAATGCCTACAGTCTATAATGCCTATAGTCTATAATGCCTACAGTCTATAATGCCTATAGTCTATAATGCCTACAGTCTATAATGCCTGTAGTCTATAATGCCTAGTCTATAATGCCTATAGTCTATAATGCTTACAGTCTATAATGCCTACTGTCTATAATGCCTGTAGTCTATAATGCCTACAGTCTATAATGCCTATAGTCTATAATGCCTACAGTCTATAATGCCTGTAGTCTATAATGCCTAGTCTATAATGCCTATAGTCTATAATGCTTACAGTCTATAATGCCTACTGTCTATAATGCCTATAGTCTATAATGCCTACAGTCTATAATGCCTGTAGTCTATAATGCCTAGTCTATAATGCCTATAGTCTATAATGCTTACAGTCTATAATGCCTACTGTCTATAATGCCTAGTCTATAATGCCTACAGTCTATAATGCCTATAGTCTATAATGCCTACTGTCTATAATGCCTACAGTCTATAATGCCTACTGTCTATAATGCCTGTAGTCTATAATGCCTAGTCTATAATGCCTACAGTCTATAATGCCTATAGTCTATAATGCCTACTGTCTATAATGCCTGTAGTCTATAATGCCTACAGTCTATAATGCCTATAGTCTATAATGCCTATAGTCTATAATGCCTACAGTCTATAATGCCTACAGTCTATAATGCCTATAGTCTATAATGCCTATAGTCTATAATACCTACTGTCTATAATGCCTGTAGTCTATAATGCCTACAGTCTATAATGCCTATAGTCTATAATGCCTACAGTCTATAATGCCTATAGTCTATAATGCCTATAGTCTATAATGCCTACAGTCTATAATGCCTATAGTCTATAATGCCTACAGTCTATAATGCCTATAGTCTATAATGCCTACAGTCTATAATGCTTACAGTCTATAATGCCTACAGTCTATAATGCCTATAGTCTATAATGCCTACAGTCTATAATGCCTGTAGTCTATAATGCCTATAGTCTATAATGCCTATAGTCTATAATGCCTATAGTCTATAATGCCTACAGTCTATAATGCCTACAGTCTATAATGCCTGTAGTCTATAATGCCTACAGTCTATAATGCCTACTGTCTATAATGCCTGTAGTCTATAATGCCTAGTCTATAATGCCTACAGTCTATAATGCCTATAGTCTATAATGCCTACAGTCTATAATGCCTATAGTCTATAATGCCTACAGTCTATAATGCCTGTAGTCTATAATGCCTACAGTCTATAATGCCTACAGTCTATAATGCCTGTAGTCTATAATGCCTACAGTCTATAATGCCTACTGTCTATAATGCCTGTAGTCTATAATGCCTACAGTCTATAATGCCTATAGTCTATAATGCCTACAGTCTATAATGCCTGTAGTCTATAATGCCTACAGTCTATAATGCCTACAGTCTATAATGCCTGTAGTCTATAATGCCTACAGTCTATAATGCCTACTGTCTATAATGCCTGTAGTCTATAATGCCTAGTCTATAATGCCTACAGTCTATAATGCCTATAGTCTATAATGCCTACAGTCTATAATGCCTATAGTCTATAATGCCTACAGTCTATAATGCCTATAGTCTATAATGCCTATAGTCTATAATGCCTACAGTCTATAATGCCTACAGTCTATAATGCCTACAGTCTATAATGCCTACAGTCTATAATGCCTATAGTCTATAATGCCTACAGTCTATAATGCCTACAGTCTATAATGCCTATAGTCTATAATGCCTACAGTCTATAATGCCTATAGTCTATAATGCCTACAGTCTATAATGCCTATAGTCTATAATGCCTACAGTCTATAATGCCTATAGTCTATAATGCCTATAGTCTATAATGCCTATAGTCTATAATGCCTACAGTCTATAATGCCTATAGTCTATAATGCCTATAGTCTATAATGCCTACAGTCTTCTAATGCCTATAGTCTATAATGCCTATAGTCTATAATGCCTATAGTCTATAATGCCTACAGTCTTCTAATGCCTACAGTCTATAATGCCTACTGTCTATAATGCCTGTAGTCTATAATGCCTAGTCTATAATGCCTACAGTCTATAATGCCTATAGTCTATAATGCCTACAGTCTATAATGCCTACAGTCTATAATGCCTATAGTCTATAATGCCTACAGTCTATAATGCCTATAGTCTATAATGCCTATAGTCTATAATGCCTACAGTCTATAATGCCTATAGTCTATAATGCCTATAGTCTATAATGCCTATAGTCTGAATGTGGTGCTTGTGTGTGGTGCTTGTGAGAGCGAGTGAAGAGAAAGGCACTATAATATACTTCCGGCACTGGCGCCCGCTGGCTGCCTGCTGCAACACTCCTCTCACTTTTCGCACTCTATTTATTGTATTTTTGTAAATATTTTTGTACTTCAATCTACTGCGATCTGGGACACGCGCTGGACCCGCTTTGTTATCTTATTTTTGTTTTATCTTATTTATTTTATTTTATTTATATATATTTTTTTCTCTCTATTCCTTATTAAGAATATGAGAGGTTCTGTCGATAGGAGTTTTGTTTATAAGAGCTTTTCTATTAAGGGTGTTTTTTAAAGCTTCCAATAAGTTATCTGTTCTTTTACTTCTGTATCCACTTGCGTTGCAACACCAAAAATTCCCAATTGTGTGGACAAATAAAGGCATATCTTATCTTATCTTATTATAAACCCCATGCATTATGATTATTTCTATTTATGTATGTATTTATTTATTTATGTATTTTTTATTTTTTTATTTATTTATGTATTTGTTCATGTCTTTTTTATTTTTTATGTTTTGATTTATGTATTAATCAATTTATTATTATTATTATTATTATTATTATTATTATTATTATTATTATTATTATTATTATACTGTCCTGTGAAATCCAATTTGCTGTTTTTAATCTATTCCAAACACAATTTTTTTTTGTGATACCCATGTTACCAATTTAAACGGAGAGGATCCCACGACCACATTACCGCCGTCTAATATTCACAAACTGCACCCTAAAATGACGTGAACTGCTAACGGCGCATTATCTGAACAAACAACAATAATATCATCACCATCAAAAGCTGTACTCAATGTTTATCAGGTGTCGTGGCGGCCATGACACCACACTAAGCACAGATCCCAGCGGGGCGCATCCTCTTGGCCCCCGTCGCCAGCATGTGGCCAACGATGGGAGCTGAACAGGCGCGACGGCAGATTAGGCATTGTCTGCGCTCCTCTTCCCTGCCTCAAACACGACGAGCAGTGATACCGACCTCCTCCACCTCGCCGTAGCACACTCTGCCCCCATTTTTTCTTATTACCGTAAGCATTAAGGACAAAATAGTACTTACTAATGGAGTAAAAACGCCCTCGCCAGCTCTCTTTGGCTCTACCTCCCCAAAAGCAGGCCCCCAAAACCACTCACCAAATGGGTCCACCAGGTCCCACTGGTGAAAGACATTTAGTCACTCTTATGGGGCACAGATTTTGGGACATCTCGTGAGTGGCTGGCTGAAATGTGGTGTGATGGGGGGAGAGTCGTTGGAGAGAAGGAGGAGGTTTGCCTTTGGGGTACTCGCTGTATCTGGACTCACACTGGGAAAAGTGTATTTATCAACTTAATAGCAGGTGTCTGATTGAACATGACTATGATTACAGTAAGTCTTTGGGGCGCCGCGGCGATGACTTTCCCTCGTCTTTTCTCCGTCAGCTCTCTCCGCTGTAACAACTTCACTGTGCTGCGCCTCTGTTTTACAGCCTATGTGTTCAAAGTGTGTGGAGAAAGATCGTAAAGTTATACATTCAGGGGCATAGGAACATGAAGTGGACTTTGTTGACAGTCCCAAGCCACGATGAATAAAAGAAGGTAAATATCTTATACAAACCAGTAAATGAGGATTAAAAACTATAAATGTGTGCTCTCTTCATGGTTCAAGGTGAAGATAGTTTCCTAAAGTAAAATGATCAAAATAAGTTTTCTCTGTGTGTTTGTCCCAATCTTGTCTAAATTCAATGTATTGTGTCAAGAATTGCATAGAAAATGGTGCTTCTAACTCCATTGCCGGCACACAGCACTGATGTTGAACATTTACTGTGACCAAAAGTAGAGATGAACAATATCACAAGTTCTGGTGTTGTTATGATACTAAACACAGTGGGTGAAGGCGTTTCATGTAAAAAACAAGTTTCAAATAAACTCGAAAAGAGAAAAAACAGTGGCCACCTGACACTGAAGGAGAAGATAATAAAATAAATAAAATAAATAAAATAAATAAAATAAATAAAATAAATAAAATAAATAAAATAAATAAAATAAATACAATACATACAATAAATACAATAGATAAATTAATAAAATAAAATACAATAAATAAAATACAATACAATAAATACAATCAATAAAAGAAAGAAAAGAAAGAACATTAAATATAGCTTAAATGGGTCAATATCCTGTACCTGGGCAAATAGTGACAATTGCATTAATACGCACATTCAGGCAAAAAAACAACATACTAAATAAAACCCCTGAATATTCTAGAAGGTAAACGATTGTGATGACTTTAGTTAGAACAAAAGTTAAGTTTGAGTACAACATCATTCAGCACAAGAGCCTGGGTGAACAAACAACCAGGAGAGGAATGTGATTTGCCGAGTCTGGGGCCGTTTAGCTGATAAGGCAGGGAAGGCCCTTCAGGTGTCTCCTGCTCCACTGCTGTGTAAATGAGCTCCAATTAAACAGGCGGCCCCTAGCTCCTCTGCGCCCCCTCTCTTCCAGTCACCCCCCCTGCTCACCGCCAGGCCCAGCACACCCTCTGGCTCCTGCATCTGCTCGCTCGCTCCTTCTTCCCAGTGTTTCTCTCACACTGTGTGACCCAAAGGCCTCATCCACTCAAATGTGTGTATGTGAGAGTGTCTGTGAGGATTTGGGAGCCCCGCAGCACTTCAGCTTATTGTCAACCCCTGATAAGTGACAGCGTGGTGGAACTGCTCGCATTTCAGTGTCGGGCTGATTTGTGTATATAGCTGTAATTGCTCGATCGCTGAAAAGTTCTCATAAAAATTCTGTGTTATTTTATAGTTCTTTTTGCATTATCCCTTAAGCTTATCGCATACGCTTTGCAGTGGATGCTCAGAGCTGTTGGATTCATCACGATGCACTGGCCAAACACAACATTTACAGTTTGCAAATATTGTGCAGTTCCTCTGAAGGCCTTTGCCACGCAGCGACAGGGGGCGGAGAGCAGCGGGGGACTGCCCAATTAGATGAGACTGTGATTTAGGTGCCGAGACTGGGGCAGCTGCATCTGGCAACTGGCCAGCAGTCCAGATCTGACACTGGTCCTGTGGAAGCCAAAGCCGGAGCTTCTAATGATCGTGGCCAGGGGAGAGGGGGATGTCCACTGTACATGTGCACCAGTGAAAAAATCATGGAAGATCCCTTCGCTGGCACCAAAGTGCAAGAGCGTGTGTTTGAACAGGCTGTAGGTGTAAGGCCAGCTCTTACACCTACAGCCTGGTCCAACACAAACAGGCAAAGAAGGTGAAATGTCCTGCAGGGAATGATCAAATCTCTCAGTAACTCAGTATCACTTCATAATAACTACGCCTTAAATTGCAAGAACAAAGAATTAATTAATAATGAACATATCAAGCATGATTCAGGCTTAGAAACTACGGTACTCATTTAAAGGTTGAATGGACGATTTTTTTGGCCTGAATCTGAGTCATATTTCCTCGTGGCGTGGACTGCCGATTAGTCCTGCCACGTATCAATCATAAAACGCACCTACCGCTCACGTGCAGCTGCGTGTGGCTCATCCCCACGATCTATCATAATATAGTTCTCTCAGTGTACGGGACAAAATTAAGACGGAGAAAGACTGTTCGAGCAGAAGAAGACGGAAATCTATGGGAGACGAGAGATGCGATGCGATCCGTCGCGCTAATAAACAAACGCACGTGTGTGTTGTATCAGTCCGCACGGGGGAGTGCGCATGCGCACATCCGCCTGAGTTCTCAAATCGCCAAAAAATCGTCCATTGCGCCTTTAAGGTTAGGAATTAGGTCTAGAGTATTAGTTACAAAGCCTGAATCCTTCTTAATAAAATATTTGTTCACTATGAATTATCAGTAGGTCTTTTTCATGCTTAATTTTTTTGCCTTGCCTCCTGCCTCCTTCCTGCCTCCTGCCTCATGTCTTGCCTCCTGCCTCCTTCCTCTTGCCTCCTTTCTCCATCCTCCTACCTGCTGCCTCCTTCCTCCATCCTCCATTCTCCATCCTCCATCCTCCATCCTCCTGCCTCCTGCCTCCTGCCTCCTGCCTCCTGCCTCCTGTCTCCTGTCTCCTTCCTCTTGCCTTGCCTCCTGCCTCTTGCCTCCTGCCTCCTGCCTCCTTCCTCTTGCCTCCTGCCTCCTTCTTTTTGCCTCCTGCCTCCTTCCTCTTGCCTCCATCCTCCATCCTCCTGCCTCCTTCCTCTTGCCTCCTGCCTCCTGCCTCCTGCCTCCTGCCTCCTGCCTCCATCCTCCATCCTCCATCCTTCTATCTCCTGCCTCCTGCCTCCTGCCTCCTGCCTCCTGCCTCCTGCCTCCTGCCTCCTGCCTCCTGCCTCCTGCCTCCTGCCTCCTGGCTCCTGCCTCCTGCCTCCTGCCTCCTGCCTCCTGCCTCCTGCCTCCTGCCTCCTGCCTCCTGCCTCCTGCCTCCTTCCTCTTGCTTCCTGCCTCCTGCCTCCTGCCTCCTGCCTCCTTCCTCCTGCCTCCTGCCTCCTGCCTCCTGCCTCCTGCCTCCATCCTCCATCCTCCATCCTCCATCCTCCATCCTTCTATCTCCTGCCTCCTGCCTCCTGCCTCCTTCCTCCTGCCTCCTGCCTCCTGCCTCCTGCCTCCTGCCTCCTGCCTCCTGCCTCCTGCCTCCTGCCTCCTGCCTCCTGCCTCCTGCCTCCTGCCTCCTGCCTCCTGCCTCCTGCCTCCTGCTTCCTGCCTCCTGCCTCCTGCCTCCTGCCTCCTGCCTCCTTCCTCCTGCCTCCTGCCTCCTGCCTCCTGCCTCCATCCTCCATCCTCCATCCTCCATCCTCCATCCTCCATCCTTCTATCTCCTGCCTCCTGCCTCCTGCCTCCTGCCTCCTGCCTCCTGCCTCCTTCCTCCTGCCTCCTGCCTCCTGCCTCCTGCCTCCTGCCTCCTGCCTCCTGCCTCCTGCCTCCTGCCTCCTTCCTCCTGCTTCCTGCCTCCTGCCTCCTGCCTCCTGCCTCCTGCCTCCTTCCTCCTGCCTCCTGCCTCCTGCCTCCTGCCTCCATCCTCCATCCTCCATCCTCCATCCTCCATCCTTCTATCTCCTGCCTCCTGCCTCCTGCCTCCTGCCTCCTTCCTCCTGCCTCCTGCCTCCTGCCTCCTGCCTCCTGCCTCCTGCCTCCTGCCTCCTGCCTCCTGCCTCCTGCCTCCTGCCTCCTGCCTCCTGCCTCCTGCCTCCTTCCTCCTGCTTCCTGCCTCCTGCCTCCTGCCTCCTGCCTCCTGCCTCCTTCCTCCTGCCTCCTGCCTTCTGCCTCCTGCCTCCTGCCTCCTTCCTCCTGCCTCCTGCCTCCTGCCTCCTGCCTCCTGCCTCCTGCCTCCTGCCTCCTGCCTCCTGCCTCCTGCCTCCTGCCTCCTGCCTCCTGCCTCCTGCCTCCTTCCTCCTGCTTCCTGCCTCCTGCCTCCTGCCTCCTGCCTCCTGCCTCCTTCCTCCTGCCTCCTGCCTTCTGCCTCCTGCTTCCTGCCGCACGACTCCGGCACAATTAGCCCTCCTCTTGACGTGGCATACAGGCTCCTGTCAGTTGCGTCGTGCATAATACATACCTGACATTCTGCTAACTCTGCCTGCCACGTGTAACCAGTCACACTGTAAAAGGCGTTTGTCGTGCTCTCCCGCCAATCAAAATGCTAGAGATTTAAAATTAATGGCTGTGATTAAGATACTTTAAAACCCGCAAATGGTATATTTAAATATTAAGTCACATGTAATTAAGCAGGGGAGAAAAAAAAAGTCTTCCCCGGCGTTAGGGCAATTATTACAATTTCCATCAAGAGATTTCTTAGCTTGACTTTTGTTCTTGAGCAGTGGTGATTAACATTGTGATTAATTGGTAGTAATTTCTTGAAAACTTTGGTCATTTCCTCTTATTGTGAAGAAAACAAAAGGGGAAAAAAATCAACTGGACGTCCGAAAAGACAGAAGAGGTCATATAGTGGACCACACTGGGTGATAATGTTTCCCTTCTAATCATCTTTAACATATAAGTATAATTGCCTCATTAGCTGGACAGTAGGTATACATTCATCAAGTAATCTTAGAAGTCTCTATATGGCTTTCGTTGACCTTCCTTTGCGGAAAACCTCCACAAAGCGCAAACTTTTCTCACTCTGTGGAAGCTACATCTGTCCCAATTAATAGATTATTTCCATATTACAATTATTTGAGCTAATTGCACGCCACACTGTTTTGCATAATGATGATGAACGACTCGACTCACCTGTTCAGCCACAGGGAGAGCACAGGGATATCTTAGATTTCAGACTCATTTAGATATTTAGATGGTTGAATGCTTAACTGAATGACATGTTTGCCTGCTATATTTATGTTTACCAATCTGACGTCAAAGATTGAATACAAATTGAGGGAAAATATAGGTTCCTAAAGTAGATGTGTGTTAATGTAGTAACAGTAGCGAGTAGTAGTAGTAGTAGTAGTAGTAGAATTAATAGAAGTAATTATCAGTGGTAGTGAGAAGCATCAGACATATTCTTAAAGGAAATATATAAATTAAATGAGCTTTAAACAGCGGCGTTTGCACATAATTACTTACTCAAAGTTGTAGTTTCATTGATTCCCCCCATGTCCTCCCACATTCCTGTACTTAGTTACAATTGTTTGCGAACTTAAGACGCCATTGCTATATTTAGGGTATGTACTTTTCAGAAAACAACAACAAAAAACATGTCATTGATAATCTGATGATGATGATGTTACACATTCATTTAGCTGAAATCTGTATATTTATTATTGAAGCATGTCAACCAGCAGCTGTGATTGGCTCAAACTCAGTTGAGAGTCTCTCCTGTTCCTAAACTATATTGATGGGAACGTTTCCAAAAGGATAAAGAGTAGAATTCCATCAGTCAATCTGACGTCAGACCGATTAGTGCTTTACCTTGACCTAAAAGTAAAATTAAAAGCCATGTTATAGTTAAAAACTAAGTAAAAGTTAAAAATCTATATGTTAAAGAAATTAAATTGTAAATACAATAACTTTAATAAAATGCAAAAATATATATACATCAACCAAACAAGTCTATAAAGAAATACTTACTGATACTGTTAAATGAATAAGATCCCCCCCTCACCATTTGCAGCCACATAAAGCCATTACATGAAGTGAGTTCAAATCCTGTTCCTCTCTGCATCTTTGTTCAAATGTCTAGTTCTTAAAGTACTACGTTTGAGTACTTGTCTTCACGTGTTCTTCATGTGTTCTTCACGTGTTCTTCACGTCTCGACAGGGGGACACGTCTCTCTTCAGATAATTGCTCTTGACTTTTAAGTAAACATGGGCTCTGCAGTAAGACCCTCCAATCAAGACACCTTTTACCACTCTTCTTGGTAAAATAATGTAAGTGATACTGTCCCACACCCAGCAGAGCCCCTTCTGAGTGTTATTACAGAGGCAAGCAAGGTCAGATGATACATGGCAAGCATTTTCCGCATTAGAATCTTTTTTTTTTCTTTCTGCGTCACATATTGACCTTGGCGTGTTTGACAGTAACATCCATCAAAAACATGAAACCTTTCCAACAGGCAGCACAGCGCGGCCAACTGAATCAGATTAAGGACTAAGAGCAGAGGATGGATGCTTGACGTCAACATGGCGGAAGGATCAACCGGACTTATCCAAATGTATTCTACCTCAACTCAACTGTAATGACCGACAATACTCACCCCGTGACAGGACTGACTAATGGGAGGAGGATTACGCGTGCGTTCAGATTGGAAAAGGAAAAGAGAACTAGAAGGTGTAATTAATCACAGTCAAATGTTTCTTTAAACACATGAAAAAAACATTACTGCAGAACGGGAGATAGGAAGTGTCTGGGGAGAGGGATAAATGATAAGTATCCATGCTAGGTAACAAAAGTGCACTAATAACTGCACTAGTTGTAGCAGCAGTTCTATCAGTATAAAACATTTTACACAAAAACTATACATTATTATGTTAATCATGAATTGTTGACTTTTATGTTTATTAAGTTATGACAGTTAAGTAGTAATATATAGTTTAACCAGATTAACTAAAATAATGTGAACATGTAATTGACATAATTAGATGGAAAATATACGTATATATATATATATATATATCACTGCTTCCGGCCCTTACATCCGAGTTAGCAAGAAGTAAAATACAATATTATAAAGACAACAGCTTTTTTATGGCATGTACTCTTTGAAGAAAAACACAAAATGTACTCATTTACAAAAAGTCAGGTACCAGCTTTAATAGTGTTACTTATATTTCAGGTACAGAGTTTGAGTACTTCTTCCACTTGCAAGCAATTAACCCGGTATCTTTATTCTTTAGGCCGTAACATAAAGAGCTGAGCTGGTATAACTCTACAGTTTTATAGGTTTTCCATCAAGTGTCACTGCAGGACGTCCCATTCAGGACTAATGAAACGTCATTTACAGTGAAGAGTTGTTTTCCTAACGCCACAAACTCTATTTTCAATTTCCTACAGACATTTGTTATTGAACCATTATTAAAGTGAATTACTCAGTTACTTGTTTTGTTCAAGAAATTACCAACTACTGGAAGATCACACTTTTCCAAACATGGAGTACAATAAGTTTTACAGAATACAATAACAAGGATTATTATTTTTTATTCTGAAATTTGATTTATGTATCATGATGAGGGAGAGCTGACCCTTGTGAATTGCATAGTCTTTGATACAATGGTGAATAAATGCTCATAACGACATCTTAATTAGCCTTATCTAACCTTAATAAAGCATGAGCAAAGACTTAATTAAAAAAGAACAAATAATGTATTAAGAATGATTCAGGCTTTGTTTCAATTTAAGGTTTAGGGTATTTTTAAGTAGTACTAAGCCTGACTCATTCAATAAACTATTTGTTCATTATCAATTCATGTTACCGTAGTTACCATAGTTTTATTTGTACTTACTTACTCGGCTAAACATCTGGCATTAAAATATAAATTGCACAAATACAGAGTTTACTGCATGTCTTTATAAATACATCACAAAGTACCGGTACATCAAGGACCACTTTGATGAAGAAATACTACGTTTTGTTACTTAAGTAAAAGTACAGATACAGGGAAAACATTTTGAAAGTAAAGGTATAACATAAAAAACCTACTGAAGCAAAAGTATTGTAGGATCTGTTTCAGATTTTACTTCAATTTTGGAACTGTTAAAGAGTCAAATTCTGTAATTTTGAAGGAATTTAGTAAATTTTCAGTCAATAGAAGCGATTGAACCTTATATTTATGTTGTTTTTATATAGACATTTTTGTTCAAAACCTGGACTCTCAAACCATAAACAATATGTTTTACTTTGAAATGCAGTAACAAATGCAGTGAAGTAGAAAGTACTGTCTCAAATGTGAAGTAAAATGTACTTTCTAGATAATAGAAACTGAACTGTATGCTAAAATGCAAATGTTCTTGATATTTCTTAAGGCATAAGATCTCTTTACACATATTTCCATTACTTGTTTTTGGCCTTTGTACAAGAAGTCAGAGTGGAAAAAGACATTACTACTGTTTGTGTGTGTGTGAGAGAGACAAGTATAAGTACTCAGCTGGGAGCATCCACTCGCTGACCCCTGACTGTCCGACCGCGGCGTGACAGCCCTGCGAGCGCGGCGGTGGGCTCCAGGACAGAGAGGTGCATTGTGGGAGCTGCAGGCCTCCTACGGGCCCCGGTCCAGGCTCATGTACATACCGGCGAACCCAGCCAGGAGTCGTGAACCGGCTCGACCCTTTGAACTCTGAACTGACACCGACACGGGCCGAGCGAGGCGGGTGACGAGCCCGGGTTCAACGCCGAGAAGAGGGAGAAATGCAAGCTCACGGTGCACGAGGACGGGAGCTCGTTCATCATCCAGGACATGTGGAGGCGACGCTTTCACACACACACACACACACACACACACACTATCAATGAAATTTCCCCATGTGTGGACAATAAAGGATTATCTTATCTTATCTTACACATTGTGAACACGAGCTGGACTTTTTGATTTGGTTATATAGTTTTCAGTGTTGATTTCATGACCCTAAACAAGACAGACTTAAAATCTGCTGTTTTGCCAATGAAAATGTCTTAAAGTAAAAACTGTGGAACTCTGGCTCAAAACCCCCCCGAAGCATAGGATCGACGACAAGACATGACTGAGTCTCGATGTCGATTCAAATTTGATAAATTACCCAGCCATACTTACATTACTTACATCTAATGAAATGAACAGACTGTGTTTTGTTTTTTTGAAAGCAAAAAAAGGTTAAAAAAAAAAAAGTCAAAAGAAAGAAAACGATGGAGAAACAGAATATGTACAATTATGAGACGAGTAATGAATGTGCAACTTTAACTGCCTCGGAAAAAAAAATAATAATAATAAAAAAATAATAAACCAACAAACTATTTGTTAAAATGATCTAAAAAATAGATTAAACTCTGACAGTGAATTCAGTAATAAAAACATAAAATATTTTAAAATTTTAAATAGTTCTTATAATGACAGTGACACAGTCAGTAGTTATTCCATCTTCAGCAGACAACTTGTTTTTTTGCGTCATAATAAGAATGTTACAAAAAAATATTGGCATAAATTGTGGCATGCCTTTATTTTATCATAGTTTATACGTTTCTGATTTTGAAGACTATTACTTTGTCAAACACTTTCCCCCCCAAAAAAAATTAATTAGAAAAACAAATAAAAATACAAATAGGCTATATTATATTATAAGGCTATATTATTTTGATAAGATAAAATATATTAAATAATATATTAGGCTATATTTATATGTATAATTAATATATTAGGCTATATTATTTTGATAAGACAAAGAAATTCATTCTGAACAACCTAAATGTTCGACATCTTCAATGATCGAACGCCACAGAACACATTTTTCACTCCAAAACGCAACATTTTCCAGCATTTTTTCATCCTTTCAGATTAAAATTTATAACATTTTGCCCAAACTTCTGGCCGCTAATAGAAAATAAAACCATCTTTCATATTTGTATCATTCCCAGCATGAGGGCGTTTTGTACAATCAGGTTTTACGGTGTTGCCAGCGGGGCTCTGTGTCCGCGGGGAACGTGCAGAGAAAGAGGTGAGGACCAGGTGCAGCCACGGCTCTACTGGCCCCATTTTTAACATTACACACTCTACCCCAAAATACAACCGCCAGAACTGCAAATTCGACACTTGTACGATTTCACACTGAAGCCCGCATTGACAAAACATGGAGGACTCGATCTAAAATGGGTCCTTTGATTTTTTTGGGGGGAGAACTGAGGCTGAATCTGGTTCTAAATGTGGGCTTGGAGCACCCTCTACCCATCACTCTTCAAAATGCAACCGCTCTGACCTCTGCATGTTTTTCAAGAGAATCTAAATGTTTCAGTCAAGTATTAGTGGTAGAAGTACTTACATCGTGTGTGATAACAATGATTGAAAGTGGTATGATGACTACTAAAGTGTAGTATGATCACAAAAGTCATCAAACGCATGAAAAATCAGATACTAATCGATTCTAAAAAGCAGTATTGAAACCAGATCATACTCATTTGAACAAGAATTTATACTCAAAAACACATTAAAATGATACAAATGTTTAGTTTTAGTTGTACATGATCTTGATCTGAACTAGCAAAAAGTAAGATGACATAATTTAAAGAAAGTGTGGTTATTTTATGTTGAAAATGAACATGAAAACGTCTAAAAAGAGAGAATTCTTTATTATCATTGCGGTATTGAAGTTAGTATAGAGCATTTTTGAAGTTTCAGTATGACAAAACTAAAAAGCAGTACTATAGTTTAGTATTTTGCAGTAATAACACGGACTGTATCACGTTGAAGTATTATCAGAAGTAGCACTTGGAGTAGTAGTTTGACCAGTTGGTGAAACTTGACTCAACCGTTCATTTTATTTGATCATTTTAGACGTTTTCTTCTTTTTTTCTTACCTTTCTGATCTCAATCTCTGCGTTATCCCTCCAACAGCATATTGAGGAGAGCAGACTAGAAGAGGAGGGTCCGAGGCTTCCCTACCTCCCCTTGAACCGCGGCCACGCTCCGCAGGAGGTGACAGGACCCGCTTTGAAAAATAACACCTTTGTGATCCTCGGAGCTGCTATCGTGGTCCACAGATGGCTCGGTTTGGACACGTCGTTGCTGGACGCTCTGGAGGATGAAGATGCGAGGATAGAATAACTCTTGGCTATAGGTGAGTGACTAACCTTGGTAAATGTTTACTTGGGTTTCACACGTCAACAGGTTTACAGACATCCTGATGAACAAAGTGTGGTATTTCCATGCGCAGACATGTGAGAAGAGTTATGTTCTTATGTGTCATCTGAAAACAACATGAAAGCCAAGGCAACGCTTATACTTTATATTACTACTGTCTGAAGAGAGACTTGAGGCCTGAAACGTCACGTGTGATGTGAATACAAAAGCTCCAACTACTGTGCGGATTGTTGTTTTGTGTTTTAACTTTGCATCAAGCTCAGGACCAGGCAGGTTTCATACATTTATTTTTCTACATAGTACTACTATACAGTATATACTTCATATTGTACCATCACATTACTTTATGGTTACATTAACATACAATATAGTAAAAACATGCAGTATTTCCCATGGCAATTCACATTTCCACTAAACATTGTATCTTTTACATGGTCACGAGTCCTACAAACACAAAGCTGCTACGTTTTGTAGACTTTTGACGTCATCTGCTTTGTACTATTTACATTATTATACTGTATTTATACTATAGTCATATTTATAAAGTTAATACTGCTTTTACTTAAGTCCCTCCTATGACTGTGTTGAGAACAGTGTTTTCCTGTGGCTCAGATCTTCAGAAGGAGAAGAAAGCTCCTTGGACCTGGACCTTGGACCCTGGACCTAGACCTAGACCTAGACCTAAACCAAGACCTAGACCCTGGACCCTGGAGCCTGGACCCTGGACCAAGACTCTGGACCAAGACTCTGGACCAAGACTCTGGACCATTTGCATTTCTCTCATCTTCTTTCTCTAGTTAATTAAATTGCTTATGACTTAATAACAGTTCTTAAGAAGTGACGGCTGAACTTAACTTGAGGATATAGTTTTTAATTTGGCTGCAATACGTTTTTAGAACTACACAGTAAAGTAACATTTCAGGAAGTACATGAAAAGTGAACTGTGACAGTCGTGGCAAATGTAGATCCTTTGAACGTTTGTCAAGAAAAACATTCTAAATTCTAAAAGGCAAAAGTGGAAGATGATGTGATTTCAATGGAGAAAACAAAAATACTTCAAATCAAAGTGGTTCTGGCAAAGTAAAAGTACTCAGATACATGCGAGTGATACCCGAAACAGGTTTAAACATTTACAATCATATTTTACTTAATTTAGTTTTATGTAATTGGAGATTATGACAAGCATTTCTGATGACAGAGAAATACTGCTTATTGGACAAATATCAAACCCACAATCGTTTTTCATTTCATCTGGAGGAATGATCGCTTTTGTAACGCTCAGACTGTATTTTTTTCCTCAATTCTTGACTTTTCAACAGTCTCATGACATAATATTTTGAAGATATCCTTAAAAGTGATAGTTAAAACGCAGTAACCAGTGAAGAAACTTGAAATTACTACATTTCCCCTATACGTAACACCACCTAGGTACATAAATGTAACCTTTAGACATAATATTACATACATTATAAACAGCGCTCGACTCTGTTCTTTGCTCATACGTTTCAGATGAAGGGGAGACGTCCACGAGTACTCTCCGGGCTGTAAGAGTACGAGCTCCAGCGACAGTACGAGCTCCAGTGACAGCGTCTGCAGCTCGGGGCAGAGGCAGGAGACGGTGCACGACGTGGGTTTGTGTTGCCCATAAACAGCTGTGTGCGGAGCCTCCTTTGTGCTGTTGGCCCTTTGCTCTATTCAGGGCTTTCACACTAGCCTCACTCACTTCTCACTCCCTGGGTTCCTCTGCTAAGGTCATAAATTAAACAGAGGGAGGGAGGAGGGAGAAAAAAGACCATGCAGTCGACTTGGGATTTTCATTTTGAGTTCATTTTTAACAGTTATTGCGTCAGGAAAAGCTGAATACGGGATAGAAAGTTAGCTGGTAGTGGAGTCTGTGGGTTTGTAAAGGATTCCGGGGTTCACATGGGGTGGTAATTTATAATTCTATTGATGAATTGTGTGCTTTTATAGTGTGTTTATGATGGTGGAAAGAGTGGAAAGGTTTGCAGGTAAATCAGTCAATGTTTTAATGTTACTTTTACAGAAATTTGGGCAAAGGATTTCTAAAATAGTGAAGAATATATGTACATTTTAATATAGATAAGGATCAACAGTTGTGGAAGAAGTACTCAGTTTTGTTAGTTCAGTAAAAGACAGACAAACTAATAATGTAAAAGTAAAAAAAACTAAATTGTAAAAGTATTTAAATACCTGTTAAAAAATGTCTTTTTGATGTAAAAATAAATAAATACACAGATTGTGAATACTATTACAGTCAAATGAAGTGGTTTTGAAAAATAATTGTGGAAATTATTTTTAATCAACAGTAACAATCTTATTTATATAGTCATTTTTTTATCTTTTATAAATTTTAGTTTTCTCAAAACCGGAACGTTATACAAATCTTTACACAGGAAGTCACCATGAAGAAAATAAACCTCAAACCATGAAAAGTACTTTTTACTTTTCAGATCTTTTAAACAAAATGTAGTGCAGTAGAACGTACCGATACTTGCTCTTAGATGTAGTAAAATGTACAAAACTACACAGACACCTATACATTTCACATAAGCGCAATACTTTGATGAAAACATGTATGAAGCATAACACTAAAAGTAGATTTAAACTGAAATAATAAAAAGATTTCCACACATTTTGACTATATAGAAGAAAATTGAAGAAATTGAAGAAAGTAGGCGGAGCTAAGTCATTATCCCTCGCATTAGCTGGAGCGTGGCTGCGACTGAGACAGTGTGGAGGGGTCAGCGGGGGGCACAACATGACCACGAGCCACGGGACACCTCACACAGCCCCTCCTGTAAAAAATAAAGCATGGTTTGAAGTGACCGAATCACGAAGCGTTTTACCTTAATTTGTTTGTATGGCCTTCATTTCCAGATTGGCGTATTGAATTCAGTTAGGTCGCATACGGAAGCCCACGGAGCACACTGCGACAATGACTTAATGACATGAAAGGGCCAAATATTGCACAGCTCAGTGGCTCGTATTGCTCGCGATTATCTCTTTGTGAAACCGAAAAGAGCCAAATTATGAAATATCATGTGGCATCTATTGAGCGGAATCACAAAAAGTCCCATTGAAAGCTCTTTAAATGGCTTTGCATGAGGCTGTGCGCAGAGCCATATGGAGGCCTCGGCATCTCCTCATTTCATACATGTTTCTTTTGACATCAATAACGCCGCGGCATCCAGTGGCGCTTGGAACGCATCCAAAACAATTATAAAGTTGCCGTGGAAACTGCCGTCCTGTGCCAGGGCGAGGCATACTGTCTGCGCTCAGATAACCGCATGGAAAGTCACGGCAAACAAAGCACTTGACAGGGGAGCGCCAGAGGAGGGAGGTGAGGGATGGGCACAGATGATGGAATAACAAAAGCTCGCAATGTGGTGGATTTGGATGTCCAGAAATGATCAAATGTACAGTGGAAACATTTGCAATTTTAGCAGTCTGGATAAAGGACGAGGGACGAGATCAAAACTCCAGCATCTAAAAGGAAAAGAGATTCATAATTTGCACGACAATGGCTTTTATGTGACAAGAAGAAAGCTTTTTTGCTCATCCTGACCTCTTAATTGAGCCCCATTTGAGATCACACACACAAAAATGCATTGTATTGTCTCCTTTAACCTCTGTTTGTGAAGAACTTTTGTCAGTTTTAAATGTGCTTTAGAAATACACTTGAAGAAAATGTTTTTATTGACCACAACATGTTTTGGACCTGATGATACTTCATTGATTTGAAAAAAAGAAAGAAAGAAAGCAATTGTATTAGTTGGAAAAGCAAAAAAAAAAAACCTGCATCATCCTGAAGTATATTTGATGGAGTTTTACAGCATCACCATTGAAAGAAGTGTCCCTGCTCCATGTAAGACAACGTTCTTCTTTTTAAACCTTTATTTACCCACAGTTAAGTGAATATGTTCTTATTTACAATAACAATCCGGTGGGACAAAGAGGGATTTAAGTACAAATTAGCAGCATATAGGCTTAGTTTGCCGTGATTCAATGTATATGTAATCTAATTAATTGGGCTAATGTGACTCTAACAGAAGTACAGCGGAGTTTAAGTGAATAGGTTCTATTAAAACAAGTGCATTGGTTTTAGTTAAGCAAAGTAACTGAAGACACTGTAAACACAAACATTCTACACAATAAATATTACGTATGTGCTCTATAATAGTTATAAGTAAATAAGTACATTTTATTTGTATAGCACCTTTCACAGACAGAAGTCACAAAGTGCTTCACAAAACACAGAATAAAACAATAAAAACACAAAAAACTTACAGTGAGCAATACATATACAACAATATACAGTCAAATCTGTCCCTAAAGCAAATGCAATTAAAAGGCTTGACTAAATAAAAAGGTTTTAACAGAATGTGTATACTTTTTACAACTTACTAATGCCATTCATTGACTTTCAAGTAAGTTCTCATGACTTTATATAAAGACATGTGTCCACAAAATGCTCCTGTTATTGGTTTGGTTACATTTTAAGATTCTGAAATAAAAAATATCTATTATTTCTTGTAAAAAAAACAATTCAGTTATTGTGTCACCGCCTATAAGATTTGCAAACCTGCACTTTCCCCCCCAATCGTGTACACAGAGATATCCAAGAACTTATTGTTTCAAGTTTATACAGGTGGACTGTGTGAAGAAGCATGTGTGTGTGTGTGTGTGTGTGTGTGTGTGTGTGTGTGTATCGCTAACACACACAGCTCGCCCATGGCACCTGCAATTTTGTGCGTGGAACACTGGGACCGGCGTAATGTATTGTAACCTTATGCTAACCTAATGAACACGGGGATGAAAGTGCTGTAATGGAGGTACTTTTACATTCATCTTTACGCTCCTCATTATGCGACCGATATGACAAGCTCGTTAGGAGAGCACGAAAGATTACCCGGGCTAGTAAAGAGCACCACCTTCAAACCCAAAGAAAAACACAAACAGAAAAGGATATTTAGGCAGGTACAAGGCTTTGCCCCGGACCTGGTGGAAGTCAGACGTTTCCCAGACACATTTTGAACACCTCTGTGCCAAGAGTATTCAGAAGGGAGAGAAACGCCATCACAATATGTTTGGATGGTGCTGATGGAGACAGTTGTTTTCCACAACAGCTGGAAAAGCAGCTTCCAGATTCAGAATGCTGTTAACTTAAATATAGACTTACTTACTCAAATATGCTTACTAAATTAGGCCTACGTCTTCTCTTCATGTATCCATATGGTGTGGCATCAGCTTCCCCTCCAGTGCATTTGGATTTGACATAGACTTAAAGGGTAAATATTATGCATTGTTTGGATTGTTGTTATCCTTTAAACATTCTCTTGAGCACCTTTGGATTGGAGTTTCATATTTTGTGAATAATAACATGTGTTTATAACGAATATAACTAAAGTACATTTAAATCTCTGCTGTTTCCCCGGGACTAACTGAGTTTTGGCACCATCTACTGGCTGCTGATTTAATTACACACCGTTTAAGTTACATTTCAATGCATTTCAAGTTGGTTTATCACTTCCTGGTGCCACTGACCCTGATTAGACAGAACAATTCTGGCATCTGGTGATGATTTATGGACTTAACAATTGTGTTCTTGATGCTTGGAGGGGAGAAGACTTTCTAACCAGGATTCATCAAACTAGTGTGAATGAAGCTAAATGCAAATCAGATATGTTTTGGATGAGGGAACAATCAAAGATAGAACACAGAATAAAAAAAAGTCAATTTTGCTCAATGCATTTATCAGGGCATGGGGATGGTACAACAGTGACCACTTGGTTCCAGAAGTGCAATGTCCATTTTATTTTTTCTGATAGGAAGCCCACAAAAATAAATGTTTTTTTAAGCTTGCTTGGGGCTAATCAGCGATGTGATTAGAAGACATATTTGTATTTTATTGTATGTTACTGAAAATTTGAGGTATTAAAATATTTTGCAGAATTTTAAGTTTTACATGTGTTTTTTGGACTAAAAACATGGCTTTCTTGTGCCTTTTACCTATTCATATTTGAATTATGCTAAATCCCTGTGGCAAACTGAATGAAAAATGGGCGGGATTGAGTTCCATTGTTGTTTTAGTACATCAACATTTTATTTTTTTCAGTGTAGGCTTAAACATATAAAAGTTCTTCAGGTAACTGTAAGCAATTGCAGTAAGATGAATCAATTAAAACCGTTGTCGGAGTGTGAAGTGTCAGCAGATCTTTGGCGCAGTCATCATTTGTTCTCATTAGTGTTTCTTAGAAGAAGGAGAAAAAAATCAGCGGTGCTTGAGTAAATCTGGTCATTTGTAATCGCAAATAAGGATTCTCGACCTAACAATGCACTCTCGTTTGTAACAAAATAGCAAGTGTCTATTTGTGACCATTTGCTCTTACACTGAAAAGGTGTTTTGCACATTAGTCTTTGAACAGAGCCCGGCCGAGGATCATTAGCTCAACACTGCTCTCCAGTGGACAATGAAGTGTAACTACAACTGCACAAACGGGATATTTTGATACATGTAAACGCTGTGTAAATAGATACAGATATAGATAGATAAAATCGTGGAATTGCTCTCAATAATAACGTTTACATTCCAACACTTTTGAGGGGGAAAACAATGGAGGTGTTCTTTTTTGTAATCTTTATTTAGTTTTCTTATGTTTTCATCTTAGTGGTGAACAGTCAAGATATAATTCAGCCGCCAACATTTGTCTTCTGCATTTGACTCCTGATCCTACGATGCAGTTGGGGCCTGTCAGGAGCAGAGGGCGCCACAGCGAGCGCTCCGGGGCCCATCTCCAGATTCCAGGCTTGGTCAGGACCTTAGCAGGAGGATTCCATATTGTGCATGTTTTGGGTTGATGGGGGGGTGGCCAGGGGAAACCCGCCCTGACGCGGGTAGTCATGTCAAGTTTATTCATAAAGCACATTTAAAACAATGGCCCAAAGTGCTACAAAGGCAATATAAAGAGCAATCTGATGAAACATATGAGGCATGGAAGAACACGCTAAAATAACACAATACAAATGTTTGGTTTGTGTTAACAGTGCAAACAAATGGGTTTTCAACAAAGAGTTAAACATATTCAGAGACAGTGATGTTCTAATACCCAGAGGAAGACTAGTCCAGAGTCTGGGACCTGCAGCAAAGACTGTGACCTCAGAATGTCTTAAATTATCCGGTTATCTGATCTCAATGCTCTATAGCAGAGCTTCTCAAAGAGTGGGGCACGCACAAGGGGGTGCAGAGCCGTGCCAAGGGGGGCACGAAACATTTGGAGAAATGTGTGACGGACGTGTTATGAGCAACAGAAACACGCCCTTGTGGTTATTCTCCTAATACAAGAGAGCAGCTGTCCCTCTGTCCCTCCTCTGTCCCTCCTCTGTGCGTCCTCTGTGCCTCCTCTGTGCCTCCTCTGTCCCTCCTCTGTCCCTCCTCTGTCCTTCATCCATCTCTTCTCTGTCCTTCACCTTTATCTTCTCTGTCCCTCCTCTGCCCCTCCTCTGTCACTCCTCTGTCCTTCATCTGTCCCTCCTCTGTCCCTCTACTGTCTCTACTCTGTCCCTCCTCTGTCCTTCATCTGTCCCTCTTCTGTCTCTCCTCTGTCCCTCCTCTGTCTCTCCTCTGTCCCTCCTCTGTCCCTCTTCTGTCCTGGTTCTCTTTGTGCTCGTCTCTCTCCCTCTAAAAGGTAAATTTATAAGGTTTCTCTGTTATTTTGGCAACTTCCGGTTTCACCGAAAGTGTTTTACAGTGAAACAAAAATCGACTTGGAAGCATAGACGTATTATATTAATTCCAGATAATTTGAGACATTCATAATGCAGAAGACGTATCCAGGGCATGAGTCAAAGAAAAGATGCAAAGTAAAGTGTGGTATTCCGAGGGTCGTTTAGCTTAGCCCTCTGTCCAGTGTGGCTAAACCAGACTAAACCATCTCATGTTTTGATAAAAGCCAACAACGCCACCTGGGAGTTGGCCCAGGACCAGCTAAATATAAAGGCACATAGGTTCGTCGTGATAGGCAGAGACTTGAGGTTAGCAAAAATAACTGTTTATTTGTACATGGTCAATAAATTAATCGGACATTAGTTTGAATAAATTACGCATGGTTCAATGTTCAGATCCAAGCAGGAAGGACACAACTGCAAGGCAAGAAGACAAAGAAGGCAGCAAGGCAGCAAGTAGAAGGCAACAAGGCAAGGCGGCGACAGTGCACCCTAGCTCCATGGTTCAGATCTATAAAAGACAACATGGTCACTAAATGTACAACTGTATTATTTGAATTACCCGCTACGCCACGCACCTGCAGCTGGATAAATGTCACGGAATTAGACATACACCAGATGCTATTCCGTAACACATAGATAACACAATTCAACTTAGAATATGAAACGACACAGAAATATCAGACATTTGTGTGGCAAGCTTGGGAGAAAACGCTGGGCTGTCAGCCAGGCCGTTGTAAGGAGCCTGGCTGACCCTCCTGCGTCTCACCCCGTTTTTTCCCATGCTGGTTGGTTTTATTAGATATTCTGGAATAGGCGGGTCACATTTCTCATTGGTCAGCCTCACATCAAGGCAATTGTTTTACAGCTGGTATTTTTCCTAGAGATCAAGCCTTGGGTAAACATTACCCAAACTCCTCTGGGCTGTCACCCCCCCTAGGGTAAACATCCTTTGGCCCATCTTTACGACCCCTTCACAAATGCAGTTTGTCACACACCCGTTCTTCTCTTAGACTAATGATGCAGATAAAATATCACTATTATGCAGATAAAATACATCACAGAAATATAATCATATATTCACATTTTATCACAGTTCCCTCCTGTTTATCAAAGCATTAGTCTACTGTCTCATATGCCAAACACATTACTCTTTTCAGTTTTCAACATGTCTTTCATATGTATATATATATAGGTGTTAAAATGACACTTTTACACACAAAAAGTAATGCACATTTCTCAACATTGAACACGCTTCTTTTCTCTCGGCCCACAACATTTCTACTGCATCACTGTCCTAAATTTTGAGTCAGATTGGTCAATCTCTGTAATTTGACAAACAAACAATTTATCTTGTCTATAATTTTGTGCGGTGTGATGGGAAATATAGAAGTACAAGCGGAAAGCCCTTAAACCCGCTGCTCTCTGGTCAGTCAGTTTGACTCGTCAGGGACCTCTCTGGACACCCCAATAGAATCTAATACGTAGTATCAGGTGCTACTGGGACCAGATTGTCCACTAACCTCTCGACCTTGACCCTGCGGTATGGTTATGGGTGATGCTGATCTTTGTTATGACCATGGCTGGCCACAAAAGGGATACATAGACACAACGTCCCACAAGTGTCCCCACATCACCACACGTCCTCGCTTGGTTTCTTAAGAGACCTTCTTCCGCTGCTCGCTTCGGTCACACCTATGACACATATGAACTGGTACATTTCCCATCTCAATTCATAATCTCATTAACATTACATGTAGTTATGTTGTAGCAGATAAAAAAGCTCTCTTAGTTAGTGTAAACAACAGTGGCTGTGGTGTAATATGCCATTGTGTTTCTTCAGCTACTGTCATGTCAATTATACATTGTACATTTCATAACCTTTCAAGTTGATCACTTATTTTCTTCCCTTTATATTCCATGTCTGTGTATGTTTCATTTACCGGTATACACAGTTGTGTATGTTGATCGATTGTCCCGATTGTCCCGATTGTCCCGTACATAATACAGGTGTTCAGCACCCATATTATCGTCATAGCTGTGATGATGATAACTGTTGATTCTTTTTCCACAGAGTATGGTACTCTGCGCACCGTAGCCTCTGGCTCTCGTTCATCGTAGCAGAGTATAGTACTTTGCGTACTGTAGAATCTGTCTCCGTTCATCGTAGCAAAGTATCGTACTCTACCGTAGACTCTGGACAAAACTCATACAACCAAAGTCCTGCGTCTGCGATGTTATGGATCTGCCGCTGTGTTGTCCAGACATTTCTCTCACTTTCCCATGAGAGCACCCCTGTTCTCGTCCCTCCAATGGTCGGTGTGAGGACGACATGGTGTGGCTCCGTCCACTTGGCTCGTCCACTTGGCTCGTCTCTGTAAACACCACATCTCCAACACGCTTTGCTGCGGTGATAAACAAAGTCTTTTCGACAATTCAGTGTATTTCAAACAGTTTTCTTGTTTACAATTTTTTTTTTTAGTAATTATTGATTCGGAATATTTGTTTACACGTACATATCCCTCCTTTTTGAGATATGGCTTTGCCCATTTCTCAAACTTCTACATTTAAACAAAAATCAATAATCCAGATAGTTTACAACGTTCACTAATCCAAGATGTAATCAAGGAAGAGATGGAATTGCGTCTGTCACTCCAACTCCGCAATGTAACCTCTTGACCCCCCCCCCCCTCCACGGCGCTGGGCCCCCACCCTGTGTGGGTCAATCAGTCTGTGTGTAATCTTACACTTCCCAAACCTATCTGTTTTACCACCATTTGTTTCAAACTCTAAATGTTTCAAACTCTAAATGTCTCAAACTCAAAATGTTTCAAACTCTAAATGTTTCAAACTCTAAATGTTTCAAACTCTATATGTTTCAAACTCTACATACCACATTCTACAAAGCCATAAATGACATGGCCCCATCCTACCTCAAAGATGCTATAGAACCATATCATCCAAACAGAGCTCTTCGCTCTCAGAATGCTGGCCTTCTGGTGGTGCCAAGAGTCTCTAAAAGTACTGTAGGAGGTAGAGCGTTTAGCTACCAAGCTCCTGTGTTATGGAATCAGCTCCCGACCCATGTTAAATATGCTGACACAGTCTCTTCATTTAAGTCCAGGCTTAAAACGTTCCTCTTCGAAATCGCTTATGGTCAGACTAGTTAGGAACAGAAACATAAACCCACAGCTTCAGCTACGCTGCCCTAGGAGTAACTATGCTGGGGGAAGTATGACAGCTTGAGCACTATCCTCTTCTTCTTCTGACTACTTATGCTATCAAACAATATTTATTTTTTGATTCCACTTGCAAACTGTTCACCGCCTTCTTTTCTTTCTCTCACTCCTGAGGACCTGTGGACCCAGATGCCCCTCTCCTGGTGAAGTGGTCCCTGCCCTGTGTGGACGGTCCCTCATCTGCCTGAAGAGTGGCTCCAGCTCGCTTCCGACGGTCCCTCATCTGCCTGAAGAGTGGGTCCAGCTCGCCTCCGACGGTCCCTCATCTGCCTGAAGAGTGGGTCCAGCTCGCCTCCGACGGTCCCTCTTCTGCCTGAAGAGTGGGTCCAGCTCGCCTCCGACGGTCCCTCTTCTGCCTGAAGAGTGGGTCCAGCTCCAGTCTCCTTGTGTCCGTCTGTCCGTCTGTGAGAGTCGGATCTCTCCTTCACTGGAACTCCTCCAGGTTTCTACGCTTTTTTCCCAAAGAGGTTTTTTTGTAGTTTTTCCTGGCCGAGAAGGAGAGTCTAAGGACAGAGGACCCTGGGACATCGTCCCTCGCCACCACAGACATTGTCTGACTCCCTCGCCACCACAGACATTGTCTGACTTCATCGCCACCACAGACATTGTTGATTCATTTCTCCCTGTGGCCCTCAGAGGCAACTGTTGTTGTGATTTTGGGCCTTACAAAAATAAATTGATTTGATTTGATTTGATACATGTTTCAAACTCTAAATGTCTGGTGTCCACGTGTGCGCGCGTATGTATGTATGTGTGTGTGTATGTGTGTGTGTGTGTGTGTGTGTGCCATTCAAATACATCAAACAATAATAATTATCTCAATAATTCCCCCGTTGAGCTGGCCATAAGGGTCAGTTCACAACGTTGAATTCTTCATCACATAATTAACATCAAATTTCACATCTCCTCTGTGGTGTGGCCTGCATAAGGTCACACATCTAATGTAATATGTGCTAATCTTCTATATGTGCTTCAGGTGAGTTTCAAACTCAATCTCTCACACCTGCTCATGTGGTGCTTTACAAACATTGTGTATTAGTTTGTTCTAGCAAGTCTATATGTGTATTAAAAAATCAAAATGATTCTAAACCTTCCCCTTGGTTATAAGGCAAGTCTCTTTATCAACCTGCTTTCCCCTTGTAATTGCCTACTTTCTTTGTCTTTTCTTTGTCTCTCATCACATCTTCCTCTCTGTCTTCCTCTCTGTCTTCCTCTCGTAACGGAGGAAACACCCATTTCCAAATTTCTAAAACTGCTTTTTCTTTCTCTCTTTTCACTTACTCTTTACCCTCACTTGTAACCTGATTTTACTTTCTAATTGCTTCTGATATAACTATCAGACGCTGCATCCCCTGGGATTCCCCTGTTATCCTTTATAATGTCCCTGTCATTCTGCTTCTAAACTCATGTATTGATTACCCATCCCCCTGTTTAGTTTTCACTATCTTCAGGTAATCTGCGGGTCTCATAAAATGTATTCTTCTCCTGCATTACGCTGCTCTACACTCCTCCAGAGTCTTTGCCAGTCAATAGCCCCTTATCTCTGACTATCTTTATGACTTGGTGTCCCATGTTCCCCCACTTCTGCGTCAATTGCCTTAGTTAATGACACATTCATGTCTTTTCTGGGAGGGCATTGGACGTCACTATTTAACTTATTCCCTCGCTTACGTCTACATGCAATACGAGGTTTCCTCATGATAATACAAATAAATAAGTTACTGATATAACTTTTACTATCACTTTACTTACTGCCCGTTCTACTCCTATGTCCAAAAACATCAGTAGTCACTCATTTACCCATATTATCACTTCCAGGCCTGTGCCTGTATTTGATTCTAAATTTAAAAACACTTCTGTCTTTTCGTCCTGTACGTTCATCTAGTCATGCATTAAGTCCAAAAAGATAATTTTCGTCAAGTCCAAAAATAAAACAAAACGTAGCTTTGTTCTGTGCACACAAAAAACAAAACACAACTTTTGTCTTCTATGTCGGGGACAGGAAGTGTCCTGTCTTGTCTGTGATCACATTCCCCAAAAAATTGGCTATCTAAAAAAATCTGAATTCATCTTCATCTCTTATCAAGTTTAATAAAATCTTTATAATTGATTTTTGTCAATCCAAACAAAAACCCTAAATTTGTTCTACAGAGCTCTCAAATACTAAAATTTAAAACCAGCTGGGTTTAGTTCCTAATTCATTCACGTTCAGAGCGTCCCCTGATTGCTGTCTTCTCCCCTTCTCCTGTCTTGTTGACCCCCCTTATCTCCCCCTCTCTGCCACGTCATCTGAGCACACTGGAAGTCTCCCTCCAAAATCCTCTTATGACTTTTCCTTTGTCTTTTTACAGTTTGGGGTGATAATTTTGGCATTATGTGGTCTCGGTCGTCTGAGAGAAATGCTACTTGCTTTACAGACACGTCATATCTCAAGCTTCTAGTAGAATTTCTTATTGATTTTCCACCGGAGATAATGCTAGGTGTTTAAAGATTCACCCGTGACTGCAAATTTTTGATCTCTCAGAATAACGCCTTGTGACCCTTGTATGATTAATTGTGATTCACACTTGTTAGTTAATCACTTATTAATCCTCATCCACACATTCACACTTCTCTCTTACTTACTTTGCTCGTACACAACGCTTACATTCACACATATGTCCTCAGTAATATCAAACTGGGCATTTCCTCAGTAATACCTAACTGGGCATTTCCTCAGTAATACCTAACTGGGCATAAAAGCCTATGATATTTTTCCAGTAAATATCAAACTAATGCATAAAACGTTTTATGGCTAACTCTTTTTCACACACAAAGTTTTTGTCTGACCTTCTTTGTCGCCTGTGTTCTCCTGCTGCTTCGAAACGACGCGCTCTCCTCGCGGAGAATGAGGTGCGATGGGCGGCCACGGGAAAAGTGGACTTCCTTCTGCTGTGCACACAGACTTTCACCGATTCACCCGTCAATCTCCGCGAAGGGGCTGCTTGTCGTCCGGCTCGATAGGACCAGAAAATGTCACGGAGTTAGACATACACCAGATGCTATTCCGTAACACATAGAGAACACAATTCAACTTAGAATATGAAACGACACAGAAATATCAGACATTTGTGTGGCAAGCTTGGGAGAAAACGCTGGGCTGTCAGCCAGGCCGTTGTAAGGAGCCTGGCTGACCCTCCTGCATCTCACCCCGTTTTTTCCCATGCTGGTAGGTTTTATTAGATATTCTGGAATAGGCGGGTCACATTTCTCATTGGTCAGCCTCACATCAAGGCACTTGTTTTACAGCTGGTATTTTTCCTAGAGATCAAGCCTTGGGTAAACATTACCCAAACTCCTCTGGGCTGTCACCCCCCTAGGGTAAACATCCTTTGGCCCATCTTTACGACCCTTTCACAAATGCAGTTTGTCACACACCCGTTCTTCTCTTAGACTAATGATGCAGATAAAATATCACTATTATGCAGATAAAATACATCACAGAAATATAATCATATATTCACATTTTATCACAATAAATGAGACGGAGGACTGGACAGACTAACTAGCACGCCCGTTAGCCGGCATAATGGGCGGCACACAGAGCGCGCGGGCCCATGGCAGCAAGCACTGAATTAAAGTTACAATCAGTGTTAAAGGAAGCTAAAGGTCTCACATCTGAATATAGGGAATACTACCTGAGAGTGGTGTGCGCGGCGCAAACACCGGGAAAAGAGCGCGAGGTCAGAGGGCGCAGGTAAGCGCTTTTAAGAGTGGTTCACGTCACCGTCAGCCAATAGAAATTATGCTTAGTAGTAGAGCCCGCCTGCAGGCTATACTGTTACAAAAGCTACGGTTAACTGTGAAAACATAGAAAAAACAGGGTGAACGTTCCAAACCCCAAAGAATAAGCTACAGTCGACAGGGGAACAATTTGAAATGTTTATTTTACAAATGTATGGAAATATTCTTTATTTTGTCTTGCCTAGCTCTTCCATTGGTTGAATGACATGGAATGGAAACAATAAAAACATATTTAACCATTAGTTCTGGCTGACTGGATGCTTCACCCCCTTTAAAAAAAAAAAAATTAAAAACACATTTTAAATTCCTTAGGCTTTATTAGACAGGACAGTTAGATTCACTCCCCTTTTTGAATCTAACTTTTTGAACTTGCTGTTGTTACTTTTAATGAAAAGGTGCATTAATGTGTTTTACGCTAAAGGAAAATTGGTAAAACTGAATTGGCATCAAAACACTGATGCATTGATTCAGGTCATCTAAGGACAGCATGAGATGGCGACAATAGTATAAGATAATGGAAGAAGAACTTCTATAGAATACAACAAAGTCTGAAGAATAAAGTCTGGCGGTAATGCAACACTTGGATGCCAACCGCCATAAACAACAACAACAAGATGGCGGCAGTGGAAGATATTGGGGACAAACAGAGTATGCAAAAGGCAGGATGTTAACTTGTGTTTGCAGAGAAAACGGTTGGTGGCTCAATGGAAGCTGAGACAGGACACGCAAGGACCAACTGCACATGGTCCACCATCATTTGCATATTCATGTCAATGTGTTAAAATACCGGGTTGTTGAGGAAGTGTGTCGTCTTTTGGTCGTGCCTAGCGCTAAGACACACGTAGATGGTCCGTCCTGGGCTGCGCTCTGGACTCGGTGCAGGAGGTGGGGGACAGGAGGGTCCTGGCTAGGTTCACATCTATGCTTGACCATGAGTCTCACCCCCTGCAGGACACTCTGTCCGCTGCAGGACACTCTGTCCGCTCTGGAGAGCAGCTTCAGTGAGAGACTGATCCACTCTCGCTGTGTGAAGGAGAGATTTCGCAGGTCTTTCCTTTCTGCTGCTGTCAGACTCTACAACAAACACTGCTAGTCCTGAACACTCGCAATACTGACCTAACCATGTGCAATTCCGTCATATGTGCAATTACTGTCGTAATTCATGTGCAATTACTGTGAAATTCATGTGCAATCCATGTGCCGTCGTGATACATATTCATGTGCAATTACTGGCGTGATCACATGCAATGGTATTTATGTATTTATTTTTATCTCTAATAATAAAAATCTATATGATTTTTATAATTAGAGGTTTTGTCTATGGGAGTTTTCGTTAATAGGAGATCTTCTACTGAAAGTGTTTTTCAGTCTTCCTATAAGTGATCTGTTCTTCTGTATCTACCTCTGTATCTACCTGCGTTGCATCAATGAAATTTCCCCATGTGGGACAATAAAGGAATATCTTATCTTATCTTAGATTGTGTGCTCAAGGACCTCAGCACAAGGAATTCTGTATTAGAATTGTATTGGCAGGGAATAAATCCTCGTGGCTTGAAATGACTGAATCCTGGTTGTCTCTCCTCGATGCATGAACACGCTTCAAGGTAGTTCAGAAGCTCTTTCAATGCTAGACCTTTTTTTTTACGGTATAGCGTAAAACACATACTTTGAAGACGTACAACTACAGTAGGTGGCGGTAATGTAACACTTGGATACCAACCGCCATAAAACACTAAAGAAGAAGAAGAAGGAAAAAAAAATGTCATGTCATGATAAATGCGATTCCGTTCCGCTTTGATCTCATGGACTTTGAAGAAGACTATTAAACGCAGTAGTACGAGTCAAAGTCTGGCGGTAATGCAACACTCGGATACCAACCGCCATAAAACAACAACAACAACCAACCGCCATAAAACAACAACAACAACAACAACAACAAGCTCCACGTAGAAGTCTAAAGAATAAAGTCTGGCTGTACACACAACAACAACAACACACACACACACAACAACCACGCAGAAAGCAGTCTGTGTGTGACGGTTGTGGACCTGCAGCGTTAAAAGTGATCCACAGTGACAAGAAGTGAGTGCGTCTTCTCCTTGAAACGCCGCTTGAACCGCAGTGAAGCACCAATTCTGAAACATCTCTTAATACAGACTCAAAATCAAACCTGTAGCTGACAGAGCCAGTGCAAGGAGGCCACAGGAGAAACGACCTTGCATTTCCTGGTGCCTGTGGGCAAATGAGCAGCCCAGACCCTTCTCTCTAACCACTCTGCCACCATGCTACTACAACTTGTTTAATTGTGGTTTTTGAACTAGAAATTTAACATGTTGCATATTTTTCTCACTATCCACTTCTATAATGAGAAGCAGTACTCATTATGTATACTCCAGAGTATTATTTAGTTTGAAGTAACAGTACTCTCCCAAGTGACAAAAGTACTTATGTTCACAAATATTGAATTATATGTTTACATTTGTGTTTCTTGCTCTGCTCCTTCTGATATGATGGTTTGGCCTTGGAATAATAGCCAAATGTTACATCCAGACAGCAAGTGTTCAACAGCTGCTAAAATGGTACTGAAGTAAAAGGAAAAACTACACATGAAAATACTTCTCACAGTACTAGTTACTCGTTATTTTAACACATTTTTAGTAGCATTTTGGATCAAGATTTTGTACAAGATTTGAAAAATGAGATAGTTTAAACTGAATCTAGTCATTTTAAACATCAATTTGAATATTCTTTGCTTGGTACTTGTGCTGTACTCAATACCCCATGATTTTTACAAGTAACTAATTATATTTACATACAAAAAATATACAAATATGTATAAACAATTAGAAGTAGTTTCCTGAAATTGACTCTTACTGAAGTAATTTCTTAGACTTTGTACTTTTCCTTGAGTAACATTGAACATAACATTTTGAAGTAACATTAGTTTTCTACTCTACCACCACTATAAGCCTATCAATTGTTAATAAAGCCACATCTAAATATCATCTTCACACTGCTGCAATTGCCATGACAACTTTTATCAAACATTTCACCCACAAACTAATTATTTCTGAGATCTTAACAGCCTTTATCCGATGTATTTCTATTTAGATTATTCCCTAACGTTATTCCATGATTATTAACACCACATATGCACTTCAATATCAATAACTAAAACGTTTACACATCAATAATCTATGCTGGCCTGGTTCCAAACTAAAAACGTCGCTCTGACGCGCTGATCTGTCACATCGACTGAATCTTTCCACTCCCACGTCGCGATTGGCGCAGAGATATGGGAAGTGCGCTGACGCTATCCAATCAGATTGCAGTTTTATTCCGTGGGTTCGGTTGCGGAGCGGTCTGTTATAATTTAAAGTAGCAGGTGAAATCGGTGAGTATATGTAACTTGATTTTTGCTGAACGGTCATCCAGGCGTGTGCGTTAAGATGCCGCGCGCGGTGTTCACGTCGCGCGCGCCGTTTTTTCCCCCCATGGAAGTCGCTTTTGCTTGAAAAGTGATGTCAGATGTGTGAGATGCGCTCTACTAAAACAAGCGGGCGTAATGGACATGTTCAGTAAACAACAAACGCGACAATAGCGGCTCAGACGTGGCCTACATTCAGCTCCAGATTCCACAAACACGCGCCGCGGACAGAATTGGAATAAGCGGATTTCTCAGCGCGTGTTTTCTTAATCGTCGCGTCACTTCTCGTTAAACCGGGACTGTGCCGTTTGCAGCCCCAACGCCAAAAAACGTATGTTCCTCCGCCAGAATGTAGAGCATGTCTGTGCGCGCCATTATTGAAATAAAACCATCTGAAAAGAGGATGTTCGTACACAGAGCAGCATCCCCCGTTTCCAGTCCAGAGATTTTGTTTTATTTTTTTTAATTCTCAGATGGTTTTGAGGGGCTTCAGTGTGCACAAGATGGCGCTGTGACCCAGTTTTCTTGTTTCATTTATCAACAGGTTTCCCCTTCTGTGAGGCATGGACATGTATGCAGTGCCCGGCCCGAGCCCGGGGATTCTTGGAGTCCCGCCGGGCCTGGAGAACCTCGTCACGGCAAGTCCTGTCAATCTTTATAGTATGATCAGGTGATGCTAGTGGCTTTCAAGTCATGGAAGAATATTACACAATTCCATTCATGAAAGTCCACAATTTCCATGTAGGAGTGGACGATGTTAACAAAAAAGTATCCTCATAACGCATGTCAGACAATATTGAATGATTTAAGGTGCTTGGATTGGTTTTATTTGCTGATAACACCAATATTTTTTCATTGGTACAAGAAATAAATATAGAACTGAAGAAGATGAAAATATGGTTTGATAGAATTATCATTAAATTTGGAGGAAAAAAAGTTTATAGTGTTTGGGACACGATATGGGTCTCGAGAAGTATATCAGTTATAAGGAGCAAAGCACCTTCTAAATTTAAAAGCATTACTTATTGTTTGTCACTAGTTTTGCCATATTTTACTTTCTGTGCAGAAGTGTGGATTAACAATTATAATAGAAAAGAAAAATGAAAAGTGGTTATAATGTTATATTATAGCATTATAACCACTGTTCATTTTGCTATAGGCATAAAGTAGGCTAAAGGGCCACACCAATTCACCTTTTTAACATTCTAAACTATTAAAACTGAAACGTGACATTACAAATTCTATTCAAGGCAACAACAAAAAATTACACTTCTCCAGAACAATCTCTCAAAAAACTTTTCATTTTAAAGTGTGTTTCTGTTCAGGGAGTAAAACTGTGAACTCAAGGAATGTTCAAATATAAAACAATTAAAAAAATAAATTAAAAAAAATCAAATCACTTTCAAAAGTATTAGAAGGAGAGTCTTGTTCTAAGTAAAACAAAGAAATACATAGAAAAGGTTATACTTTTCGGGCTAAATTACATGTTTTACTACATATCATTAATGGTGGTCATTGTAAATATAGATGATTTTTCTTTTCTTTTTTGCTATTTGCTATAGAATTTTGTTTATAAATTAATTAATTAAAACATTCATAATAATATCTAGATTTTTATTTATTACCCAACTCAATAATACTATGAATAACATGATATTGGGAGAATAATAACTGGGGGTAGATGTGTGAAGAGTGCGTGTTTGCACCTTGTATGGGATAAAGTTTAATGACTTTGGAACAATCCATTGGAACCTCTCCTGGAGAAGTTACATATCAGGGGTATTTTTTGAATTATGCACTTCTTTTCTTGCTTGGGTTGTCAAAAAGTATCGAAAATCAGATACTCGAAACTAGACACTCACTTGAACAAGTATCAGTAGTAAAAATCACATAAAGAAGACTTCAATTCAATGTATTTTGATAACTGTTGTTGTGATTTTGGGCGTTATATTGAGGGATGACAGTGAAAAACAGATTAAACAATGTTCTTAAGGACTTGGCAATGTCCCAGCATCCTGTGTCCTTAGACAATTGTTTAAGACCACAATGTTTGGTAAAGAAAGTACTTATATATTTTGTAAATTGTTTAAAATCTTGACAAAATAGCATTTTAATTATCATTGTAGTATCGAAATTGGTATTAAAAACTGAGTATTTTCCAAATTATAAAAAATTTCAATCGTTATTGTTAGTATTGTAGCAACTCTAACTCTTGCTTCAATCATTTGATTTTTTTTTTAGGTGGACAAGCTTTTGATCAAACAGAAAATAGAACTAGTTGAAGGTACAGTATAATGTGTGAATATACAATAGTTTGTGATTTCGATACATATATATAATCTTGTGTATACATATATTCAGCACTGGTTGGTCTTGAAAGCAACAACAAGTATGAAGTCCGTAACGCGCTGGGTCAAAATGTGTTCTACGCCGTGGAGGAGAACGACTGCCTGAATCGACAGTGCTGTGGCCCCATGCGCTCCTTTACTATACACATCCTGGACAACTTTGGCCAGGAGATCATCACCATCATAAGGCCACTCAAGTGCATGGGCTGCTGCTTCCCCTGCTGTCTACAAGAGGTCAGTCTGCGTTCAGAATACCCTAGTGTAGCTAATGCAGATAATATAGATTCAGATCACAATTCATTCTCCCTCAACTCTTCAAACAGATTGAGGTGCAGGCGCCCCCTGGGAACCCAGTGGGATATGTCAAACAGCAGTGGCATCCAATCTCCCCCAAATTCATACTGGAGAATGAACTTAAAGAGCCTGTGCTGAGAATCCATGGCCCTTTCTGTGGATGGACGTGCCTTCCAGATGTTGACTTTGAGGTGAGTGTACCTAAGCACACAAATCCATTATTACCCGCTGCAGTAACTCTGGCCCTCTGGACATGTGGAGGGGATGTGTGCACTGCTCCGGAGAAGAAAGTGTGTTTCCAATCATCAGCACAGGGCACGGCGTGGCCACAGCCTCACAGGGCAAGCCCCTGTGTGGGACAGTGTGGCCATTGTTTCATGGCTCAGCTGCTTTTATTAGATTGAGCTGAGAGGGGGATGTGGGTCAGTGATACGGACCTTTACCAGACTTACAGCAACTGTAGTGTCATTTTTCTGAGCTGCTTTCAAGATTTACACAGACACCAAGCAAAACATAGCTCTGGAAAGACTACTGCACAGTATCACAATATAACTTTGTGTTGTGCCATTGAAAACTCATATCACAAGTGCAGTATGAGAATTAAAAGTCAAGTCAAATAGAATTATTATGTATCTTTAAAAAGTCTGTCCTTACAATTCCGGATAGATATCTTTTATGGTAAACATTGTTTATATTTCCAGATTATAACAATGGATGAGACCAGTAAGATTGGAAAAATCAGCAAACAGTGGTCTGGACTTCTGCGAGAGATGTTTACTGACTCAGACAACTTTGGTATCCAGTTTCCTGTGGACCTGGACGTCAGGATGAAAGCTGTGATGATCGGTGCCTGTTTTCTCATTGTAAGTAGCACATTGTTATGCTTTCACAGCCTCATGCCACTGTAGACAGCAGTGACCTATTTCTCAGAAATTATGCCGTACAATTAATGTAAAATGCAGATTTCCTCCTCCACTTGGGACTGCCTCAGTTGGCAAACATACCGACAGTCTATTGATACAGCTAAGAGCCGAACTCTCAGCACACTGTCGATGCCGACTTATTTGTGAACACAATTAGCATTGCTGCCAATATTGTAAAACATCTTATCTTTTTCCTTTCAGGATTTTATGTTCTTTGAATCGAGCAACTAAGGAGCCAATATCGAATATAAGGAAAATTTCTGAAAAACGCCATAAAGCCATTTTAATCATCCCTGTTTGATCAAAATCAGGGATGATTATGATCAATCAACACTGTTTTTAGAAAATATTTAGACTCATCCAATAGTCATTCTCAACCTGCGGATCGAGTCTGGGAACTCGTATATTTATCCTCCTCTGTGTAGGCCCTGATGATGAGAGCTCCAGGAGTTCTCAGACTCGATCTGCAGATTGAGAATGACTCTTTGATGAGAGTTGAAACTTAGTTTTTCTACAGTGTCCAGATGATAAAGCTGAATCATTTTCTACAGATACCTCAGTGTTTGTGCATGAACAGTGAAGTAAGAGGTCTGAGTCATAGTGTTCAGCCTGAACATTTGGTCTGGGCAGTGCAGAACCCTGTCTGTTTACAAAATGGCTCCTGGGTCTTAGCTATTAATGACTACACTTGAATTGCATGTTCATGTTAAGGAACAAGATTTGTGTTTTGAAGCTGGTTTGAATATGGATAAGTCCGACAAGCACAAATCTATGACTTGAGCCAGTATGATTAGTATAAGCCACTCTTTGCTTGTAGCTTTTTGTGTTGAATGAAATAGTAGTAGTTGATTTTAGTCCTTTTAACATTGAACAATGTATGCACTATACGTGTTGTGAGCTATGAATGTACTGTGTGTACTGACGCAGGATATTTATAAGATACCTTGTGGTATTTTCAATGCCATAATATACATGTTGCCAACTCCCATTGAGTCCACAAGAGGGAGCTAGCTTTTCACTAAAAACCTCAGCCAAAATGAACTGACTCATTTGCAAATGCCATAGGTCTTTATTCAGATGGTGTATATTTTTGGAGAAACTCAGGTTGAAATGCATGCTACTGTAGTGCTGTTAGCTGCTGTTGGCAGTGAGAATTAACAAATAAGATTAATTATTTTGTACACTATACATCACTTAAATATTATGTTGCATTATTAGATCATTAATTGTCATTTATATTCAATTTCTGAAACGCATTGCAGCTCGTTCAGTTGTTTTGATCACACATGGTTGTCCATCGTTTTAAAGGAGCCCATGTGGTTTCCATAATTCGTACAGTATTTGAGAGATAACTCTGTTTTTACTTGTTTTACATTTTTTGTATATACACTGCCAGTGGACTATAGTGTTCTATGATTGCTTTTATGTATTTCCCCTCTTTTGTGAAGTCATGTGATAGATCTCTAGTTCTTACTCTCATGAGCAGCTGAGTTTACAATTTTAAGTGAATCGAGATTTGTGGTGACTGTTTTTGCTGTAACATCATTGTTTAGGTATAAATGTGGGTGTTACCATGCTAATATTTAATATTTAAATAAACGTTTAGTCATTAGGTTTTTAAGTGCCGTCCAGAATGACCAGCAATATTCAATGGAAAAGTATGTTAATAGTATTCACTTGCTCTGGAGATAAAGATAAAGTGGATTTAATGACTTGGCACTAATTGTATGAGGCGCTGGTGCTACATCCTGTGAAGGCTCTCTGATTGTGTAAAAGCCAAAATGTGACATTCCAGAAATAAAAAGGGATAGTTAGTTATAACAATGTTTAGCTATCCTCTTTATGTTACTTATTTTAAATAGATACAAATTACTATTCTTCTACTTTTGCACAAAAACTGTGAATTTGACGTTTTGTCATGCGATGTATGCAAACACATTTTGTGTGCAAAGCTAAACTTGTGTCAAGATATTGGAAACACAATAAAACATGTTGACCAGAGTTTTCATGGGTTTATTTCTTGCTCATAACCTTTCCTCTGGGGGGATATTGTTTGGCCTGGAATGTTCCACAGAATTGCATAAAATTCTGTGGAACTTTATGCAATTGAATCACCTGCTTATCTATGACAAGCTGGTGATTCAAGCCAAGCCAAGGCAAGGCAAGGCAAGTTTATTTGTACAGCACATTTCAAACACAAGGCAATTCAAAGTGCTTCACACAGCAGGAAAAATGCATTAAAATCACAAAGAAATTACAGAAACAGAAATAAGATAAAATTAACTAAATAAAAAAATAATAATAAAAAAAAAAACACCTAGCCACAAAGGGTAACGTGTTTTCGGAGTCCAACTCCTTTTTAAATCAGTCCAACTGATGGTACATACTATTACACGTCCAACGTGTTTCGGAGTCCAACTCCCTTTTAAATCAGTCCAACTGATTGTCTAAACTAATGAAATCACATAAAAGAGAAGAGTGCAAATAAAAATCCTTTCAGTCATATGCGCAGCTAAACAAAACAGTTTTTAGCTTAGATTTGAACATCGTCAGAGTAGAACCTGTCTCACATCTTCAGGAGGACTGTTCCAGATTTTAGCTGCATAAAACTGAAATGCAGATTCCCCATGTTTAGTTCTGACTCTGGGCACCAGCAGGAGGCCGGTCCATGTTTAGTCCTGACTCTGGCACCAGCAGGAGGCCGGTCCATGTTTAGTCCTGACTCTGGGCACCAGCAGGAGGCCAGTCCATGTTTAGTCCTGACTCTGGGCACCAGCAGGAGGCCGGTCCATGTTTAGTCCTGACTCTGACACCAGCAGGAGGCCGGTCTCTGAGGTCCTCAGAGTCCGAGATGGTTCCTATGGCACTAACATGTCCAAGATGTACTTTGGTGCTAGGCCATGGAGAGACTTGTACACAAGCAGAGCTGCTTTAAAGTCTATTCTCTGAGCCACAGGAGCCAGTGCAGAGACCTGAGAACAGGACTAATGTGATCATACTTCCTGGTTCTAGTCAGGACCCGAGCAGCAGCGTTCTGGATGTACTGCAGCTGTTTTACAGCTCGTTTGGAGAGGCCAGTGTGCAGGCCGTTAAAGTAGTCTAATCTACTGGAGACAAACGCATGGATAAGTCTCTCTAAATCTGGTTTTGGCAATGTTTTTTAGATGGTAAAAAGCTGCTGATGTTATTGATTTAATGTGGCTGTTAAAGTTCAAGTCTGAGTCCATTATTACCCCCAGATTTCTAACTTGGTTTGTAGGTTTTAGAGCGAGACTCTGGAGGTGACCGCTAACACTTTCTCTTTGTTTCTGTGGGCCAAAAACAATGATTTCAGTCTTGTCTGAGTTCAGCTGGAGAAAGTTGTTTTGCATCCACAAACTGATCTGTTGGATGCAGTGACAGAGTGAATCCACTGGTCCATAGTCACCTGCCGATAGTGAAACATAGATCTGAGTGTCGTCTGCATAATTGTGATAGGACACATTTTCACTGCGTATCAACTGACCTAACGGCAGCATGTAGAGGTTGAACAGAAGGAGACCCAGGACTGACCCTTGGGGCACTCCACAGGTCAGGGTCATGGGGTCTGAGACACAGTTACCAATTTCAACAAAGTACTTCCTGTCTTCCAGATAGGACCTTAGCCAGTTTAGGGCAGTGCCAGTGATGCCCACCCAGTCATCTAGTCTCTGTAAGAGGATCCCATGATCGACAGTGTCAAAAGCACTCAGATCTAACAGAATTAAGACTGAGGCTTTGCCCATGTCAGTGGCAAGGCAAGGCAAGGAAAGTTTATTTGTAGAGCACATTTCATACACAAGGCAATTCAAAGTGCTTCACACAGCAGGAAAAATGCTTTCAAATCACAAAGAAATTACAGAAACAGAAATGAAGCCTGCGTAAATTCAGCCTGGAAGACCTAACTCCACCCATATACATCAAGGCCACCATGGAAGGATCCCTCTCCCCAGCGCCATCATCGCACTCAAGCGGGCGCCCGCCTGTCCGTCTGTGAGAGTCAGATCCCTCACTTCACCATGGACTCACCCAGGTTTCTGCGCTTATCCCAAAGAGGTTGTGCAGTTTTTCCTGGCCAAAGAAGTAGGGTGAAAGGACAGGGGGCGTCAGTACCATGGCCCTCGCACCTGCTCCTCATCCCCAATCAACGCTCTCAAGTGACTCCTCCCCTGCTCCCAATCAGCACAAGGCGGTCACATTTAAGCCCTCAGGCAGATGGCTCGACCGCTCAAACCGTACTGCGACCCACCACCTCCTCCTCTACATTCCCCTCATCCTCTACCTTCTCTCCACATCTACCACCACCAGTCTCCAGGCTCCGGGGGGAGACATCTAATACAAATAGATCATGGAGTGCCCATGATTGCAACGTCTTCCGCCGGGGTCTGAGCGCCAAATAACTCTCGAATAAAGCTTGCTCAACAGTCCATTCTCGTGGTCTCTTTGTCTCTCCAGGGTGAAATACAATAAAATTAACTGAATTAAAAATTATCAATCCAACTGATTGTCTAAACTAATAAACGCCAGTATTCAGGCGGATGTCATTTGTCACCTTGACAAGAGCAGTCTCAGTGCTGTGATGAGGTCTAAAACCTGACTGAAAAACATCAAATGAGTTGTTTATTAAGAGGAAATCTGTGAGCTGTTGGTAAACAACCTTTTCAAGGACTTTGCCCCAAAATGGCAGATTAGAGATGGGCCGGTAATGACTCAGTACTGCGGCATCAAGACTGCTCTTTATGACCGCAGTTTTCAAAGACATTGGGAATGTTCCAGATTGAAGCGACATGTTAACTATGTGAGTGAATGGTGCTAACAAACTGTTCAGCACAGACTTTAGAAATTTGGTGGGTAACACATCAAGGCAGCATGTAGATGAACTCAGACTGGTGATGATCTCATGGACAGTTTTGTCAGTTACAGGTGCAAAGTGAGTTAGCTCTAAGTGTCTTTGTGGTTTTAGGGTAATTTTTTGCATTGTGGGATTTATAGCATTTTTAATGCCCTGAAATTTGTCATTAAAAAATAATGCAAACTCATTACACTTGAATGTGGAAATGAGTTCTAACGGCAGCTGAGCTGGAGGGTTTGTTAATCTGTTTACTGTGGCAAACAGGACACGCCAGTTGTTACTGCAGCTTCCAATTATTTCAGAGAAATATCTCTCCCTAGTTCTACATAAAATGAGGTTGTATATGTTCAGATTCTCTTTGTAAATCTCTTTTTGAACCTGGAGCTTTGACTTGCGCCATTTCCATTCGGCCCTGCGGCACTCCCTTATCTGACTGAATCATAATTTCTCGACGGCGCCTTCTGCTTATTTTTAACCATTTTAGCCTTCATAGGGGCGATGGTGTCCAGAACATTCAAAACACTAGATGTAACAGAGTTCAACAAATCATTTACATTAGAACATGAGACATTTTCAAAGTTTATAATTTCCATAAACAGTGCACCTGTGCCATCACTTATGTGTCTCCTCTGAACAACTGCAGGACCAACCGGTGGTTTGGGAGAAACAGACAGGTCAAAGAAGACACAGAAATGATCAAACAGAGCAGCATCGACCACATTGACATTTGAAATATTTACCCCCTTTGTAATTATGAGATCTAGAGTGTGTCCTTTGCTGTGGGTGGGGCCACTCACATGCTGAGTAAGACCAAAGGTTTCAAGGACAGCATCAAGCTCTTTAGCGTTTCTGTCACAAATATTATCAACATGCACATTGAAATCACCTGTAATGACCAAACCATCAAAGTCTGTGCATACGACTGAAAGCATCTCAGTAAAATCATCAATAAAACGTTTGCAGTGCTGGGGAGGCTTGTATAAAACAATGAAGAGAATGGATGGAGACTGTTTTAGCTCCATTTTAAAGGATACGTACTCAAATGATGAAAACACCCCAAAAGACCACCTGCGGGTAATTATTTCATCTCTAAAGACAGCACAGACTCCACCCCCTTTTTTGTTTTCTCGTGTTTCAGATTCAAACTTAAAGTTGGGTGGAGCAGATTCTATCAGAACTACATTTCCTGTGTTTTTGTCAAGCCATGTTTCAGTTAAAAACATAAAATCAAGATTATAAGAAGAAATAAAATTATTAATTAGGAGTGATTTGTTACATAAGGATCTGACATTTAGCACAGCAATTTTCAGACTAGTTTCAGTGGGACTGGGCTTTATCTTTTCACAGGGAATATAAATCACATTTCTCAGATCGGGCCGAAATTAAAACATACTGGACGAAGACATTTCCAGACAAGGAGGTGACAGACCCTCCACCAGAAAAGTTGGATACAGCAGCCTTAAATCACAAAATAATTTCAGCACCACAGCGCCCCCTGCTGGCTTGGACCAATACGACATCAGGTACGTGAAAGTAAAATCATTATTAGTATCCTGCTCTCGTTGTGTGTATCTAACACAATTATAGCAGGATAGTAAAAAGACAGTGATGTCAAAGGCATGAACAATATGATGGATGGCAGTGGATAAGCTGTGTTACATGTGTTTGCAATGAGCGAAAACAAAATGGCCGACTTCCGGTGTAAACTTCCGGTCTCAAACTAAGCCTTCAAAATAAAAGACGGAGAAAAGCACTAAAACCAATTTTTAGCAAAACAATTACACAGAACGTAATAAGGGCAAAACAATTAGGATTATTTTTGAGGATGTTTAGCTTTACGAGAGAGGACAGCTGAGTGTGAAATGGGGCTTAGAGAAGGGAGGACATGCAGTGAACTGTCCAAGCCGGGATTCAAACTCACTGCACATGGAGCCTGACATGTGTGCTGTCGCATTAACCACTCCATCACCGGGCAGCACGTCAATGTAAAATTAATATGTTTTTTTTTTTTTTTTAAAAGGTAACCTGCTGTGATAATATTAGTCTAGCTCTGGCCGGTTTATCGGTTTTATTTTCAAGAGATTGTCTTGGTGTTAAAATGAAATACAGCAGTCCTTGAGCAGAGTATGAAAGAATAAAAAGAACATGTTTTGCAAACGAGTAATTAACCTGAACATGCTCACCATAATCCTGCTGTTTATTGAAAATATGTGCACTAGAGAGTACTGCAGAATATGAAAACTACACTTGAATGAGACAAGGCTTTACTATTGGATATTACTGCCAATATTTCAGGTTTTTGTGACTGACCGGCCAGAGTTGTGCATAATCTAAAGCAAGTCTCCTGCTCGAGGCCTGTCAAGGGCTGAAAACAGAAATGTACTATGTTAATCAGTTCTGGATTTACATTTTTGGCTTGTACAAAGTTTGATTTATTTTGAAAGTATTATAGTAGTAGTAATAGTAGTATTCTTGGAACTTTGCTCGCCACTATTGTTTTCACTAGCTGCAGCTGTGTATTTGTATATGTGAAGTTACTGTAATTCATTCTTTGGTGTACTGTTACAACTACATAGTGATATACCGAATATAAAATGCCTTTGTGTATGTATTTTGGTTTCAGCATATTTTTGCATGTGTTTTAATATTTTTTAACACCAATATATACAAAGCCATTTTTATACTTCCATCACTGCCATTCCCTGACACATTTGTAACCCTAAACTCGATATGAAGGTTCTTCTGTTTCTTTAGTTATGACTCAGTTTTGCAGGATAGAACCTGTGGTAAATATGTATCACAGTTTTACTTCTATTAAGTTGCAGTTGGTGAAGAAAAATGTTTGAAGTACAGGAAGTTGTGCTGAACTACTGGTCAGTCGATGAACGGTCGAAATGAGTTCCTCCGCCGGGTGAGAGGGTAGGATGCTCAGTCACAGGAGCTTGGAGCAGAGCCGCTGCTTCTCTTTTCCGGATACCTCTTGAGCACCTCCCTGGGGAAGTGTTTTGGGCATGTCCCAAAGAGGCCCCAGGGAAGACCCACAACACGCTGGAAGGACTCTCTCAGCAGGCCTGGGAACGCCTCAGGATCCCCCTGGAGGAGTTGGTAGAAGTGTTTGGGGAGAGGGAGTCCCTGCTTAGACTGCTGCCCCCGCGACCTGGCCCCGGATAAGCGGAAGAAGATGGATGGAGTGCTGAGTTCTCTGGAATCGCTCTGTGAAGCCATGGCACGTTGCATAACACAAAAACACTTTTACAAATGAGTTTAAATGATCATTCAACAAAATAAATGTGTGAAAAAGTATTATTCCTTGATAAATCATAACTATGGTGTTATTTATATGGATTTTCAGTATGGTTCCTTGGTAACCCCTAACACTTAACCCTAAGTACCTCTACCTATGTCATATTTGCTGACCATGTCCAACCGGGAAGTACAATTATCAACTTGAAATTGTTAAACTGGACAAATACCGGTGGTCAAAATGTTTAGTAAAACCTGAAATATAAATGTCTTCTAACTTGTCATATGGACGTTAAAGCCACCTCTTTACCACACTTTCAACATTACCTTGAAGAAAATAAAGGCGGAAAAGCAGCAGCTGTAGCCTGGAAATGAGCGACTTGTTTATCCTGCGTTCATTGAGGCCGTGGAGAGCGTCCTGGAGAAGGATGGTCTCCACACCACACATGGTCATGATGTCATTGTGTCCCTAGGAGCTGATTTGTTGGGTGAAAGCTCCGGTCCGTGCTGCCAAACACAGATGTTTCCTACAGTCTGTGGTGACCTTGTGTTTTATAGGCCCGCCTTATAATTAAATACACATAGAAGCCAGCAGGGAGCAGGCTGTGTGGTCAGGGATGGAGGTCGGAAGCAAACAACAAAACAAACACGTCAACATGGCACCAAAACAGTGAAGATGTGGCACTCTCAGTCTGTTGACAGTTTCAATAAACGGCTATCATCACTAAGGGCGTTGCTACGCACTGGAATGGAAAAAGGGTGTTTGAAAGTAAAGAATATGAATGAGAAAACTACATCTACTGCTGCTACTACAACACCAACAACAGCTACAACTTCTACTACTACAAATACAACAGCTACTGCAACCACTATAATTACTGCAAAAACTACTATAACAACTACTATTACCACAACAACAGTGCTATGACTCCAACTACAATAATTACTGCAAAATACTACAACTGCAACAACAACAACTACTACTACTATTTCTACTACTACTGCATCAACTACTACAACAACTACTACAAAAGCTAATACAACTAGGCAAGCCAAGTTTAGTTGTGGATCACAATTGATACACAAGGTAATTCAAAGTGCTTGACACTGGGAAAACTGCATTAAAATCACACAGATCTTACACAAAACAGTTTAAAAGAGAAGAGCGCAAAGACAATCATTTGACTCATTTGCACAGCTAAACAAAACATTTTTAGCTTAGATTTGAACATTAGTACAACATTTTAACAAGTAGTACAACAACTACAACTACAGCTAAAATTACAACTACAACTACTACAACTACTACTAATATTACTACTACTACCACTTCTTGGTCCACTACTACTACTACTACTGCAGAATGAGAAATTATGACTGCTGCCATTGCAATTAACACTTAACAAACTAAATATTATATCTTTAGAATAAAATAAAATAAAAACCTCAAAATGTTGCACGTAATTTTGGCATTTACATTTGATTACAATGGCATTTTTGTGTCTAGCAAAAATTATATTAATAGTATGTTCTGATACCATCATTACTTTTATTTTTGGTACTATTATTTTACACATCTGGATTTGATATAAAGCATCTTGCCTGAAAGTAGTACTATATAGGCCAAACAGGATTAAGCTAGCTTTTCTCTAACTGCTCTGTTTTAGTGATCGCAGCCAATCAGTGAAACCACACTCTTAATGTCTTTGGCCTCGTTACGTCAACATTTAACAGGAACTATGACTCCTTCCAGCTCCAACTCCCTGGTGTTTGGATGATCCCTCTTTTATTCCTGTCTGTATGTGGAATGTCCTCCAGAAACACTGGGATAAACAAATGGCTGAAGCAACAGCTGTGCAAACGCAGCCATAGAAAGTGACGAGCTCTCAAAAGCACATGTGAGAAATCAAATGAGGGATGAGTATTTACACTGGGATTCTTTCTGTGAGAAAAGCAAACCATGGACACTGTATCGAGAATGGAGACTGTTTCAGCAAAAGACACAAGAACACATTGAAGTTCATGGAGAGGCGTGTGTGGGGTTGGGCGGGACAATAACCATTTCAAAGCACGTTTAGATACAGATGTAACAAATTAAATACTGCTACTTCTGGTGCTACCCATTTTTACAAGTATGCCTATTACCACGGGTGCTGTCAGTGCTTCAGATGCTGTTACTATCCACTAAAGTACAGTCACTACTTCTGCTGCTTTACTGCTGGTACTACTGTTGCTGCTGCCACTACTACGACCTCTACAACTCGTAGCTACTGCTGTATCTGCTCTTCTTTTTCTGCTATATTTTCTCCTGTGACCATACCTCCATGTGAAGGCCTAATCTCGTCAGATTTCGTAAGATAAGGAAGCCCGGGCCTGGTTGGTGCGGGACGGGGAAAACCTGGAGTGGCGCAGCAGTGGAATAGTGGAAACTGTTGTTGTGTCCTTAGGCAAGACACTGTACCACCTTTGCCTATATTATTGTCGTGTGTGTGTGTGTTGGTGGTGGTGGTAGGAGGGGCTGATGGTGCAGATTGCCAGCCTCACTTTTGTCAGTCGGTCCCAGGGCAGGTGTGGCTTCAATAGGAGCTTACTACCACCAAGTGAATGAATAAAGCACTTTGGGTCTCATGAAAGGTGCTGTGTAAATCCAATGCATCACAATAGTTATATTGTTTCCACTACTTTTAATTTAAAAAAGATAATAATAATAATAATCTGTATATATCAGTTGATTCAACAAAAGACAAAACTATGCTTTTGTAACTGATAAATGTAACTAAAGGAGAAGGTCAACACAAAGTTTATTGAGTATCTCTGTGGTTACATCTTCAGAATAAACAGACACTCCTCATCATGGTACAATGGATGGGAGGGACAAGAAAAGCAGTGTTTATGCTGTGATGGGGCAGTTCTCCAGTAGAACGTCCACAAAGTTTGTTTGAAGACCACAACCCTCAAAAGAACTCCAAGTTTTATTCTATTTTTGAATATACGGTAGAGAATGCATCATTACCAGAGCTTAATGTTGCATATCACCACTATGTGACCTATTTTAGCTCATAAGCCATTCTGAATACAAAAGAGAAAATGTAGTCGTTTGGTCCAAAAAGGAAATGTCAGGCTTTGAAATGTATATTTTTATAAAAGTAACTTGATGCTGCTTGAAGTATAAATAGGCTTAATACAAAAAGCCCTAGTTAAGGAATATCTTAAAGGTGCTCTATGTAACTTCATGATGGAGGGTCTGCCACTTTCTTGTCTCCATGGAGATGCTTGGAATGTTGCACAATATGATTTCTGTCTCTCTCTCCTCTCACTTTCTCTCTTTCCCTTATTTTTCTTTTTTACGGTATGGTGTAAAACACATACTTTGAAAACGTACAACTACAGTCGGTGGCAGTAAACGCACCTTTTCAGTTGGCTGCAAACCGCCATTAAAAGTAACACGTCAACAACAACAACAATAAATCTGTTTCCATGGAGAAAAGAAGGCGAAGCCACCAAATTACAGGTCAGGTCTTCAGAGTGGTGACCCAACTCACAATTATACTGCATGTTTTATAATAAAAATACCTGTAAATGAGTAAATGCAACATATATATATATATATATATCAATATATATACATATACACATATATATATATATATATATATATACACATATACATACATACATATATATATATATATATATATATATATATATATATATATATATATATATTAATGAAGGCAACGTATGTTCAACTTTAATATTTTATTTTTTAAGTACTAACAATGCTGATGTGTCTTCTCAAAAACTGCATATCATGGCTTCTCTATAGCGTGAGTTACAGTAAACCTTCTTGCACTTTTGAACACATGAAAGAGCAGACGGGATTAAAGTGCACTAATCCACATCTAACCCTGCACCCCTTCTGTCGTGACACCCTGGGGTGACACTTAACACAGCGCTTGTTAAACGTCTCTGGCGTTGGCTTAACTGCTGTTTACTAGACGCCTTTCATACAGACCACACCCTGAGTTATTGGACCCCATGGCCTTCAGATAGACCCCACGTAGACATACAGGGGCCACATATCGCTGACGTGCTCAAGAAGAAGAGATGAGGGAGCACAAGTACTGCCTCCTCCATTGACCAGGACTTGTAATTACACCCATCAAAGCCTTCGGATAAATATAAATTCCATTCTCTTTTGGCAATGGTGCAATTGTGGTTTTTGACTGGGGACAAGGGGACTGAGTTGTCTAGGATTTGTGACTCACAGTGCAATTGCAAAACCATCCTCGGGTATCACCACACTCCAAAATAGATGCAAAAGTAGAAAGAGTCCAAGGTGTGTCTTGACCACTGTGCCATGTGAGATACGGGCTGATAAACGTGGACATACCTGAAAACCCTAACTTCAACGTTAGGGTTTTATGTCTGTGTAGATGTATACATTTACTACTGATTTATTTATAAAAAATGGAAATATGTTCTAATGTATTTTATAAATACATTATTACATACAATTTTATTTTAATATATATATATATATATATATATATATATATATATATATATATATATATATATATATATATATATATATATATATATTAAGAGTTGAAATGATCCTCGGCAGCTTTTGTCTCATTTCATATAATGATTAAATCCTGCTTATTTAAATTGTATTTTTTACAGCAATGTCCCAAATGAATCATATATTTCTTTGACCAGACTACACTTAAACAGCACCTATGAAAAAAACTGTTCCCATCCTCTGCCAGCCTGGAACAGTCAGGAAGCACTTGTTTAGTCTTTTCTAATACCTGGGCACCACCGAGGGAAGTGTGGATGTAGACACAGACAGGACAGTAAGTACTTCAACTTCGTACATGTTCTACAGCTGTGTTTACTTGTTTTGTTTATTCATGGACCTTTAAATATGAAAAACATAGTTTTGTCCTAGTTGATCAAGTAACCAAGGCAAGTTCATTCGTGGGGCACAATTTCTACACAAGGCAATTCAAAGTGCTTTACACAACAGAAAATTTCTATTCTTTCACTTTAACAATTTTGCTGACATGACTTAGAGATCTGCCAGATGGAAAAAACAAATCTATTGGACCACACTGGCAGACACTCTAGAAACTCTTTCCCATATTTATTTGACATTGCCAGCATGACAGGTGTCTCCAGGATGGGCACAACGCTTTTTAAAAAATCTTTCCCATGTTTGACCGTCCCTAGACGTCAGCGCGCTATCTGCCCCCTATCTGCTATCTGAGCGTATGTATCTTTAATGCCGACTCTCTCATTGACGCCACCTTATTTGTGGCGCTTTTGTATCTTTAACGACGGACCCAGTCTCGTCTGCCCCTTCCCCAGATTTTGCTTTTGCTAAACTAATTGTCCCAGACAAAACTCAACCAAAGCTTTTAGTACAGCAGTACTATTGTAGGCACATTTTTTAAAGGAACTTAGTTTTGGACTACAACTTAAGTAGATCATAATTTTATAATTTGTTCATTGTAAACCACAATATTGATCTAAAACTTCTTAGTAATAGAAACCTGTTCAAACTCCGCCTCTTTCAACATTTCAACATAACACATGATTTTATTGTTGAAATGTTCTGAGCACTTGAGCCTCAGTTGAAAGACAATACAAGATTATTCAAACATGCATGAATCAATCAATCAATCAATCAAAATACGACTTTGAGTAGAGGAGAAAACACTGCTAAACCAGGGTTAAAAGCTCATTCACGTTGGCTTTCCTTCCCCAATTGTCCTTAAAGTGACAACTGGGGAGCAGTAGTAGTAGTAGTAGTAGTAGTAGTAGTGGTGCTGCACTATAACATTTTCATGTTATTGCTCTGCCTGGATGCTCCACAGTCTAGCATTGACCTTAAAGGCGGTATGGACGATTTTTCGGCGATTTGAGAACTCAGGCGGAAGTGCACATGCGCACTCCCCCGTGCGGACTGATACAACACACATGTGCATTTGTTTATTAGCGCAACGGAGCGCATCGCTCGTCTCCCGTAGATTTCTGTCCACTTCTGCGTCAGCTCGAACTGTCTTTCTCCGTCTTCATTTTGCCCAGTACACTGAGGGAACTATATTTTGATAGATCCATGCGCTTAGACACGTGGAAACGTGGGGACGAGCCTGACGCGGCTGCAGGTGAGCGATAGGTGCGTTTTATGATTGATACGTGGCAGGACAAATGATTTATCCACGCCACGAGGAAATATGATAAAAGATTTGCTGAAAAAAATCGTCCATACCACCTTTAACTAGTTTGCATGCATTAAATTACACAGCTAAAAACATGCATTCTTACTGTGATCCATGAAGAAAGATATGTTTAGGGTGCGTTTACGCTTTCTCAAACACCAAACTGGAACAAAACTAGGACTAAACCAGGAAGTAAACATGGACAAGGCCAGGTGAAAAACAGGACTAAAACAGGTCAAAATCAAGTCTACATAAAAATAAATCTAATGTTTAACGTTACCAAAGAGCAGAACACTAGCCCTGACTAACACGCATGAAGTAGTGGCAGTAGAAGTAGTGGAAGCAATACAGTACTAGTTGCAGAAGCAGTTGTAATCATGTGCGGGTGACCTTGTTGTCACGGCGACCCGCTGCTTCCACGCGTCATTGTCTCCTCGTTTACCAGCGCGGCTCCCGGATACCGCTGCAGTCTGGATGTGACGTTTTTCTGTAATTAGACCCAATCTAGCCACCCACACCACAGGGACTGAAGACTGGAACATGTCATCAGCACCTCTGCCACCTCGCCCACCTCCGAAGACAAGGGCAAGGCCGCGTACACACATATACCGCCGTTACATACAATATGGGAATAGTGAAATATTAAAGAGCTCATAAAAGTTGGGGCACGCTGTAATTGAATCCAGATTTCCAAACGTCCAATAGCAGTTGTTCAGATGGGATATTGAAACTTGCCTTAAGCCGTTCCCTATCATACGCAGCCAAAATCAAGCTCGTCCCACAACCACAGAGAATTTCCAGTCGGAGAAAGTTTCCCACTAACAGGGCAAAAACCCTGGATATCTGTAATGTTGCTATTCAAATTACATATTGTGTCACACGTTATAACTGAGAATATTGGGGTAAATGAAAGGTGAAAATAGCTTAGGGTGATTTGATTTGGAGTTTGAAGTTTGAATCCAGCTCCATGTCCTTCCCTTTCTCATCCCCATTACACGCTGCACTGTCCTGTCCAAGCCCAAAAACATAAACTATTATTATTATTATTTATTTTATGACCTAGTATTAAACTATCCCCAGTAGAGGAAGTCTGTTGAAGTACAAATATTTCCAGCAAAGTTCTGCAACACAGCAAAATAGTCTTGGATGCAAAGACCTAAACTGTACGTTTTTGGAGATGTGTTTACTTTGCCTAGAATGTTCCACAGTATGTATCATGACTTGATTACATTCCAGAGTTTTTATTGTCCATAAAGAACTGTTGAAAAACTCTCAGCAGATCTATAACTTGAGCTGGTATTGTTATCTTTATGGAGATAGATGCGTTTAATGCCATAGAGTGGAACAACATGCCTTCTTCTCCTGCTGGCACTAATATCACTTCCTAAACTAAATGTATGCATTATATTTGATACATTTCAGCAGGAGTTTCATGCTGTTGATTTTTTTTGTTTGGCGCAAGTTTGCTTTCTGAAAGGTTTCTCACCGTTTTTCTCTGGAAAGAGCTCATATTTCCACTCTCCAACTCCCCAGTGATGAAAACCATAATGCAGTGATGTCACTGAGTAGAACAATATGGTTCAAACTGATATGTATGTTCATCTTTCATTGGAGACATGGAGGAATGCAATGGTCCAGGATTATACAAAATGGCTATATACAAGCTGTCTTTACAACTCCCTAAAAGTCTCTCTACAGTATTTACAAAGGAGAGGAGTCGGATTACAGCATGTCTCGTGTCAGCGCTGAAAGAGGTCACAAGGTCAGCTGTGTGCTGTAAGTGAAATCCTCAGTGATGAAAAGATAATGCAGATGTACCGTGGAGTTCTAAGTTGGATTCACGCTTTTCCCTGTAAAACTGTCATGTCCGATAATGAGCTTTTATATTTGGGTGTCAAGAATTGATATGGCGCAATATTAGAAGTGTTCAATGTTTGTTGTCTGTGTTGCACCGAATCACCAGTACCAGTCCTTTGTCTGTGAATTTTTGTTCATCGACAAATGGCAATACACCTCTTTCTGATTCTGATTCTGAGTAAAGACGCACCTCAAATTTGACATAATTATCTTTTTTTACCTATGTTATTAGGTTGTAATTGCAATAAGTGCATTTTAATTGCATGCAATAGTAATTGTATTGTTGCAAACATATACACAGGGCCGGCCCAGCCTATAAGCGAACTAAGCAGCCGCGTAGGGCCCCGAGGCGTTAATAGGGCCCCCAATCTGGCAACCCGTCGTATGCGAAGTGCAAGCGCAGCGTGCGCCACTAGTGTAGTAGCGCTGCTGGCGCGGCAGCGCACACAGCGGTAACATAACGCACAAACCGCATTTATTTGTAATGACAATCTGGCAACCAAGACACCAAACCTGCGCTGATTGGTCAACTTCATTGTGCGCGAGCAGAACGAGAGCAAAACATAAACACAACACAACGTGGTCCTCATGTCCAGAGGAATATATCTCCTGGTGCCGAAAAACGAAAGAAGAAACTTCTTGACGATGTAAAGAAACTGCAAACTCAACAACACTCTCCAGGTATTGAACTTCTCTTACAAAGACGGTTAATGCTGCTGTTTGAAACAACACGATTCTGTCACGTTAGTTCGCTCAGGCTGAAGGCGACGAGAGCTCTGCCCCGCGCACAATAATATGTCTGAATGAAAGATAATAAGCTTCACATTTACACCAGCCCGGTAGTGTGAGCTGCAGGTGAGGCCGGGGAGGGGCGTCTGTGCCCCGGTCACTAAGAGGCGGAGATCCGGTCCGGACGAGCGCCGTCTCGTCCGGAACCTCTGACGTGAAACTTTGGAGTGAACAGTGTGCGGCCCCTGTCCTGGGCCCCTGTCCCGGGCCCCTGTCCCGGGCCCCTGTGCAGCCTCAGTCAGAGATGAGCGGGTTTGAGTTTGCGTCCCTCTCTCTCACATCACCATGTGTGAGATCAATCGTGACTCGTGATGTCTGTTTTACTTTGACTTCTTAAAGTGCAATAAGAGGAACGTAAAGGTTTAAGCGTGTAAGGTCCATCAGCCAATCACATTGCAGCATTGTTTCATGCAGGAGTCCAGTGTGTGATGTTCTGATCAGAACAAACATTTATATTGTAATTCACTTTTAATAGAGCAATAAAACATTTCAATTTATTTAAAAAGCATCATTAAACTATTTGTTATAAATTATAATTAATTGTCAGTGAAAAATAACCAGACATATTATGATTACGTCTGTTATAGAATAATACTATATATTTTCATACAAAAGTGGCAAAGCTGCAGAAACGCAGTCTCTTCACTATAGCTAGGTTTGGACCTTCACTTCTCGTTCTGTTCATTCTCTGGGAATAACATGTTTGCACTGTTTTATCAGTGTTAATTGTTAATCAAGCAATGCTTATGCCATTTGTTTAATTTAATATAACTTGTTTTGTCACTTTAGCAAGAAGGAACAGTTGGGAGCTGTAAAAGATAAATTAGTAAGGATAACTATTAATTTTACATTTTCAGTTAAAATGAATCAATTTGACCATAATTATTTTTCATAGCCAATATTGTATTGAGTAATTAAGTACACTAATGTATTAATAACTGGCTTTAGTCATTTTCTCCTGGCACAGTTTCATCACATCATCATTTTATAGCATTACAACCTCAACATTTTACTCTTACTTTAGCCGGTTGGACCACATTAAAATGCACCAGAAGACCCAAAAAAGGTCTGAAAATCTCTGGGGGAGGGCCCCCAGACCCCCCTGTTCATTAATTTAAACTGCTAATGTGGCTGTCGACCCTTAACGCCCACAAATACGCCCAAAAACATATCTGGGACGTGTGTTATTTGTTCAGGGAGTAGAGGTGATGTCAGCGGAATACCAAGTTGCATTGTGGGATTTAAGTTAGCAATATTTGAGCTTGTGAGGTGTTGAGAATAAACTAACTGGCAAACAGATGCCCTGGAGTTTTGGTGCGCTTTGTTAGCGTTGAAGAAAGTTCCCATATGTGAATTGTTTACTGACAATGGCAATAAAACTGATTCTGATGACGTGGTGAGGGGCCCCCAAATTTTTTTTTGCTTAGGGCCCCCTGAAGGCTTGGGCCGGCCCTGCATATACAAATAATTGTACAACATTGTTTTACTACATATTTATATTATTCATTATTTTATTATTACTGTACATATAATGCAAATGTTGTTTTGTGATTAAACATGGGCAAATAAAGAGCCTATAACCTGGACGAATTGTTGTTTTGGAAGAAAATAAAGTCAATACTTGACACTGGTTTGTGAAAGTGATGGAGTGCAGTCTCCTCACCGTGGCTCTCAGGCTGTGGCAGTTTACACGGAGCTGTGGGAGCAGGGAGGATGGGGCAGAATGTGAGGATGGGGCGGTATGGGGCAGAATGGGAGGATGGGAGGATGGGGCGGTATGGGGCAGAATGTGAGGATGGGGCGGTATGGGGCAGAATGTGAGGATGGGGCGGTATGGGGCAGAATGTGAGGATGGGGCGGTATGGGGCAGAATGTGAGGATGGGGCGGTATGGGGCAGAATGTGAGGATGGGGCGGTATGGGGCAGAATGGGAGGATGGGGCGGTATGGGGCAGAATGTGAGGATGGGGCGGTATGGGGCAGAATGTGAGGATGGGGCGGTATGGGGCAGAATGGGAGGATGGGGCGGTATGGGGCAGAATGGGAGGATGGGGCGGTATGGGGCAGAATGTGAGGATGGGGCGGTATGGGGCAGAATGTGAGGATGGGGCGGTATGGGGCAGAATGGGAGGATGGGGCGGTATGGGGCAGAACGGGACTATGGCACCGTGGGAGTATGGGAGGGGACAGTACACACACTCGCACAGGGGGAGGGTCCGGAGGGGCTGGGGAGGAGAGGCTGATGGTGGTTTAAATACAGCGGCGCTTAGTCACACTTTCGCTCAGGACTGCCCTGTGTCAGCGGCTGCCCCCGCTCTCCTCATGGGACCTGAACTCAAGCGGCTGCTGATGCTACAGACGAACCTCACATGTTATTGTCCCTTTTGAACATTGGGCAGAGTCGTCCCGAGTTGCTCACAATTTGTCTAATTTAATCATCGCGAGAGCTTGTTCACAGTAGCGCTTGACCATCCGCGAACACGCGCTGAAAACTGCCATGGAGTACTTCAGCTTTTGTTTTATCTTCTCCCTCTGGTTCAAGTTTGCGTCCTGTGTCTTCTCCACTGACTCTCCTCCTGCCCCCGCGCCTATTCCCAAAGGTAAGATAGATTCATGATCACATATAGAAAGGCAAATAAGCTGCAAAAGTCTGGACATTGTTTCCGACTTTTCTATAACATGACGTCACCGGAGTGTACGACGCGCGCACGGGACACGCGCGCCTGGGGGCTCCCGTCTTTACATTTAGAACTTTAGAGCAAATGTTAAGGGCGCAAAATTGCATGATAAGGGTTCAAACCAAATTGGTCTGCGGCTTGTCGCAATATCGTGTTTATTTGATGCGTGCTGCTGGAGCTTTTATGTCTGTGGGCTGTAAAGTGTCGGAGCGTGAAAGAAGTTCATTTGAAGGCGCAGCTTTGATGGGAGAATTGCTTCAATTAAGGCGCGTTCAAAGCGGGTGAAATGGGACGTTTTGTGGTGATCAGGTGCGTTATGGTTTACTCATTATGGCTGGGATTCTATGACAACCTGCATCATTAAAACATTAGCCGTTTGAGGAGAGGAACTGCATGCAAATGTCACAACTGTGTATTAAGAAAGTATCCGAATGCTTTAGGATATACTTCATGTAACCTATAGAATTGTTAGCCTACTTTTTCAATACAGTTCAATGCATTGTAGTTCTGGTATAAGAAGAACAAGAACAGCAAAAACATACATCAACATGAATAGGCATTCTTCTGCTTGAGTCATTTTCAATTTTGAGGCGACTTTACATTTATTGAGTAAATTCCATAGTAGTTCCTCCACCTCTGTTTACAGTGTATTATAGACACCACACTAACCTCACTATTCCACAGCTTTATAGACTTGTGTGAGACGCTTAGCCCTGTTAACTGTAGCCATGGCTAAATTGCTCTAAATTGCCCTAAAATGATCTCGGTTAAATAGGACTCTGTTTGCAGGCACAGGCTTAGGTAAAACCTCCACATGACAGTTTAAATGGATGCATATGCTTCTGCTGTCACAAGTGTCTGTAGGTGAAGTCCCAGAGCTGCACTCAAGACTTTCTCTTCCCCTCCGACATGTGCAGTAGTCTTTTCAGTCATGCAGATAATGCACAAACTTTAACTAATCAAATATTGCACAGCCTACTAGAATGGAAGCTTCTTTTTATGAAGGGCACGCTCCCAAATTCACCACCAAAATCAGGACCACATCAGAAATAAAATGAGCTCATTTTATGACCAAATAATGACAAGCGTGATTGCATCCTTAAATGTTCCATTATATCTGCCACTAAAATATACTAGAATTAGTGGAGAATTAGTGGAAAATTGGCCATTTTAATTTACAAAATGTAAATCTAACCTAAATTATTTGGAGTAGCATTTATGCAGTGGTGGAATGGTGCTAAAAATGTGTACCGGTACTTAAGTAAAAGGGTTATTACCAGTAGAAGTAAGTAAGTATGAAGTACACATGAAAAATACTACTCAAAATATGAGTTACTTATTTAGTTTATTCGTATGCAATTCCACGAGCATTTTGGATCAGTCTTTCATCCAAAACTTGATTAATTAAAATTTTAAACTACAATAGTGCTGTTATGTGTATATTTACTGTAGATTGGTATTTGTAGGTTTGACAGGAACAGATGGTGACAAATTATACTCAATTACAAGTACGTGTTTGAAAATCAGCTCATCTATCAACTATTAAAAATCTATTTTTAAAGTATATGTAATAAGTTAATGTTTACCCCTGCATTTAAAGCAGAACTAGGTAATTTTAGCGATAGCGTTCCCCCTGCAGCTCATTTGAGAAAATACACTGTTGGAGAACAGACAAAAAATAATTTTATTCTTTCCCTGTATAGAAATTCAGCAGTAAAATCACAAAAACCATAAACGTTGACAAATATTGAAAAAAAGGAAGAGCCAGGGTTTCCCAGGAGTCTTTAGGTCGTTGTCAGACAATGTTTCAAGGCTGGTTTTCCACCCACAGACAGCAGGGAGAGACCAACACCCTGAAAATACATAATTAAATGTCACAGGGATTTACAAAGACGTCTAATATGGTAAAAGTCATAATTATTCCTCCTTTAAGTAGGTTTCAGTAAGCCTCATTTACACAAGTCTACAGACTTTCCACACTGTAACAATTGGACCTTTGCACAGTCTGTGTTAGTAATTCAATCAAATGTCTCTGATTATGTGTTAATGGGCTAAAAGAAAGACAGTCGTTGAATCCAGGAATCATGATTCACATTGTTCCAGAGTTTCCAGAACAAAGGACAATGAAGTCAACACACAATAATAAAAAGCAAGTCAAAGCGATTGGACGTGGCTGATCATGTTGAGGTGTACTTGGTGTGATAGCAGGTGGACACCTGCAGGGGCTGTGGACAGCAGGTTGTTTGTTCCCTTGTGGTTTTGGAATGTCTCTGGGTGGAGTAGACCATAAAGTCCCTGAAAGGAGTCATTCAGAATCTTACAAAATGGACACGCAAAATAGTCTTGAGTATAGAAATGAAAAGTATCAAAAGTATTCACAATTCTTGACACCATAACAAAACAACAGTGACATTCTTATCGTCTAATACAGTGCCATTACACAAGTTTGTGAGCAGCTCTGAATGATAAAGTCAATTTAATGTGAGTCAGATAAAAAACAAAAACACGCTTCACGTTGGAGGTGGGATATGTATTAAAAAGAGATATTATCTCAGTTGTTCTTTTGTAGATATGAAAATTAGAATATCAAGTGTATCGTCCGTCAGAATCATTAAAAAGACTCCAAAAGAGCAGCACATAAGAGGATGAGGCACTTTTGTTTAATTTTATAATCTTATCAGTCATATCATGTTTTAAGCAATACTAAAAAAATACATGTACAAGCTCATTTTAGCACATTTTTGATACATTGTAATAACAGTGAGTGAATAGAGTGAATATTGTCATTGCAATAATCCCCAAAAAACAAAACATTATTTTTTGTCTGTATTGCCGACATTTAGGTTTACTTTCCTAGAGTAGTAAAAAAAAAAAAAAAAAAATCATAAAATTATTGTGATTTTTGATTCTTATGATTATAACGTGATCTGAATAATCTTGACATCCCACTTGAACGTCTTTATAATGCTTTTGTTGATTCATTGATGCCAAAAGTTTATACATAGAACAGGAAGGAAACTCCACCTAAGTCCGTCCACCACTTGGGCCCTGGATAATGGCTCTTTATCATCAACAAACTAACAAACACATGACATTATCACCTCGCACGATACCGTCACCACGGATCATCACCACTTCTTTTTTAGGTAAAAAAAAAATAGATTAGCGTTGCACAGTTAATTGTGTGTCACATTTTAACCAGGATCAAGATTCAGTCGTTTAATAGTCCATATCAGCTTGTGCCTGTTTTAATCAAATTAGAATATCTAGACTGTAATGTTCATGTTCATGGAATTAATGTTGAAAGCCACCACTTATAATAACTACAATTTAATAGCCCTAATCAAGCATAAATACATATTTATAATGAACAAATAGTTTATTAAGAATGATTCAAGCTTAATTAAAGGGTTAGGATATGGATTAAGTTACCAAGCTTTACTGCTTTAGTTGTTCATTATGAATTAAATCTTTGTTCATGCTTCATTAATACTGATGAAAGTGTAGTTATCTAGAAGTGTGATCAGTCCGTTATATTTGTTTTAATTAGACAAAATTCAATTGAACGTTGTGATTGATCAATATAAGGGAAAAAAACTAAACATTCATACCTTATAATTAACTTTACTTCTTACTGCATTCATCAGTCTTCTTCACTTTTTCTGGGGCGCCACGCGTCATCATCTTCTTCAGGGGTCACTATATCATCTTATATGGCATCTGTGGTTGCCATGGTTAGAAGTCATTTAAAACCTGCAATAACATAATACTTTTTGAGGCACAACCTTGGCACATTATTAAATACAGGGACCCACAGCAAGATTGGGCCAAGAGTTACAACATCTTAGTTCAAATGTATTTTAAATGTCAAATGGAACAAACACATTTAACGGTCGAAAAGGACATCTCGCTAACTTTCCATTATTACATTGTTTGGAAGATCACTCCAAGCAAGATTTAATGATGACAAATAATTACCTTGCACAGCTTTTTAAAGGTCTGGCAGGAAATCCATAAACTGCATCACAATGGGGCGTGTTTGTCGTTTCATATTTGGTGCTTAATTCTGCATCGAAGGAATTGATTGACATCTAAATGAAAGCTGTAATAAAAAACGACAGTGACCTCATTGTTTTGGTGTACCAGTCCATCCCTTTCATCCGTAATTGTAGTGGATTTAATTGCTAACTAAATAAGGTATTCAGAATGATGCAAAACGAGAATCCCGACTTATTTCCGTGCCCGGGGCGATGACATCATGCCACTTCCTTAGGCAGCGGTTCTGTGGTTTGACACATGTAATTGAAAGCCCAGGCGCTACATGGATTATGGACTTGGAATGTTTTATCTATTATAGAGTGAATGTTAGGCTATATAACGCCTCCCACCTCAGAGGGGATTTCTGAACTTACCCTTTATGTGGTTATGAAGAGTTTTGATGGTGAACATATGGGCCACAACTCACCTAGGACAATAGTATGAGCAGGATAAAAAAAAAAAAACGGTCGTCTCCATGTCTGTCTTTCTGTCTAGCCTTATACTTTTTGGTGTATTTTGTGCCTTCTTGTAACTGTTGCATCAATGCCAAAACAGTCTGTGGTCATATTAAAATTCTGATGGATTCTACGGATGGAAAAGCCTCACTAAGTGCATCTATGTTTAGCTGTATGCTGAGAATAAAGAGTGTGAAGGGTGCGTACTCTCGTGAAAATGGCTGTCTGTAATTGGTCGGTTCAGTACTGGCCTGTGTTTGCGATGGTAAACATTTACGATATAGTGTAGTAGGGTCAACAGTGCACGCGTAGGGTTTAATGTATCAACAATTGCATAGTTACGTTTGCCAAGGTGGTCAGCTTATTGTATACTGGGCTTGTGGCGTTGGCTGTTAGTGATTAGCTACTTGCTAACTACGGCTCGAATGTGTGGGAGATTTTTTTTGCAAAGATCGGTAATGGGTAGAATGCTCTGATACGGATACTGGTGATACTGGTATGGATATCGGCGCTGATCTAGATGAAATAGCTGGATCAGGAGTCACTTTCACGATATGGGTTCAGCCAATACATTGTTTGGACCTGTAAATTGATGTAATAAAACTGTTAACAAGCTTTTCGCCCAAAACCTTTTATACAGTTTTAACACTTTAATGAATAATAAATAGTTAAATGGCATAATCTGATCCATTTTATAAACACATGCTAGTTTTAGTGACTGACAGGGGTCGGTTGGTATCAGGTGTTAAAGCCCATCAATAACAGTATCAGAACTGAAACTGAAAAAGCTGGATTTGTGCATCCCTGGTAAAATCATGCACATCATTTGGACTCTCGATTGTGCAGAATGTAGAAAGATCATATAAAAATAATCGCAAAATCATTACATCTAAATGATTTTTCCACAAACAAGAATCCCCCTTGACACACGTCCACGCTTGGGAACCACACTTGAATTGATTGCAATATATGACCAATTACCTGGAGGACTTGTGTGCTTCTTCAAACGTGAGTTATTATTTAACATATTCACATATTCTTGTACCTAGAGTACCAAGTCAGTGCATGAGTAATGAGGGTATAAGCAATAGCAAAATAACAAAGTGGCGTTTGAGATGATAGACTTTGGCAGATAGAGATTTATTTTTCACCAGCAAGTTTCCAGGGACATAAATTTATCATAGTATTAGTCAGGCACCAATTTAGGACTATTAACACTAGCACTTTCCATCGTCTGACAGTTTCCAGCTTTTCTGTTGAGTCGTACGTATATTTATTTAGAATACTGGAAGAGAATGATCTTCTGCGTGAAAGAGGGACGATCCGAAAGGTCGAAGTATATTCCCTTTCCTCGTGTCCTCCCTTCCGAGCGGCTCTAAACTCATGCTAGTGTGAAAGTTTACCCAGAGGCCTGTGGCAGAGGGGGAGAGAGAGAGGACCACTGGGACTCTTTGCCTTTCTTGGAGACGCACTACAGTACGGTCCACATTCTTGTCTTCCTGTGGCTGTTGGTACTGAGCTGAGAAGAGAACATGTAGGCCTAATGTTTATTCTAACACTACACTCTCGCTCCAAATCACAGCTGTGTCTGTGTCTGCCGACCCCTCCCTCCCTTTGCCAGGTCTCATCTAAGAGGACTGCTCCTTCTGAGCTTATGTTTGGACAGAAGCCTCGTCCCATTTGAATCTGGCCAATGCCATGTGAAAAATCCAATCGTGATCTGATCCCAGAGAGAAAATGTAATTGAAACCGTTCATATTTGCAACGTAATGACTGTTTAGTCCTTTGTCTAAGATGTAATTTGCAGGAATTTTCATATAAAAGGTGTTCAGGTGAAACTGGATGAGCTAAAAGGGGCTTTCAGTACGTGCCCGTCCAGAATCACATACATATGGTTGCAATTCTGATCATCTACCTCTTCTCCCAAGCAAAATAAAAGAATGCAAATCATTAGTTCAGTTGATTCTAGTTTCTTTTCAGTCTTTTCAGTAATTTGAATGACACGTTGCAGCGCGGGACTTGTATAAATCAGTTGTCTGTTGTCTGAACGGGATGAACCCTGTTAGTAATCAGGTTTATAAATAGATGCATACATTTGGTTAGCTTGGTTTGGCGGTCCATAATTCTTCCTAGACACATCTTCGCCTGAAGTCACCCTGTCATGTCAGAGATGCGCCGGCGTGTGTGAAAGCGTCTCTGTCTCGTCGCGGGGCAGCTCGTCTGAATCCCCGGGCTCTTCCAACGAAACATAAAAAGTGTGGCTATGTTGTTCCGATCGCAGTCACCGAGGGAGACGCAGTGGAGAACCCGCCCGTCTGTTTCTCTCTCTCTCATAATGCAGTGCTTTTCTGGGAATACAACGTGAAAATAAAGTCTGGTGAAATCAGGACACAGACAGAACAAAACTACCGCTCCTAAATTATGATTTTTCAGTGACATGGCAGTGACATTTATTGTAAAAACCATCACACTCATTTTCTGTCACACAAAACAGACTAACAACATTAGCAGTCACAGCTTAAAAGTGCATTTTATTTAAACTTTTATATTAAAATCCAATAAATATGGCATAATTTAGCATTGTCTTGCTTTATAACTATTATTACTACTACTATTATTTAACAGGTTTAAGTATTACTGTCAAGACCACTAATGAGAATAGGCAGCACTACTACTACTACTTCAACTAAATATTACCGTTACTTAAAGCTGTTTAAACCGCTGCAGAAGAAGTGTTTATTTTATTTATTTGGCTTATTTAACTGAGTCAGTGTTCATTAATCAACATTTTTGTAAATGCAATGTAATGTAAATTTATCCAGAGAGGGTATTTTTCATCTGCAGTCCCTAAAACGATGGTAAATAGTCACCCTAAAACACAATTATACATTTAACAATGCAAATAAAAGGGTAAAGATTATACAAATTAATCATTAAGACTATTCTGTACTTTGTAAGGTAAAAAACAGCAGAAAGGAGAAGCTGGCTTAGGTACAGAAAGCACACTAGTGATCGCAGGTTTAATGTGTTTCTTGCCACTTCTTAACAAGCTTTATATCCAGTCTTGTCTGTTTGTAAAATTACACTTGAAAGTGAGTTTTGAGTCAATTGTTATCCTAAGATATTTGACTTCTGAAACAGTTTACATGTTTTCACCAGTCACCCAAACATCTGCAGAAGTATGTGTAATGTTGGATTTGGGGGGAAAAGCACAGACTTGCTTATATCAAGTTTCAAGCTGCACTGATTCAACCATTCAAAAATGTGCATCGTGGACCCAGTTTTTCTGTAACTGTGTGAATAACTGTGTCGTCTGCATACATCTGACAGGAGGACATTTATGTAGCGGGAAAAGAGGACATAATATAGAACCTTGGCCCAGTGCTCTTTTCCCTCTACGTAAATGACTGTATTTAAATGGTAAATACATGGTCAGTGGTCACATTTATATTGCGCTTTTATACCATTAAGGCAAGTGAATCAGACCATGTTGAATGTGGGATTCTGACCTCGAGTTACGGATCCGAGGACCAGGTCTTTACCAACTGAGCTACTGTTACCACAAATCTATCCGACAAGTTAAAACCCTTTGGCACATCGAACATATTGATGTGAATGAATTTTCGCGCACTTCTATGGCTTTAGAACTACATTTTTCATATGGCAAAGTGAAATGGGGACTGACTGTCAAAGTGTGAAAGATAAAACACATTATATTAGAGAAAGTGCTGCTTTTACAATGCACTATGGGGGGGAAAAACTCTATTTAATTTTTAATAAATGTTTAATAAACTCAGGTACCGCAGCATTTAAGTATAAAGATTACATTTTTAATCTAACATCACTAGTAACATGGGGCAACCAGAACAATACACTCATAAGTTAGTAGCATATAGTAGCATTGCATCTGTTTTCTGTCTCTTTTCATATAACATGCTTCACCTACAACATCTTTGACTCAGACTTGACCTTTGCCTCTTTGCATAAGTTGCAGCGCCCTCGGAAGCATGTAAAGTTCTGCTGTTGCTATAAAACGACTTGTTGTACACGGCTAAATGTGTTTCTCAGATGTGTCCCGCTCCCCTCGCTCTGTGCGCCGCCGCTCAGCCGCCGCTCAGCCGCCGCTCAGCCGAGCAACAGCAGCACAAGGAACACCTGTGCTCAGAATAGGCTCCTCGCTCCCCGCGCACCACTTAACTTTGCGAGTTTGGAGACAGACGAGGCCACTGTGTCCAACCTGCAGAAGTGTGTGGAAGACCTTGTGTCACAGGCTGAATAAGCGATTGAAAAACCAACAGATTGAAACAGGATTACGACACAGATGTAGAAGAACAGGAGTTGTTTTGTGACTGTTAAAGTGAGCGAATGTGAAACTGTAATTGTCCTAATTTCTCCATCCAACTGGTCCTGGGGCAATTGTAAAGTACACACAGAAGTAAGATTCTACGTAAGATATTGAGGTTTTAGAAGGGTTTCTGTTGTAGAAAATTGCCTGGTTACTGTTGTCACGATACTTAATTTGAATACTCAGGAATAGGCTTTATACTGAGTTTAATGCCACAATGACACTTTCTGGTCTTGTTCAGAAGCTCAATATCAGACTAAAAATGTTCAGAAAAGATCACATTTATTTGAGATTATGTGAAGTATCGATACTTGCTCAAAAGAGGATCTGCGTAGTTCATATACTAGTTTTAATAGCGATTAGTATCTTATGTTTGATGCTTTTGAAAACCCTATTGGTGAGTAATGTGTTACTACTTTGGCTACATGGCTGACGAGTTTTTGGACTATTAAATGCTGTAGTAGTAGGACAATAATAGTGTTTCATTTATCCCCAAGAGCTGTGCATTCAATGGTCAAACAAAACATATAGAATACACAAGTTAATGGACAACAAGGCATTAAAACGGCAATTGACATAAACTTTATTCAATACTAGTTTGAGTATTGATTAGTATCTAGACTCTCGTGTGCAAGTACTCAAAGCTGTGTATGAAAGTTCTTGTACTTTGCATGTGCATGAAACTTCATTTACTGTGTATTAATGAAGAAAGACAAGAAATTCTAAACTCTGCTTTTCCCACTTTGATGTCACTTTATGGCCTATGTTGAAATGAGAAGAGCTGCACCAAGAATTCTGAAATGAAAGATTCATAACTTTAGCAGTAGAGTTGTTTACTTTACTACAAATGGCATTGCATTTGATTTATTTCATCCTCAATAAAAGATTGTCAGTGCTGTGTTTACATTCATCCATCAGGGGAGGAGAGGGGAAAATGGGCATTTGTGAAAGAAAATGACAGAAGAAAATGACAGAAGTTTTGACCACATTTGTGCAGAGTCCTCACAATCCGGGCCAAGGCTTCAGCACGGCCTTCTATTCATATTAAGTAGTCTTTTTATATTTCCAAATGACCAATAAATATTTGAATGGCTTTGGCGGGTCACAGGGTGGATTATTTAATAGAAAGCAGATTGCGCCCTGAAAACAGCAACACTATTCAAGTGGTCCCATAAAACAATATTAAAGTGCCACAATACGCACATCTATCTGGATAAAAACACAGATACAAAACCTTTACACTCTTTACTGTAATACATTGGCCAAGGCTGAGGTGGTTTGTCAAAAATAATAGAAAAGAGGAAAGTGGCCAAAGGCAGTAGTCTGCTCTTAAACTCTTCAGGAGGTTACAGTGTTAATTTGTATTTGGTCTAACCCTTTCCTAACCTCAGACTTCAGCGCTCAGGGCCGCTGGAAATGTCCTCAAATTATGTGGGGATCACTTGCCCCAAAAGGAAAGAAAACACGCCTCATCCTTGTATTTCTATTTTTTGAACCAAACGTGTTGGTCTGCTGACACATGTCTGGTGTTTCCAAGGGACGTGAGCACTTAAAGCTATATCATTGACAGTGCCCTGGATTTCTAAGAAAATACAGCACATTATTGCAATTTGAATCCCTATAATTTGGTTAACAAAACGATATGTGGACTTTACAAGGGCTTTCTCCTTTGTTTTTCAGAAAAGCTGCTTGTCCTTACGGTGGCCACAGAGGAGACAGATGGGTTCCACCGCTTCATGCAGTCGGCAAACTACTTTAACTACAACGTCAAGGTAAGATGGCCTCGGATAAACTGAACAACAGCCTTGATCACTGAGTCCAAGAAATGTGCACGCACGCAGCATGAAGAGCAATCACACATTTGTTTTGTATCCCTCCTCTGTGAATAACTCCTGAACAGTGTAGTTCCATGGCTTATCTTCTGTTAGACTTTACACAACTGGCCAAGCATGCATTTGATAGAGAACACGATTTATCTACGTAACTTAGACAATAAGGAGTTTAAAAAATAGAATCCACTGTGTTGTGTAAGCCTTCTGAACTGTATAACGGACTTGTACGTCAGGTACTGGGGCAAAACGAGGCGTGGAAAGGAGGAGACGTCGGGCGCTCCATCGGCGGAGGGCAAAAAGTCCGACTACTGAAGGCAGCCATGGAGGAGCTGGCCGAGCAGGAGGACCTTGTCGTTCTGACCGTGGACAGGTAAAAGCGTCTTTCAGCGACAAAACCAGACGCCTCATATCCCCTACACCCGCTCTGTGTTCCACATCCAACAACGGTGTGTTTGCTTTCATGTGGGAGTTTTTAATATTTCATTTGCTTCTCTTAAAACGTTCACTTTGATGAGGCCGGTTGACGGCAAAAGTGATGCAAACCACATTGAGCTGCTGTGTGGATGAAAGAATTAAAAAAAGTCGAGCTAATTGTCATAATAAGTGCTTTGACTGTTGTGCGTTCTCGAGGGGTTTTGCTTTCATGCGCGCCGCGAAGCCACACGAGCACGATGTAAGAGCAGGTAGCACGATTACAAGGCAAAGTGAGCGGTTGAGGAATCAAAACAGAGCTGAAAGACAGATTTCCTCAAAGATTGATGCTCTTCAACTTGGTGAACTCTGCAATTCCAACAATATCTGCTACAATTGCCCTATAAAAATTCCACACTTTTCAAACAAGGTGTTCTCTTGTTTTGAAGAAAGTTAATGTATTGCAGCAACTTTAATCACAACTGTTATGTAATTTAGTTTAAATATTGTGTATTATAAGCGCCACTTCCTCCTCGGAGTCAAATTGTTGTTATTTCAAATTGAGCTGAATTACAGCACAGGTCGGTTTGGCTTTTCAAAATTAAATACAGTCTGGTCAATGCCAAATCTGTTGAAACAATATTATTTCAATAGGAGTTTCTGTTTTTAATCACAGCTTCAGCGATGATCACAACCTTTGATTTTGCACCATGACAGCACCATGATGATGTACGTTAGCTGTGAGGGCGGGGCCAGTCTTCTGGTGTTGCAGCAGTGGCAGTGATGGATGAGATCGGTGGCGACAGAGCTTGCCTGTGTGAACATGTGCGCGGCGCGTGTGGAGACAGATAAATGTACACTACAGGACCAAATCAGCCCCACTCAAATCCCACGCGAGAGCTAGAGAGGCTAGAATGTTCCATTTCTGTAAATCAGGATGTTCACAATACAAGTGTGATGGATGGCTGCAGAAAAAGGTCACAATAAATTGCTCTAGGCTCTAACGTTAAAAATGCCGAAACTAATACAAAGCTGAATGAAATACTTTTTAGTGTCTATAATTGGTCATAAAAGTGACTTATTTTACTGCTACTCAAGTCATGTCGTGCCCCACTAGTGCAAAGAAAATGTACACGCGATAAACATTAAGATGCAAAAGATATTGTTCCAGCTATTATTATTTATCAAGGCTTGGATAATATAATTATTTATGCCTATTGTTGAGTTGGGGGATGTTTTCTTAGTGATTTGTCTTGTTTTAATGTATAGACCCCCACGCCGGCTGTGTTTAAATCCAAGCTAAAAACTGTTTTGTTTAGCCGCGCCTATGACTGACATAATTTTGCCTGGTTTTTAATATTTTAAAATACTACATTATTTTTATTCTTTACTTTACTCTGATGTACATTGTTTTACATTTTTATAAACTGCATTGTGTTTTTACTTTATTACTTTTTTTTTTTTTAAATTGGGTTTTAAACACTGTAAAGCACTTTGAATTACAGTTTTAATGAATTGTGCTTTATAAATACATTTTATTTGATTTTTATAGAGTATCCTACTAAATGGGGAGAATATGCTTCTAATTATAACAGTATAACAAAAGTAAAAGCAACTTGACATAATTGCCGTTAAAACAAACCAGTGCAATATAACAAACACATAAAATGACGGCTGGTTTAGCGGTTCTGAACATCTCACTAAATGTTTCTACTGCTTTCAAACAACAACATGCCAGCTGCTGTAGGTAAGAAAAGCCAACTTGCTTTAATAATAACTCAATCAATTTCATGATAAATCTGTGCGGTCACATGTTTGAAGTACATGTACATGTCCGAACAGCAGGCTTAGTGAGGTCAAATGCCGTTCCAGTTGCAGTTTGCAGCTGTAACTGGCTCTTACAGACACAGATGTGAGCTGTTTAGACTGGCCTGGCATCGTTCTGCAGTAGTTTGGTGAAATATATTTGTTTTAGCGCTCAGACGCGGCCTGTTGTTTTCCTCGCCGAGCGCTCAATGTTAAAGTCGAGATCGTTGATTTGTTCTCCTCTTGTAAACACAGACTAATTTTACATGTAAATGTAACCGCCTGATTACAGCGCTGCCTCCTGCACAATCTAGAAGAGCGTTTTCTTTGGACTAAACAGATTGTGTGATTAATCTGTGACGATTCATGAATGATACGTATATTTTCTATGATTAAAAGTTACTGCGATAAAGCAGCCCTAATTAAATAAACAATATAAAAAGAGTGATCGGACTGAGAATTGTATTGCTAAATTATTGTAAGTAAACCAAAAATCTGGGAGCAATAAAGAAAATAAGGGGGAAAAAGGGAAAATCTGATTCTTTCATCTTTCACATAGATTTCTCATCCTAAAATATCCGTTGGGAAGTAAAAAATCCATGGCAACATGAATAACAACAATACCAAGTCTGTCAGTGCAGTCTTTCTTCACGTGTGTGCTGATGCGTGCTGCAGCGCCGCTCCAGTCAATGCTAAAGAATGTGCACAGTTTACAGAGCACATCCATCTCCTGCAAGTTACGGCAGATTCCGTGTCACGATTGTCAGCGAGACTCCAAATAAAAAAGGTTAACAGCACTTCTGTTTCATTCCAGCTATGATCTTATCTTCGCTGGGGGGCCAGAAGAAACGCTCAAAAAGTTCCAGCAGGCGAACCACAAAGTCGTCTTCGCTGCAGAGGGCCTGGCGTGGCCCGACAGAAGACTGGCAGACAAGTATCCCACAGTGCGGAGTGGAAAGCGCTACCTGAACTCTGGTGGTAAGAGAAATTGGTTCCCCAAAATGAAAAACACAAAGCAAAAACCTTTAAATGAATAAAGTCATCAAGCATAACTTCAACCGTAATCACCCAAAACTAGGAATATTTGCTCTGTTTCATGATTGATGGGTTACAAAAAGGCTGGGATGTCTAGAAAAGTACTTCTCTTTGCCCGGGGCACTAAATTACGCCATCATAATTAGTTGACTGATACTTTATGGTGACGATTTTGAAACTAGAAAGACCTAAAGGCCACAAACACAGAGGAATCAGACGGCTTTATGTTGGAAGCGACGCTCTCTTTCCACAGTGTTGTTCTAAGCATGCTCGTCACGGATAATAATCAGGGAGATAATCGCCCTGTGTTTAGTTGGAGGTGTTTGTATAAATTTGTGTTAAGGACATTCTTCTGCGAGCTGTCAGAGGAGACACAGGGGTCCAAGTTTCAAAATAACAAACCACCAGGGCTGACAGTGTTTCCTTTTTATTTTACGACTGTATATTCATTCACCGTTATACTGTAAATACTTGTTTTTTCTGTATGCAAACTCCCTGTTGCAGGCATTTCCTGTCCAGTAGCAGGGAGTTGCTTTTGGACACAATCCCATGAAACGGGATCTAATCTCCACATTCCTCTTGCTCTGGCTGTAATAGCTGTACAATAAGCTTTCTGGTTATCGGAGGAATGAGAACAGGAGCTCAGATAGAACAGGCCTTGCCACATTTGCGCACATTTGTAACATAGAAACCGAGAAAATGCTCGAGAATGTTCCAAATACCGCGGGCCGTTTAGCCTCGCCATTCAGAATGACCGCTTTCCTTGTGGTCGTCCGCTGGTTTGACCTCCCATAGTGGACCCGGAGCGTTCTCATTCTGATTAAAGACCGTTTTAGCGTTCATTGTCATCAGCTCGACATGTGGATTTGTCTTGGCCCCGGCGTGAGCCACAGATTGTGTCAAATTGTAGGTTTTGTTTGTGTTTATACAGCAACCGCCCAAGTGACCATTGGGATTTACTTTATGGGAGCTACACCGGTGCACGGGGTGAGAACGGGCAGTGAAGGGCAGACATGTGGCATTTTACGAGGAAGAGGAGGACATTGTATAGTATAGTTGTATAAAAGTAAGTAAAAATAGCTGAATATTATTGAATTAAATGCACATAAAACAAATTAAATGCACATAAAACATACCAAATGACATAATAAAACAAACTATTAATCATTATTGCCTTTCGGATTGCCTTTTTATTTTGAATGACAGAAATCTGACGGTGCCAACTCGTTTTTTTCCCCCTCTCAGATCAAGCGTTAACAACACAGAGACATGTGTTGATTTTGAAAGCTCTCATTTTGTGGGAGGCTACTGTCGATAAAACTTCGATGTCATGACGCTCTTTAGGCGTTCGGTTGCTGCTGCCAGTCGCATTATGTCATGTCTATCCGCCGACTTGTTTACTGCGTCTGAGGCTCGTTTGAAAAAGTGCGGGATCCAAAAGCACGGGCCGAACCCTGCAATCAGCCGCTGTCGTCGGGAAGAAAAGAGAAGACGGGGAAACGGGAGAAGATCTTTGCCATGAGAACTTACTGTGGACTTTAAGAGAGTTGCAAAAGCTGTGTTGCATTCACGATTACAGCTTTTTATTGCTCGTCGTTCCTCGCCTGACGATCTCTAAGTAGTGGAAAGAGACAAAGCCCATGCGAAGCCAACAATCACACGTTTTTTTTTCTTTTCTTTTCAAGCCAGAAGCAGCTAATGTAATCTGCTCTAGAGCTCTGCCAGCCCAGTAGAACCTTGTAAAAGTTTACTAGACACTTTGCAGCTGGAAATGCATTTGACACTCTTTTTACTTGCAGGTATAATTGGATATGCCCCGTACATAAGCAGGATAGTGTCGCAGTGGGACCTCCATGACAACGATGATGATCAACTGTTCTATACGAAGATATATGTGGATCCACTGCAACGGGTAAGGATGAGAAGCTCTAGTATTGCACAGGAGCTATATAACTATAGGAGTAACTATAAGACCCCATGGACCAGTTGGATGCTAACTTTAAACGGTTTTTCTCTCTGGACAGATATTCGTTTTAAATATATACTTTCATTACTCACAATAGGGAAAACTATCACTTAGTCTTGAGTACATAGTGTTGAAATAACAGGGGTCAGACTATAGAGCTCAAGTCCAAGTCAAGTCCAAGTTAATGTCCCACAATGTCCAATTCAGTCCTTATACTAAATTACCAAATACAGATAATAATTTTTCACGTTTTATATTTAGTTTGTAAAATTAAACAATGAAAGTCGGCCTGAATTTAGTTTTAAACTGCAGGCCAATAAGAGTTTTGAACACATTTTTTTGAAGAGAAGCATCCAGTCGTCTCACGTTCCTAATCATTGGCCTTTGAGTTTAAGTCCAAGTCGAGTCCCAAGTCTTGGTCCATTTTATCAAGTCAAAATAGTGTCCACCCCTCTGTAAATGCTATAGACGACTTTCTAACCTTCCTGAATGCAAATGTGTGCAGAACGTGATCTTGAACTACAGCATAGATTATATACATATATTTTTAACAGAGAAGCATTGATGGTCAGATGGTTGGTTAGTGTTCTGAACATAGTTATAACTCGACATTAGTGAAAGAAACATGTTTTATATAACTAACCATCTAAATGATGTTTCTGCAGCTCAATCTCAACGTGACCTTGGATCACAAGTGCCAGATTTTCCAGAATTTAAACGGTGCTGTTGGTGAGTAATGGCAAAAGGCTTAAAACCTGCCACTTAGTTGTAATTCCATTTAACAATTTAGAATAAACCATTTGAAAAGCGTTTTCTGGTGTTTTTCATGAAGACTAATGAACACTTGAATCCAACTGAATTTAAACTAAACTGCATGTGTGTAATTTCCTCCATAAAATGATTAAAAAACGTTTTTTCATGGCTGAAACAAACAATGTCTGGCCAGTTACCCAAATCTTTCCTTTAAAACTTCACTTTCCTTTTTGTTTGCAGACGAGGTGCTTCTAAAATTTGGCACTGACCGCGTTCGAGTCAGGAACACAGCCTATGACTCTCTGCCAGTGGTCGTCCATGGCAACGGAAACACCAAAGTGAGTGAGACATGAACCTCCGAGTCTCGGCGCTGTTCCGTCCAGCCTTCTTTACACTTAGCACCCAGTGAATGATTGGACATTCTCTTAGATTTTTAACAGACACGTATAAAAGCTGCTGCCCAGTTGGATCTTTAACATGGTAAATCAGCGTGTGAATATGGTCGACATGTAATGATGGATTAGATGAAAAATGGAAATGGTAGTTTGAGTTCTGTTGTAAAGTAATCTGGCCAAGTCATTATTTAAAGAGAGCCAAAAGAAGGTCCACATTGAACCATCAGGATGAGTGTGTGTGATAAAACTCAGGAGCATGTGAACAGGACATTTAAGGTCATCTATACTTTTACCACTCTGCACATGTGCCACTTATCAAACTAAATCACTGAATATGAAGAAGGCTTCAGTGGTTTTGAGTCATTTCCCACTAGTTCAGCTGGTTTAACTAGTAATAAGATAAACATTGATGGGATATATGTATATACAGTAGTATAACTGCACAGCACCTGGTACTTCCTCCAGACGTGATCATGTTACCCACCATGCATCAGCCCTGAGGTCAGGAGACAGGCCTGTTGTTTTAGCACATGTGACCACACTTCCCTCTAAAAACTGTACAAGACCAAAACACATCATGGGAATTTTGTGGAATGTGAAAATTGCTCAGTCATGACAGATTAAATTTGATATTCATCGTCTTTGTTTGTTCCTTTCTTTACAGATGTACTTGAACTACTTAGGCAACTACGTTCCCAACGCCTGGAACTACGAAAACGGCTGTGGCAACTGCGATGAGGACATTGTGGATTTATCAGAGTTAAGAGTAAGTGACAGAAACTACCATTTATTATAACATTATTTTCCACCATGATCTGTGTAATTGTGTCTTGAGTCAGCCTTTAGTTATTCACGGTGACAGGACTTTTCCTCATCAGAGTTTAGACAGTATGAATAATGTGAGATAAGTCAGACACTGCAGTGTTCCCGTTGGTCCTGTTGGACCTTTCTTCAAACACTGCAGTGCCAGGGAAAGGCCAGAGGGAAGAGGAAGTGCGGCGCGGCTGCGGTGCAGAATATGGCTGTGGGCTTTTCAAAAGGCTTCATTTAAAAGGGTGTCACTCTGGAGCACGCTGCCTTTTAGTGACCTCGTCTGCGTGGGTTCTGTCCACAACAGTCGCCCCGAGTGGTTGGGTTGAGAATGTGTCACAGAGAATATAGACAGAAGGAATGGCAGATTTCAGGAAACTCTGTGTTTTTGTGGCCACAACTGTCAAGCGATGCACGAGACACGGTTCCATAGAAAGAAATAAACTCATCTGACAGCTTTTATTCTCTTCTCCATTCAGGCTGCTCTAGTCTAAATGTTAACCTCATCCGACTGCTGTGTATTTAAACCTGTCTGCTCCACAACAATTACTGCATCATTTATTAAGCTTGAACAGTTGGAGGTAGTTCAGTTTCAACCCAGTGGCACTTCTCTGAGAGTGTGTGGAGCGCAGTGAGGAGTGGGTCAGCCGGGGTCACTACTGCACACTCACTTATACCTGCCTCGGAGCCTTCACGTAGATCATTAATACAACTGGAGATTGTACTTCTCTCTACACACTGTGACAGACTCTAGTCCAGCTGTTTGCCTGCAGCAGACGGACATGGCACAGGACGGTGGCGCTCCGGTGCCAGGAACTGTCATTGTGGAACTTCTAAATTAGAGAGCTTTACTGGGCTGTTCTTTGTCCTGGGCCCAAACCCTTTCTGTGAACTGGTCATCACACGTCCAGAAAGAGCTGTGTGGGCTGGAGCACAGTCATGGGAAAAAGCTGTCCAGTTTGTCCACTCCAGTGTCCACCACATTCTCTTTTCCTCAGATTTAACCTTGTGTCTTTTATGATTTAGTTCATGTTAACACTAATAAAAATATCCACTGAAGTTCAGTTAATATTGAGTTTAGCACTTCAGACATACATCTGGCAGGCAGATTAGTCCCAGTTTTCAAACTTTGTGAGGAGTTAACATTTTTAACCATTGAAACCTGAACAGTTTTCCCACATTCACATTCAGAGCATGTGCAGTGAGCAGTGAGTTGTGGGGCTGCACCTCCTGCAATGCCTGACCTCATCGTTTGACCGGTGGGAATATCAGCTGCCAAAAAGACTTGTGTCCTTAGGCCACACTTCACCCATATTGGCAGCCTGTCAGTCGGCCCCAGGGCAGCTGTGGCTACAATAGTATCTTAGCACCACCAGTGTGGAGTGAAGGAATAAAGTTCAAAGCTGTAAAGTGACTTTGAGCATCTGGAAAAGCACTGTATAAAACTTGTATTATTATTATAGAGCAAAGGAATCACATCAGGTCTTTGCACACACGACTGAACGATGAGATCCACTCTCACTACAGCTGTACAAAACAGTCAGTGGAATACATAAAATTAAAGAACTAGACGTGTAGTGTTTGGAGCATCTTAGTAATGTTCATACAAACGCGACACTAGTAGTTTGCTCCTTCTTCGTGCTTAAACTGATGATTTCTGCCTGCAAAGCCTTGCTCTGGTTCTGAGTGAAGCCAACTGTGGTGTCGACTTCGATCCAGTATAAAGTCCTGGGTTTGGCATCAGTTATTACATTTCTGTTCAGGGGTAGGTCACTCTGGTAATGCAATCAAACCATATCTGTATCAGTTTAGTAAGAATTGTGCACTTTTAGACCTGCTCTGGTTGATATCAGGTGTTGGTAGATATTTGACCTGCATTCACACAGCACATACAAACTGGGATCAAACTGGGGCTAAAGCTGCAACTAAAGCTGGATTATATCATTGAAACAGAACTAGAACAGGACCTAATCAAGTCTACATCAGAACTAAACACAGCCTAAAGCCTACAGTCTCCAAACTCTCTGGGCCTTTCTCCTTTTGTGAAACCGCCATCTGTATCTGCTCATTGTGTGTACGAAAGCTTAAATTCAAATGTCAAAGGGAGCCATGAATAATTCTAAACACATACCTATACGCTGAGCCAATGTTTGACATGCTCCTAATTTATTTCTCCAATCCAAACAGGAACTACCCAACGTGCTGGTGGGAGTGTTCATCGAGCAGCCCACTCCCTTCCTCCCGGAATTCTTTCACCGTCTTCTCACTATGGACTACCCCAGGGACAAACTCAGGCTTTTTATTCACAACAATGTACGTTTATTCACGGCAACAGCGTCCACGTACTGCAGCGGCGTAATAAGAATGCTTGAATATTGTTTGTTGCAGGAGGTTTACCATGAGAAGCACATCCAGAGTTTCTGGGAGGCAAACCGGAATGTGTTCGGAAGTTTCAAAGTCGTGGGACCTGAGGAGAATCTGAGTCAGGGAGAAGCCAGGAATATGGGCATGTGCGTGAGCCTCTATTCTCTGCTGGAAAAGAAAAAGTCCAAAATAAAAGTTTTAGTGATATATATGGAAGTTACTGTGAATGGAACGTGGCAGATCTTCATATAACAAAGTCTTTTATGGTTTTATAGTTATAGAAATGCCATTTAAAATAGGCCTAAGCATGTTTCCTTGTTTAAATGTAACTTTTCACACACATTTTACCTGCACCTCTAGTACAGTACATGATTTATGAATAATGCTTGTACAGAAATTGGGATCATGCTTGCATTTTGATATCGTACTTTTTCAAGCGTCCATAGAGATGCCTAATATTCTAAAAAAGTGCCACTAGTGCTAAATAGATTCATCACACTTTTGTCTGAATAGTTATTAGTGTTTGATAGGTTGCCTGATTAGCATCTTCATATCTAAGGGCAGCACAATTTTGAAAAACAAAATCAAATTGTGATTTCTCTGTCAAGTTTTGGGATTAGATTTGTGATATGTATTTAAAAAGTAGGATTCTATCAAAAGTGCACTTTGGAAACGACTCCAGGAGGATTAACAATTGAAAGAAGACTGAAATATGAACTGATAAATTGATAGAAATTAGTGTTTATAGAGGTCTAAATAAGATGACAGGCTATTTTGTTCATTGCAGAGGATCTTTGCACTTCGATAATTGCGTCAACATCAATTTCAATTCAATTACGACAACGAAAACATGGAATTTGACATCAAAATCCCAAATTCTACTAAAACAATACCTACAGATTTTGTCAGAACGCATGGCTCCCTTCACCTTCACCCTTTTTCATTCACGGCGTTCCCCTAACTGTCTGTTGTCACGCACCAATTCAACCCGTGGGCCCTCATTACCCAGATCCTATCACGAGCACGTTGGGTAAAAGAGTAAAAGTCATGATCGGCCTATAATAACGGTTTATTAGCAGCCTCTAATCTTTGCCAAATCACTCGATCCACTCCAGACTATAAAGATAGCCCGCCACTCTGCAATTTACCCTGACATCTTATATTTAGAAGCTGATGAATTTGAAACAAGTCATTATTGAAAGCGCTGCATTGACTGTAATCACATCGCATTGACTGACGACTGTTTTGCTCCTGCTTTTAGGGATCAGTGCAGACAGGACTCCACTTGTGACTTCTACTTCAGCATCGATGCGGACGTCATGCTCACCAACAGGCAGACGCTCAAGCTGCTGATCGAACAAAACAGGTAAAAAGACAAAAGAAAGACAAAAATAAGACAAAAATAAAAGTAGCCATCGTCCCACGTCGCTTTGTCGTGAACTTTCTTTCTTTCTCAAGTGGCAAAACCGCAAGAACATTCCAACGGGAAGAATAAAAGTTTAAAAATATGCCGGCGTTATGGTTTTCCTGCTTTTGACCATGGGAATAAAACAAACATATTGCGCTCACCATGAAATGTCACTTTGCGTTAAAACAAAAAGCAAACTCCGAGGTCTTTTATTTGCTTCTGCAGCTACACACGATTGGGGAAAAGCCGTTTAACTAGATGTCAATGTGGCTGTGGTATTGTATTGTGAGCGGCTGCAGGCAAGCAAAGCACAGGGCCTTCTGGGATATTTAAAGAGCGCATGGGAAATTTCCCTTGGCACAGAGGGAGACAGCGGTAGACGGCGTAATGTCTGTATTTGAACCAAGACAAATTTGCATCACGATAAAACCTCCGCATCGTTTATCATAAGGGACACTGTCACTGGTTAATTTTATAGAAAGCGTATGGTTACTCCCTACTTTATAAACCTCTTGAGAGTGATGGTTTATGAGGCATGCATAGTCAAAGGAATAATTGAAAACAAGATGGATGATGTACATTTTACATGGGCGAGATCAAACTTCAGATGATCAAAGTGGAGGGCCGATTCAGAGTAATACACAGTGATTAATACAATAAAGTAATAAGTTTAGTAAGTAAAGTGCATTTGTATTTTTTGAGTTACGACGTACTGTATAAAATTCACACTGGAACTCTCTCACATCTTGGAATTCCTATTCGAAAACTGGCAAAATTTCAGCCACAAGTTTGGTAATAACTGCACCATGGCAACGAGGCCTACTTAATTTGCAGCTATAGCAAATGCAATAGATTCGTGATCGCCGATAAAACAAACGTTTTTTCACGTTTCGTAGTCTATCCTAAGTGTATAATTGATAATAATAAGGGTTGTGCAACACCCATAACATAATAGTTAAGAAATATCACCCAGACCTTGGACCCCCTCACCAACCCGGAAATGCAAACGGCTTGGTTTGATATTCGCCCCCACCCTTGCGAAGAGCGATCTGGCTCCCTCGCCCGACCCGTGACGTAGTCTCAGAGTGACGCGTGTGTGCCCCGCCCACCCGTGACGTAGTGTGTGCCCCACAGCTGTGTGCTGTAAGCTCCGCGGAGCAGCGCGGAGTGAGTGAGAAAGAGTCTACTTTGAGACTGAATAAAAACACGTTGATTCTACAGCGTGCAGTGATATATCGTGTTGATTCTACAGCGTGCGTGATATATCTATATATATATATATATATATATATATATATATATAAAGTCTTATGTCCATCGCACTCTTATTTCCTGGTTTTTCGGTATCGGATAGAACTTCTCTTTGTTTATTTTCCCGGTTGCTGCATCAACTGCCACATAAACCTTCACCATTGTGATAATAGTAAAGAGTGCGATATCATTAATGAAGTTTTGGGCCTCTTTGAGCCGTGTTTCGTCGTAAATCGAAGCAGAAAAACTCCGGGGCTTGAATGGGAGACACGAGCAGCGCGGAGCCGGGGGGAAGGGGGGGGCAGGCGGGAGGGGAGGGGGGGAGGGGGTGGAGAGGGGGGATAATGACGCGTGCTTGCCCTTATGACGCGGTCTTGCCCCACCGCCCGTCAGTTTGGAGATTCGAGAAAAGGAGATAGTCTGTAATATAGCTAAACACTACGGGAATCAATCAGAAAAACACTCTGGGTACATATATGAAGCACAAATAGCAATGTAAGAAGGTTAAAAGCTCTGAAAAGTCGATTTTGCTTGTTATGGGACCTTTAAATTAGGACACACAGGGTTATATTAAAACACATTTCAGAGCATATTAGTACACATAAACACGACTACTGTACGAGGATAGCAGGTTTTAAGCATAATGAGTCCACACTGAGACGAGATACAGTTGTAGTTTGACCTTAACAATTCGAGCCTGTCACAAACAATTATCTTGCAGACAAAATTGCCAGGTTCACTTTTTTCCACACTCAAACATTTTACACAGATCCCCAACTGTTTTGCAACTCAGGTTATGCTTAAAATGCATCAACAACATCTTGAATTACATTGTGATTTATGGTTTAAACCCTGCATGCAAATTCCAAGAAAACATTCCACACTCAAAAGTTGTTTTTTGACTCGGGTCCAGAACGATGCACAGCTGTCAAAAACACACACAACACTCTTTTCTGTTGCGCGAGGTGGTTTGCTTTCTGTGAGTTTTATCTCCTCCGACAGAATTACCATCTCTTCTCCTCTGCTTCTGCCTCTCCACAGGAAAATAATTGGACCCCTTGTCACTCGTCACGGCAAGCTGTGGTCCAACTTCTGGGGAGCCCTGAGCCTGGATGGTTATTACGCCCGCTCCGAAGATTATGTCGACATTGTGCAAAGAAAACGTGTGTAAGTACAAGCGCGCCCGCACGTATTACCTCGACGCTACGGAGGAAGATCTGTGCGTTTGTCTCGCTCCACGTATTTGCATGTAAGCATTAAATCACTGTTGGATTGTGATCTGGAGTGCACTGGAAACTTGCTCTGCTGAAGTGCTGTTTTGGAAAATACGCTCTAAATCCTCAGAGGGAAACATACATCAAGTTCATAAAGTGGCTCAAGGAATGAAATGCAGTGAACAAATCTCCAAAGTCATAAAGGAATAGCGTCAACTCTATCAATTCTTTATCAAATCATCTCTTAAGCCACTCCCCTTTTCATAGATTGTGGGAAGTAAATATGGGTCATCTTTATCAGCATACGATCGGCAAATATCAGGTCTAGAAACCCAAACCATACATTATTAACTAGGTCACACAGCTAATCTACTGTGACACCAAATTATATCAACATCTGATCCATTCTGCCATTTCTTTACAGAGAAATGATGATACTCACTCTTTAAAGCTTGTTGTATGTATTAACGAAAGACGTACCGGTATATACTGTACTACTGGCTGGCCAACAGCAGCAAATACACTTTTATTGTGTAGATGAAAGAATCCATATAAGTAATCTATAGAGGAAAGGCTTATATTGCTTGCACAATTTGAGCTTTCAGCTGCAATAATGTATCTGAATGAGCCAATCTGTTACAGGAACTTCAATTCCTATTTTCTCTTTCTTTTTATTTACTTTCTCTCTCAGCTTTTCTCATCACTATCCCTCTTCTTTTCTCTCCTTGCCTTTCTCTTCCCTCATATCTGGGTTGGTTATTAAACAAAAATAAGTATTTAAATGAGTTTTATGTAGTGCAGTGACAGTAATAATAGCAAACATTAGTTGCAGTAATAGTGTTGCGTTGCAGTAGCTGTGGCGGATGTAGTTCTACTTAACTTATAGCGGAGGACATATTTCGAGCTGTAAAAATATATGCTCTGCCAATTCCCAAAAAAGCCTCAAAGCACCAAGGAAACCTTTGGCTTAACTTAAATATTTTTTTTTCTATTCAACAATAATATGAAATGAGCCGTATAGAGTCAAATAATATACATCGACTCACCACAGAAGACGTTTAATATCCCGTGAACCTGTGGCCAGTCAAGGGTCTACTTTGCTCAAAAAGGGAGTTTGAGAATAGCACAGACCTTTTGGCTGCAGGAGAAGTTGACCAAAACGGGCAAAAATCAGAAACGGCAGAAAAAGGAAAAATAGCATTAGGTTCAAGTCAAGCATTGAGTTCTAAGACAGATTTACAGTTACATAGAGAAAGCGTGCAGGAACAAAGTTAAAGAAATGTGTATAAGTGCAGCCACATAAAAATGTTTGTGTTGAAATGGGGCGATTTGAACCTCCATGAATAACCCAGTCTGTTTTACTCTATTGGCAGTACTTGGTTTGGTTTGGTTTCCATTTATGTGTAGAATCTGATATTGTAGTAGTGGATGAAGCTGGCACTGAAAAAATGCTTTGTACCTGTAAAACATGGTCTAATAGAAATGTTCTTAAAGTGTAGAACAAAGTAGAGTAAAGTTGGGCTGTTTGGGGGGATGTGGTTTTCAATTAAAAGTAAAATGATCATGTATGGAGGGATGTGGCAAGATCTAATCCCACAAGACGTCAAGATATGATAACATAATTTCCCCAAAAATTATGCACCAGTGGAAAAAGATCTTGTGATATATATTTCCCATGTTTTGAACTGTTTTGAAGAACAACTAAAGGTATAAAACATGGGTAAGTTGCATCTTTTGATCATAAACAGTGCTACAATGTTGGCAAAAAATATAAAATATAAATAAATTGAACATTTTAAGCAGAAATGATGTCAAACGTCACATTCTCGTGGCCCTGAACTCGTATCCCATCCCTTTAATCAATATTATTATACAGAACACTTAATGTATTCTTCATCCTTAATAGCTTTACTTGACAATCTACAATGCCCAGTCAAATAAACAGTTATCCAATCCCACATGGATAGATAAACCAATGAATGAATGTCTTATTGAAGAAATTGAAGTGCCCAGAGATTCCCCACGGTGACAGAGAATGCAGAATCCATCCCGGTCGGTCAGTGGCAGCCTTTTGACCACCTCTAGACTGGATTGTTCCCAAGTTACAGTCCAAACAACAATAGCCACATCCTCACACAAGCGAGGAACGCTCATTTTAAATCACCCTCTACACTTGTTGTTTCTAGGGGCGTGTGGAACATTCCTTTTATGGCGCACGTCTACCTCATCCACGGCACTGCGCTTAGGAATGAGCTGAAAGAGAGGAACCACTTTGTTCTGGAGAAACTGGACCCGGATATGGCTTTCTGCAGAAATTCCAGGGAGCTGGTGAGAGCTGACCGCTTTTGTGTTATCGTGTCAAAAGTTCTATTTGAGTTCATTTATTTTATGTTCTATGGACCCTTTAAAAATGTCGATAGAATGTTCACAATTCTGGAATGAAGGCGACATTTTCTCTGATAAACACTGATGATTTTAAGTCTTTCTAACAAAAAACAGGCAACAATTTTGAATTTTCAGACTATGAATGTCAGGAAGTATGGTTTTCTATTACAAAAGTTAGGAAAAGAAAATCTATCCTAAAATTGTGTTCAGAAAAAGTATAATTTGTGATAAAGTGTGTAATATATCTGCACATAAAATTAAAAAAAACAACGATTGTGAGATCAACATTTCTGTACGTATTCGTGTGGTAAAGTCTAAATATAAAATCAGGATTTTGCCTTCATCAAACATGCTCAGTGGCAATCATAATCTCCTATAACAAAAATAATATATAATATATATTCATATATATATATATATATATATATATATATATCATAAATGCCATGTATCTCAATGGTTTTCATTTCCCAAAACCACTTTGATTTTTCATATTTTATTTTATTCATGATATTCTGTGGCAAATCCCATTGAATTTGCCATTGGAATCACATTATATCCCACTTCACATTTACCTTCATTCTGGAATTTAGAATGTTCTTAAAGGGGTTATATGTGGCGTCAGCAGCTATTTTAAAAGTATTTAATCTCACGCTTAATTGACCATATGAATGTTAACCGTGATGTGCAGCAAACAGTACACTGGTGAATGTGGTTGAATCATCTTCCTGTCATCTGTCACCAAGGCATGGCTTTCCTTGTGTTTTTGGAGGGCTCTGTGGTGCTCAAGAGCTTAAACTCGACTTACATTTCTACATCCATCACCTTCTCCCTGTCGGAATGTGACCAGAGACACTGTGCATTGCCTGGCTGACAAAAAAAACACTTTGGGTTTCTAACTTTTCCACATAATACTTCTAAATGTATCCAAACTGCGCCCCTTTTGGATTGTGCGACTATTTCTCCCAGCATGCCTTGACATCAGCTTCAGAGGGACCCTTGCTCCTTTACACACAGGCGTAGTCGCTGTTCATCTCTGTGTGTGCGACAAATGTATCTCAACTGTGTATCTAAAAGTATTTATGTTCTTTTTGACATAATGCTTCTCCTTTATTTTAGACGAGTCACAGAGAAAAAGACTCCCCTTCTCCGGAATCATTCCATATGCTCAGGCCCCCGAAGGTTCCCATTTGTTTTGATTATTCTGTCCAATGGCTTAGCTCATAGCACATATTTCGCAGTCTAGTATTTTATGTGCATGTTGTAAACGCAAAAGCCAATTCAAATAGAGTTTGTCAGCTTTTTGTGTGAAACTGCAGGATTGGTTTTCAAGAACGACTGCCTGGCGACACTTTGCTCAGTGAATCCAAGTTCAAAAGTATAAGTTTAACTGGTAGAAAACACCTGTTGTTTATCTCAGATCTGTCAAAGATTAGGCGAGTCCCCTGTTCTGATGCTCGACTCCAAACAGCCCCTTAACTGCAGCCACCTGCTCACTCCACTCAAAGACTGATCTCAGACTAGGCTGTGGCATTATCACATATTATCTTTGGCATTTGTTCAAGATTTTTGCTTTTCTTGGCAATTCCCGTTCCAAAATTGGTCGTAATTCATCATATTTATAAGCCCATAGAAAGCCTAGTCTGATAGTGAGTCCAAATGTAGAGCACTCCTCCTCCTCCTCCTCCTGCTTCACTCGAACGAAAGTAGAATTCCTTGATTTGCTTTGACCCAAACCGTGCCCTTTCCCTCCTCCTGTGATCTCATCTCACTCCCAGCCCACAAAACCCTGCAGCACCCATAAATAATCCCAGATTATTTATATGGCACTTCTGGTTTTACCCACCAATCAAGCACTTGATTGCAACAAACATCCTTTCTGCAATTATACTTGTCTTAGCCAGTTGAGGTGTAACTTTAATTGAATGCTCAAATCAGTCGCAGTCACATAATGAGGAGCTGCCGTGCATTAGGTGTTCACTTTTACATTGTGTGCATTTGGATCAATTACTGAGTTTTTGTAACGTCTAACATCTTTGTATACAGCTGACTAAACCTTTTTTTTCTCCATTTGCCACAGGGAGTCTTCATGTACATAACAAACCGCCACGAATTCGGGAGACTAATTTCCACTGCCAATTATAACGTTTCTCATTTTAACAGCGACTTGTGGCAGATATTTGAAAACCCAGTGGTAAGTCATTATGGCAGCATGTTATTCCGCTCCATTGTGAAATAAAGACATGTATTATTCTTCGATAGCACAAATGAGCAGCAGGCACTTGTAAAGGGTTTCAGCTGGAATGGAAGTAATGGCTTTGCGAGGAGAGGTGGGCGATATATTGCATCGTCTAAAAGATTATATCAACATTGTTCTGAACATATGCAAACATTTAAAACATAGGATTCTGTCTGAATATAGCAAGTTTTTAAATGCTGCATGAACTTGCCGTGAAATTTTGCAAAAAACGTATTGTATACATGTATTTATTTGTACAATCCATTCAGTTTTTGTAAGACAATCCACAGTTAGATGGACCACAGAAAGAATACTTATTACTGTGGGTATAACTAATGGGGAAGCAGACTAAAGAAGAACAATCATTTATAGGCACAGCTAAGAACATTTCTGATGGATTGCTAAACCATGATCTTGTGGCGTTATCGGCAGGATCAGCAAAAAAATATTAAGATGTTAATTTTTTTGCCAATATCGCCCACCCCTGCTTCAGAATGAATGTACTTGGAACGCGTGGCATTTGCGGTGTGGGATTAACGATGTAAAATATGCAGGTCAGCAAACAGTCTAGACGATAAGGCCAGTGACTAACAGTACTCCCGGTATATGTAATCTCCACAGGACTGGAAAGAGAAATACATCCACCAGAACTATACACAGATCTTCACCCACAACTACTTAGAAGAGGTGAGCCTACAAATACATAACATATAAGGAATACAACAGCGTGATGTAATGTAGGCGGGGATCTACAATACACATGTCTTTTGTCTGGGTTTTGAATTCTGTCTTTGTGCTTGTGTCTGCTGCAGCCTTGTCCAGATGTGTACTGGTTCCCAATGTTCACAGAGAAGTTCTGTGATGAACTCGTGGAGGAGATGGAGCACTACGGTTCATGGTCCGGAGGGAAACATCAGGTCAGTGCTGCGAGCCCAGGGATATTAGACAAAGCACTTGGTTTAGGGATTTCCAGAGTGCACACGCCATTATGCAGCGTTCAGCGGCTCTTTTAACAGTCTCAATATATACTTTCTTAAGTGTCCTGTCCTTGAGGGCTGTTTTCAACTAGATTACTCTTCAAAAGTGATACACACACAATGAATTGACACCTCTTCACCTGTGCACTTCATTTGCTAGTTTTCAATTTTGTATTTGTATGTGACCTTTGCTTTGGACTCATCCTTCAACCATTGTCTCTGGGCAGGTTGTCAGGAGACTAGATAGTAGTTGTTCTAAAGTAGTACTTTATTGGAAGATAATGTGTATTACTTCAAAGAATTTTGTATACAATTGAGTTTCATGAGTAATTGAACTTTGATTTGATGTATTGCCTTCCTACAATTACAGGGGAAAACCGAGGGGCCACATATATGAGCGCGCACAAAGAGGATCATAAATGCAATCTTTCACAATATGTTATTGGCAGTGGTTTCACTTGTACACTCCAAGTATTTAGTATTCCCACCAGTTTTAGTTCTGTATCACATCACAATGTTTGTTATTTAGCTTATGATGGTAGAATTTTGATCATTTGGGCTAATTCACCAGGAAGGCTGAGTGCCAACAAAAATTGAGGGACACAGTTTATGAATTAGAACACAAAATGTTCTTTAATTTAATTGTATTCGCCTATGTTAATTGCTGTAGAGTTGTTACAATAGTAATATAATGCTGTATTTAAAGTGTAAGGCACGTAACTGCTTCTATGTAGTTAGAAAGTGGTAATTAGCGTGTCACAAAGTTTTCCTGGAAAGATGAATGTGTGCGTTTGGGAAAAGGCTCGGCTGTACGGGTCATTAGGCCTAGCGCTGCAGACAACAGCACACCCTGTGGTTAATAGTCACCAGACCAGCACTTTTGTTACTGAGAAAACACTCTCACAATCACAGGCGGTCGGGTCATTTGTTCCATTGCTAATCATGCCTCTGTGTCTTCTCAGGACAAACGAATCTCTGGAGGCTACGAGACTGTCCCGACCGATGATATCCACATGAAACAAATAGGTTATGAAAAAGAATGGCTGCACTTCCTCCGAGAGTTCATTTCTCCAGTGACGCTAAAGGTGTTCTCTGGATACTATACTAAGGCGAGCGCACGTCGCAGTTCATTTTGTCAGACATGTTTATCCAGACACAAGTGAGCGGAGCGGCTAACATGACGTTTACTGCTGTAGGGATACGCTGTGATGAACTTTGTGGTGAAGTACACTCCAGAGAGACAGGCGTTCCTCAGGCCGCACCACGACTCCTCCACTTTCACCATCAACATCGCCCTCAACAACAAGAACACGGACTTCTTGGTACTGACAGAAGATCACATTTACTTTTCTGTGTTTTCAGGTGCAATGAGTCGCCTATAGTGACGATGCACCTCAAAACTTGTGTTCATTTGACTGTCATGTGTTGTAGGGTGGAGGCTGCCGTTTCCATAGATACAACTGCTCCATTGAGTCCCCCAGGAAAGGCTGGAGCTTCATGCACCCAGGACGCCTGACCCACCTGCACGAAGGCCTGCCCACCACCAACGGCACCCGCTACATCGCTGTGTCCTTCATCGACCCCTGAGCTAGTCTTTTTACTGAGGTTTTTAATGTTTCTGTTTCTTAATTTGTGCCTTGGATATCTGTTCTGATATTTTAAAGCTAATGCTTTAAAAGAATAAAGAATTGTTATAAAATCTCTGTCAAACAGAGTGAAATGTTGAAAGGGAAGTGACAGTTTTCTCAGTAAAGATACACAAAAACAAGTGACAATCATGAGAAGAAAACGAAGAACAGTTATTTATTGTTGAGAATGAAAGTGCAGATTGGAGTCTGTAACACACTGGTCATCATTATGAGCTAGCTCCTGTAGTCGGGTTAACTTTAGCCCGCTAGCACACCTGGAGAACAAGAAGGAAAATGTCACTGAACTTTTGGTACTGTAATCTGCTCCTGGTGCTGCCCTTCTGTGACTGCTTCAAAGCTGTTGCAGGACTTTACCTGTTGTTTTTTTAATCTGAAGCTGTAACGCAAATTTGATTTGTGATTTTGTTTGTTTTCCTTTCCCTCAGTTACATCTTCTAAAGAATCAGGTTAGGTTTAGTTTAGTAAAATGCAATGCACATTTTACAGTTAGACATTTTTCAGCCATTTTTTCTTGAGCCTGTTTGAATGGATTTTATGCAAATTATTTTTGAAATAAAACAAAAGCCTGATAAAAAAAAATGCATTTGACTTGGTTTGTGTGAGTCTTTCCCTGTTCACTGAGCTTGTGTGCACAAGAACATGTGGAGACGCAATCTGAACACGGCCGTGTCTTCGGGGAGCTGCAGCGCAGGAGGCTGGTGTGGTGATGATGTACATAAAGTGTGAATGTAGTAGAGTTTACCTCGGGGGGCAAGAGTAAACATGTACTGGGGTTGTACAGGTGGAAGGGGGGCTACTGATGAAATCACAGGGAGCTGAACTCACGAGACCCTCAGAAAGTTAGTTTTGAAGGCGAGAGACAGACTCAGGGTTTCCCCATGTCCACAGTGTCCACAGTGTCCACAGTCGCACTGTAAATCCAGATTAGTATTAGTTATCTCACAAAGAAACTCAGGAAACCGATGCCTTCATTTGCAAAGTAACCTCAGTAGAAAAGACAGATTTCACTCAAGTTTGTAGAACTTATTTTTCGCTAGTAAACAAACAAGTTCCTGGTTTAGTCCTGGTTTAGTCCCTGTGGATACTCAATAAGAGCATAATAGTAATGTTTCTCAGTCTGGATTAGTTATGTCACTATCCCAAGCAAAGTTATAATAGTTTTTACTCTTACACAGGAAAACTATTTAGGTTTACAGTAGAAAAATACTAGGGAGGGAGGGAGGGAGGAGAAGGAAGGAGAGGGGAATGAAAGATTTAGGTCAGCACTGGGGGTAAGGCCCGTACCTCAAAGGGGTCTTTATAGGCATCACTTCCCAGTCTGCGTTGTGTCCAAAAGTTTCTGAAAGGTGACATTGATCTCAAGCATGCAGGACATACCTCGTAAACCAGCAGCTTCACAAAGGTCAGACTTCATACACGGGAGAGGAATGGCCAAAATAGTGAGGGAGAAGTTACGAATCTTTAGATTCACTTTGGGTAAAATGTAGACAATTAAAAGGTTTCAGGAACAATTGGACCAAAGTCAATAACTTAAATCATCAAAAGAACACATAGTAAATAGTAAAGGCTATGATGAACATATTTTAACAGCAACATTTTAAATAAATCTGCTGTTTTAAAAATGTGTAAACCTATTTGAATAGTCAACACATCAAGAGCCTTTTGTGTATTTTCTTTTTGAATAAACTTCTGTCTCGCTGCGCAGACCTGCTGAGCTCAAAGTCACAGAGAGAGGAGGAATACTGGGATGCTAAACAACATACCACAGTGCACTGCACCACTAACTGCAGGCTGCCATAGAGACAAACAGTGTTTTAGAGCAACACTTCCTGCCTAAACAAACCATCGAAATTAGGTGTTGGGATAAGATGCCTGAGGTTATACTCTGTTTGGACCTTTGTGGCATTGGATTTGTATCGTAGAGAGCATACCACTGGTGCCAGTCTAGAGTGTGGTGTGCACAAAGACTGTGGTTAGTGCAGTGTTTAGCTGTGCACGTGCAGGAAGAGCTGTAAAGCATCAAAATAAACTCTGGTGTGAAAAAATCTCCTCCTACCTGGGAACGTTCAGTTATTGTTAGAAGTCGGACAAAGGAACATTCTTATAGCTTGGAATTTCACGTTTCAGAACCCTTCGTTTATCCGAGATAGACAGTCCAACATGGCTGCTTTCTGTGTTTGGATCAACTTTAACATCTTACACTTTCACCAGTGATAGAACTGGTGTTATTTTCCCTTTAGTGGCTCTGTACTGTCCGCCCGCTGTCTGTGACCTGCTCCTGTGCAGCCGCTGACCCTCTGCACTTATAAATATGTTACACTAACGTTGTTAGTGTCTACACGTAGCCAACAAACAGAGATTTAAAACCTACAAATGTAAGAACACTGTATGGGTTATAAATAGACTTAATTGGATCCACCTTTTGGTTTTTGGTGTGACCACTTTCCTGGTTAGTACATCAGGGGTGTCCAAACTTTTTTTCACAGTGGGCCGCATTTTGAAACTTACACAGTGCAGGGGGCCACAACCCAACTTTGTCGAATTTGTTAAGGACAAAGTGAAACAATGGAAATTTTGCATTTGACATAGTTTCAATGCGCCTCCACACGTTTTAATGAGACTCGGAACATGAAAATTAGGTTGGTATAGCATCAAAATGCAAACATCAAGAATTATTTTTCCAATTTTACAGTAAAAAGTACTGTTTGGACCAACTTAGCAGGAAGCCGGAGGGCCAACAAAAATTGGTCTGAGGGCCGCATTTGTCCCCCGGGCCGTAGTTTGGACATGCCTGCTGTACATGAACTGCTATGAATTGCTTATAGTTTTCTGAATTGACAATTTGAACACAAAAACTCCAAGAAAACGTCTTTCCGATGTCCAGGGTCCAACGTCATTTCATGCATAAATAACCAAACTCATTTCTGACCCAATAGCCTATTCAAACCAGAATATTTCACCCTAGATTAAACAAGGGACACCATTGTATATTATTGTTGAAACACCATTTGTACAATCACAGCTAAACTGTTTGGGCCCAGCTCCAGCTCAGGCAGGCATTTGTCAGCCAGCCGAGCTCTTGTTGATGGAAAGAACATAACATTAGGCCAGCTCTGTATGTGCAGTGTATGTGTCGTATGGAGTGCACAGAACTAATGGCCAGGGCCTGGAAGGTGTTTGCATAGCAGGAGCAGGAGGCTGGAGTCAGGTGGGTTCAAGTGCAGTGCAGCAGTGCAGTGAGTCAGGCCTTCTTTAGTGGAAAAGTACTGAGACCAAACACAAATATGACCAGGAAGTGTCAGGTACGCCACGGGGCACGGAGGGTTCCAGTGTTTCTGAGAGTTAGTGTGATAAAATGTAAATATATGATTATATTTGTGTGTTAAAAGTTATCTGCATCATTAGCCTGAGGGGAGGGAAAGGCATGTATTTCTAATAACATGTGTGAAGATGTTGTAGAAGCAGCCGTGAGGAATGTTCCTCCCATCCTGGGGACCAGATGGGTAGAACATTCACCAAGGTTTTTATCTCTAAAGATAATACCAAAGAGTCGTAAAAGACAAGTGCCTTGATGTGAAGCTGACCAATGAGAAATGTGACCCGCCTTTTTTATGTGTGATTTTAATAAAATTACTTGTAAGAGGGAGGAACGCTGAGAGTGATTTTGGAAAGTCGTTCAGGTTGTCCTCCTCCATATAATACTTACCCAAAGCCAGTATCAAAATTGTATCCAGCACTACCTACGTTAAGTGTTCCCGTAGATTATGCCCCAGAGGGAGCAAAATTAGTGTAGGCTGATCCATTTAAGGAAGGATCGAGCAGAGTGTTGCGGGATCGTGAAAGTTTAAAGAAACCTCAAAGATACTGTGAGGAATATTCAACAGCGGAGGCATATCCTGCAATTGAAGTCCAAGACGGGGCGGGAGGGACGACATACGTGTATAGGACATGGACTTTAGGTGACGTTAAGGCCGCTCTAGAGGGAGTAACGAAACCAAATGTACACATTGATAGATGTCTTAATGAATTATCACTCCTGATAACACAGTACAGACTAAATGAGGCAGAAATACAACATGTCCTAATGCAACATCTGGGCCTTCATTGGATACAATTAAAGGGGAATTGGGATCCGTTTAATGCAGGAGTAGCTAGACCATATAATGATGTACCGGGGGATGGGGCTACGACAATGGCCAGATTGCAAGAAGGAGCAGGAGGGGGAGTTTGGGGCAGGGCAAGGGCACATTTTACGAGGCCGGCGGATTACCTGAAGATAGAGCAAACTAAACAGGGGGATGGAGAAACAGTTCAAGAGTTTAGAAGCAGGCTTACGGGGATATTTAAAGATAACAGTGGAATCCCAGAAAACGCAGCTGCTGATGGCGTTTATCAGCAGTAGTTGAAAAGAGCAGTAATGGACGGACTTAAGCCCCAAATCCAATGGTGGCTGAAGAAAAATTATGTACATATGGCAACAGGAACACTCGAACAGTTCACAGAACAAGCAGTGCATGCAGAATCAGTGGAAAAAGAAAAACAGAAAAAAAGGAAATTAACAGAGACGTATGTTATGGTGCCATTGGAAGAATGCGTCCAGACAAGCATAGGAAAGAGGGGAGCAAGGGGAAAAACAGGTTACAGAGGGGGATATAGAGATAAGAAAAGAGAGGAACAAAGAGAGGAGGATTGGAAATTGGGAAAGTGTTTTCTCTGTCACAAAACTGGACATGTGGCGAATAAATGCCACAAAAAGAGGGACAGGAGAAGAACGGAGGAGGATAGTGAAGAAGAGGAAGAGGCATGACTAGATAGGAAAAGTAAGTGCAGGACAAAGGAGGGTGGCTCGGACAATAAACAGACAAAGAATGAGGGGGACGAAGAGACAGAAATGTTTTTAAATTTAGAATATGTCAACAATAAACACAGGCCTGAAGTGACGATATGGGTAAATGGGAAATTACTGATATTCTTAGTCGACACAGGAGCAGAACGGACAGTGTTGCGAGACGTAGGTGTGACTGCACCAGGGGAGGCTGTAGTAAAGATGATATCAGCACATGGACAAACAAAAAGAAATCCACTGAGTGTACCTACTAAATTTAGGTGGGCAGAAACAGGGGAAGAAATTTTAGCAACAGCTGTGATGGATTCAAAGTGTCCTCATAATCTCTTAGGAAGAGACCTAACCACAGCACTAGAAATGGCTATAGTGCCTCTGACAGACGGGACAATGACCGTTATAAAACACCCGTTACATGAACCCATCAGCGGAGCATATGTCACAGAAGGGACAGGATTGCCATACTATTCATGGACACTAGATTTACCTACAGGTGACCCAGGAGAAATAGTAACCACACTGTTGACATTGGCAAAAGAAAACACAACCAGCCCCCGTGACATTAGAAAGCGAGATCAGTTACAAATGACGTTGCGTTACAAAGCCACACCAGGACCAGACATGACTTACGACGAAGCTGTGAATAAACTAGGTCCGCAGAATATTACAATAACTAATCTGTATTATCATGAGGGAACCTCGTATTGCGATGTAGACGTGAGTGAAAACGTAACATTGCTAATGTCCTCCCAGGAAAAACGGCATCTGCCATTAACTAAAGCAAACAATGCCAGGTGGGAGGATATGGGACAGATAGTCAAAGATAACAGACGAGCTAATGACTGGGAAAACACAGGAGAAGGGAGAAAGCAGATTAGCAAGAGGACAGGATGGACAAGATGTCCGTTATCTTTACGGATCACAGTGACGCCAAGGGTGCACCTCAGCGGGGGGTTGACGGAATGAGTAATAGAAGAAGTACAGAGTTATGTATTAACAGGAGGAAGAATTTGAAATCCTAAAAGAAATACCTGTAGGATTATGGAGTTTAGGACCATCGGACGTGGGACTGATGAGGGGGGCCAGTCCGGTAGAGATCCAACCAAGGACAGAATATAGGCCAAAAGTAAGACAATATCCTCTAAAATTAGACGCTAGACAAGGTATAAAACCAGTAATAGAGGATTTAAAAAAGGCAGGCATAATAATCCCATGTCCTGACGCTCAATGTAACACTCCAATATTCCCTGTTAAGAAAGCACCACCCTCTTTAAGCTGGCGAATGATACAAGATTTACGAGCAGTAAATGAAGCAGTTTTACCTAGGGCTCCGAATGTGCCTAATCCACACACGGTGCTAAATAGTATAAAGCCAACAGCTAAATATTTCACTGTAATAGATTTAGTCAACGCTTTTTATTCTATACCATTGTCCGAAAAAGCTCAATCGTGGTTTGGATTCACCTTTGAAGGGGAGAAATTGACATTCACCAGATTACCACAAGGTTACTGTGAATCTCCTACCATATTTTTCCAAAATATGGCAAATTGCTTAGCTCAACATACCCCAAGTGATGGTTCACAAATATTAGCTTATGTAGATGAACTCCTAGTGGCCAGTGACACTAAGGAAGCGTGTATTAAAGACACAATAAAACTACTCAAACATCTACACCAAACAGGAAATAAAGTAAGTAGGGAAAAACTACAGTTATGGAAAACAGAAGTGAAATACTTGGGGCATACGTTAAGTGAGAAGGGGCGCACAGTAAATTAAAAACGAAAAGAAGCTGTGAGACAAACACCTAAACCGCAAACAAAAAAACAGATGATGTCATTTCTTGGGTTGTGCAATTACTGTAGGATGTGGATATTAGAATATGCAGAAACGATAAGACCCCTGCAGGATATGATATTCAAACAGAAAATATCCATGACAGATAAACTAAAATGGGACACAATATCAGAGCAAGCTTTTGAGAAAATAAAGTGCCAGCTCTGTGAAGCAGGAGCTCTAGTGCTCCCAAATTATGAAAAACCTTTTGAACAGATGGTAGATTGCAAAAATGGGTTTATGGCATCAGTATTGACTCAAAAATATGGGGCAGGAATGAGGCCTGTAGCATATTACTCTATGCAATTAGACGCAGTAGCTAGAGCAACTGCACCTTGTGTCCAAGCGGTATTAGCAGCTGCTGCAGCAGTACAAACATCAGCGGAAGTGGTTTTATTTCATCCACTCACGCTGAAAGTGTCACACGCTGTTGCCGCACTGCTTCTCCAGACAAACATGACATTTTTGTCACCAGCTAGACACCTTCTGTGTACTGCAGTACTATTATCTCAACCACACCTGACTATAAAAATATGTGCAGGATTTAATCCAGCCACGTTTCTACCAATACCTATAGACGGAGACCCACATGACTGTGTACAAATTTCACAAGTTCAATACAAACCAAGACCTGACTTAAAGGACTTGCCATTGGAAACAGGCCATGTGATATTTGTGGATGGATCAGCCAGCAAAAACGACAGAGGTCAAAACCAAGTAGGTTATGCAATAACGACTACAACAGAAGTGATAGAAGCTTTAAAGTTACCGTGTAACTTATCAGCACAAGCAGCCGAACTAATAGCATTAGCAAAAGCATGCAAAATATATGAAAGAAAGGAAGTGACGGTGTATACTGATAGCCAGTATGCATATGGATCCGCACACATATTTTGCAAACAATGGAGCTTGAGAGGATTTAAAACAACTACTGGAAAACCTGTGACGCATCGTGGGTTATTACAGACATTATTAATTAATCTACAGCTGCCAAACAAGATAGCTATATGCAAATGCGAAGCACATAAAAAGGGAACAGACCCAGTAACAATAGGGAATAACTTAGTGGATGAAGCAGCAAAAAAGGCAGCACAAGGCCAAGTTACTATTTTGATAACAGAAGAAAGTGCTTCACCAGACAATGAAGATCCTCTCGAGATATTGAAACAACGGCAAAGTGATGCACCACAGTCAGAGAAACGAGTATGGATTGCTAAAGGAGCAACAAAAACTAATGGACTATACAGAAACATTGACGGAAAGCCATGGCTACCGAAGTCGTTGTTCAAATGGGCTGCAGAAATGAGCCATGGGCTATGTCATGTATCATGTGGAGGGATGGATGGACTAGTAAACAAATATTACCAAACATATGGATTCAATACGTATTCAAAAAAAAATTGTAAACAATGTTTGATATGCACAATGAATAATGCGCAGGGAAACATGAGACCTAAGAGAGGAAAATTCCCAGCACCGAAGTATCCATTTGAGGTGATACATATGGATTTTATACAGCTAAACAAAAGACAAGGAGTAGAACATTGTTTAGTAATAATAGACGCATACTCTAAATGGGTAGAAATATTTCCAACCGCAAGCCCTGATGCAGTAACAGTAGCAAAAGCTATATGTAAGCATATAGTGCCAACATTTGGAATTCCAAGAATCATACAATCAGATAATGGAAGCCATTTTGTCAACGACGTGATAAAAACAATGGCTGAAAATCGTAAAATTACTTTAAAAAAACATTGTTCCTACCACCCGATGTCGGCTGGCACAATTGAGAGAAGCAATGGGAATATTAAAAATAAATTAAGTAAAGTAACTGCTGAAACAGGACGACTATGGCCAGAATGTGTGGAGATAGTGAAGTTGAACATGCACATAATGCCCGCGGAGGGACAGACACTATCACCGTTTGAGATCATACATGGAAGACCTTTCATAATGCCTGGACTCTCAGAAAGCCCTGCAACCAGCAGTGATAAACCTACGGACTTATCATGGCATATAAGACAGACAATGCATATGAGAGAATTGTTTAAAATACACGAACTGCCGAAAGACTCTTTTATCACCACAGCCTGTCCATGTTGGAGATCTGGTGTTTACAAAGGCACTGAAGCGGGCCAAGTGGAACAGCCCAAGGTGGGAGGGACCGCACCGTGTCCTCCTCACCACTCCAACTGCTGTAAAAGTGGAGGGACGTTCAACGTGGGTACATCTTTCTCACTGCAAAGTGAGGAATCTTTCTGACCTGGCGGCGGACAACACAGCGGCGGACAACACAGCGGCGGACAACACAGCGGCAGATCCATAAGATCTACAAGACGCAGGACTTCGGTGTATTCTTCATTTTTGTATGCAGTGAACACAGAGGCCACAGTGCGTAAAGTGCTATACTCTGCTACAATGAACGGGAGCCAGAGACAGCAAAAAGACGTACGTGTTATCATCATCGCAGCGACGGCGGTAATATGGGTGCTGACACCTGTATTAGGACAGTCGGGGCCACGTGAAAGAACAAACAGCAAGCCAAAGGTACTCTGGGCACCCAACCCATGTTCTAATAGATCAGCATCCACTTGGGTGCCACAATTGTGTATACCTGTGAATGAAACATACATTTTTGAAATTCCATACGCAGATCTGAAATACAGGGGGGAGAAAATAAGTGATCAAATTGATGTAGAAGAGTATGAAATGTATATGATGGTGGGGCAGCAAGATAGTAGCTGGGAAAACACAATGGCATTTTCAGGAAAATCATGGGAGCCATACGCTACTACAGCCGCCGCACAAAGATGGAAAGGTAAAATAGAAATGGCTCAGACTAGTGGTAATGTGTTAATAACGGTAAATCTACACAATCATCAAAATAAGACGAAGTATTCAGACTGTATTGGTGGGTTCCGGGACCAGCTCTGGATCCATTCTGTCATATTCTTGTATGTGTTGTAGCAATCTCAAGCAATCAGGCTCAGACACTAGACACAGTAGGAAGGGCAATGCGGGGATCCATAATAGTTACCAATAAAAAGCAATTAACGCCAGACACCTTTCTATACATGGCAACGGGTGCACATATTGCAACAAATATGTGGATACAAGAAGCATTAGCAGTGGCAAGACCTCTGCGAAGGGATTGCATAATATGCATGACAGCACGACCACAGTTATTATTAGTAGATGCGATAATAGTAAACATGACATGCGTCCAACACCTAGCCAACAGAACCATGAATAATAAACTATGTGCCAATTATGACAGAGCATTTCCAAAATTATAAAAAAAATAATATGCAACAGCCATTGTTTACATTACCTAAAAGCGCCTTTTTTGTCTGCTACAACATAACTACATGCAAAGTTAAAGAAATATGCCTTAAGATGGGAAATGTACCAGTTCATATGTGTAACCTAACTGTGCAGATAGCGGGAGGAGGTCTCTTGGATACCCAACGCCAGGATGTATGGTGGTGGTGTGGGGACACCGTGCTGAGAGGACACTTGGAAGCAAAGGGAGTAGGACTCTGTGCCTATGTATCCCTCTTGTGGCCAGCCGCGGCGAGACGTTAGTGGACAATCTGGTATGCTCTCAGTAGCACCTGATACTACGTATATAGATCCTATTGGGGTACCCAGAGGAGTCCCTGATGAGTATAAGCTGGCTGACCAAATAGCAGCAAGGTTTGAGGGCCTTCCGCTTGTCTCTGCGATATTTCCCATCACGCCGCACAAAAATGTGGACAGAATTAATTATCTGTCTTTCCAATTACAGAGGTTGACTAATCTGACTCACAATTTAGGACTTGCTCTCGGGTCACAGTTGCATTACACCGCTTTAATGGCGTGGCAAACTCGAATGGCAGTAGACATGTTATTAGCTGAAAAGAAAGGAGTTTGTTCGATTTTCAAAGGTCAATGTTGTACGTTCATTCCTAATAATACAGCCGCAGACGGCTCAGTCACAAACACTCTGTCACAATTGAGAACTATGTCTAAAAAAATGAAAGAACACACTGGAGTAGACAATAAAATCTCAGAATGGTTAGAAAGCTGGTTCGGCAGGTGGACTGGTATCATGGTTCCGGTACTGACCTCACTGTTGGTAATAATTGCCTGTTTTGTGTTTTGTGGATGTTGTTGCATACCAATGTGTAGACACACTATAGAACGTACAGTGGAAGAAGCGATCACAAACCGAGGGCATCATAGTTATGCCTTAGTAGCTATAGAAGAAGATGAAACTGACAAGTATTAATGTGCATGACCCTTTGAGTGTAAAATGTATTATGTTCACACCAATATGAAAAACATGTTGAAAACTGAAAAGAGTGATGTGTTCGGATATGAGAAAGTGGGCTAATGCTTTGATAAACAGGAGGGAAATGTGATAAAATGTAAATATATGATTATATTTGTGTGTTAAAAGTTATCTGCATCATTAGCCTGGGGGGAGGGAAAGGCATGTATTTCTAATAACATGTGTGAAGATGTTGTAGAAGCAGCCGTGAGGAATGTTCCTCCCATCCTGGGGACCAGATGGGTAGAACATTCACCAAGGTTTTTATCTCTAAAGATAATACCAAAGAGTCGTAAAAGACAAGTGCCTTGATGTGAAGCTGACCAATGAGAAATGTGACCCGCCTTTTTTATGTGTGATTTTAATAAAATTACTTGTAAGAGGGAGGAACGCTGAGAGTGATTTTGGAAAGTCGTTCAGGTTGCCTACAACATCTTGGCTCGGCTAAGCCTTCCTCTCCCTTGCAAGCCACGCAAAAGACTGACATTTCTGTGTCGTTTAATATTCTAAGTTGAATTATGTTCTCTGACTGTTAAGTAATAGCATTGATTCATGTGTAATTTCTTGACAGTTAGTGGTGTGTGTGTGTGTTAGTAGGACTAGTATGTACTGTGATACTTTCACAGGTGGGTAGTACTCAGTCACATTTAGTTGAATAAAATTGCACTTCTCAGTAGTAGAGTAGTTTTTTGAACTGCATTGAGTACATTATTTGACAATGTAATAGTAATCCTACTTGAGTAAAAGTGTTGGTTCCTCTTCTCACTGTGAGTAGTAAGCCGACATGTGACAAAATGAAATGATTTGTTTCTTGCGACAATCCTTCAGATACAATTTTATTTTGCTCATTTTTGTGTGTATCCTTTGGACTTACCAGGATAAGTTAAAGGATTTAATTAAATTGAGATGTTTCCCTGGGTCAAGTGTTCTAGACTCTTATTCTCACAATTATTCTTACTGGAGCAGTATTGCCAGCAAGATGAATTCTCACAATTTTTGTGACTTCACAAACTCATGTGAAGAACTCAGAGTGAGACACATCAATCTGGCCGAAGCCAGGTTAACGTCTTTGCTCTTACTAGAGTTATTTCTTGGTCTTCTACATTGACGTTTTATCAAGTAGCGTTATTGTTACTTGAGTACAATCTTTTGCTACTCTATGCACCGCTGAATACTTTTTGTTGGCATATTTCAAAATAAATGATTAAAAAGCAAAGAGGTAATGTCTTATCTCATATTTTATAATGGCCCATGTTCTCGTCCTTTCGAGAAAATGTCATCTTATACAAATTTAAAATATTTCTAGAGGCAATCTGCACAACGTACATGCTAATATACCATTAGCTGCTAAAGTCATGTTTAGGAGCACGGTTCATCATTTTTGCCACGCCCCCTAACATTAGTGACGATTCCGTATTTGAGATAAATTGATTGTTTGATTTCCAAGTGGCTGAAGTTTGTATTTTGGACATTATTTAACAAGGTTTGGGAATACCTCAAGACAACGTTCTTGCCCCAAACAGGTTTATATTGTCATATTTAGATATTTACACCATAACAAAGCCGCACACTTTTAACTGGTACTTGGTCCTTTCAGCTTGATTTTGTCCAAAATCCAGGAAGGACTTCCAGGAAGGTAGTATGAACTCTATAGACCACAGTGCCTATTAGAGCAGATTGCATGCTTTTAGTCTATCAGCGGCACCCTCCCTTTTTGCCAGGCAGACTGTTTACCATCCTGGAGTAAACTTGGTGCAAGTGCCATTTAGTCAAATTACAAAGCAACGCTCAGTAAAAACAATCCCCCACTCGCACACACTAACACCAGACATGTATTGATTTATGGCAAAGCCAAAGGCGTAATGGAGATGCAGGAGGCTGGGGAGCCACGTAAGAACCAGCTTCACTCACTCAAACCTTTTCCATGTTATTTTGAGCCATTTGGGAGAACAGGTTAAGATTATGGGGTGTGTCAATATTGATCATGCAAAGGATTATGACTATTTCCTAATACTATTTTAATCTTGGGAAATAATATGGAACATTGGTTAAATCTTTTGTCACACTGTAAGAAGATTCTGCGTTTGACTTCCAGATCTTCACTGCATTAGTTGGACTACATTAAACTCATTATGAGACTCATTTCATAATCTTATCCCGTGGGATTTGTGGCTGGAGCTTATCTCTAATATGGGTCCTATAGGTGGGAGGCACTTAACAACCAGAGAAATAGAAGGGATGACAGAAAACAAAGCATTCCACCCCCACATTCATCATTTTGAGTCACCATTGAATGATGAAATGATGATGGAAAGACTAGAAAAAGTAGAAAACTTAATGGCAAACATATCAATAACATCATGATTAAAGTATTGGAGGGTATTGTTTAACCTTTCAAAGCAGGTCAGAATAAAAAAAAACATAATTAGAGAAGTAATTTGCCAATTCTATATTTGATTATCACAACAGACAGATTTCCCTCTTTATTCTCTGTATATACAGTACAATGTATGTTACAGTGAAAGGTCTCCATGAAGATGCTGGGCCTGTCACTTCTGCAGTTTATTTTTTTAGAACAATATTGGCGTTTACAATAAACAAAGTGTAAAATGAAAATCTATGTAAGTTTATAGTAGTAAGTTATAAATAGTACATTTTGTGGCTTTTTTCCCAAAGAGTATATTGTAAATTCATAACTTTGTTGCAAAATTAGACCTCTGTACACTGTCTGTGGCTAATAATAAAGTATTTTACTTCTGTCAACCAGGAAGTATGAGCGGTGCTATGATTGGCTGTGCTTGGGTGGTCCACCCCAGGGTCACTTAGCTGTCTGAAAAGGCTGTTCCAAAGCAAACACCTGCAAATGAATGCATGTGAATAAAAAGTGTTTGTGAGAGCTAGCAATGATTCAGATAGATTTAAATAACTACTTCCTCCTTTCATTCAATACTAAATGCTTTAATACTAAATACCAGAAAAACACAATGCGTCTCCTTCAACTATAACCTACAGATATAATGCATGAGTTGTTGTGGCTTATGCAGCTATGTGGAAGCTGACTCGTGACTCCTCCCACAGTGGCCCACATGACCTCATGCCATAGACAATCTCCCATGCCGTGTCTGTCTGCTGCCACCGCCTAATTGTATGTTTCCACTTTGCTGCGTGGCTCCTGCTCCATATTTGAGCTCCTCTTCTCCAGGTCTGCTCTTGAACCCTCCATGGTCGGGTGTGGATGTTCCAAGTCCTCCCTGTGAACTCTCTGCCCCTGCCAGAAGCCATAGAGACTGGCAATCTGGTGACCACAGCACATCAGGACAAAACCAACCTTGCATCCGCCCCTAATCCTTCTAATTGCGACTTCTTTTGGCAGCCAGTTCAAAGGCCCACCACAAGTTGCGGCGACTTTTTCACTTGGATACCTCGGTTACGTGCACAAACAAAATCCTCCGCGCTGAACGCTGGGGTTAGGAGCTCTACTGTTGTGGTTTGGGGCTTTGATGGTAAAGACATCATGCACGGAGCCACCTCTACAAGTTTGCAAATCGATGTCATCTTGATACATTCACAGGCCAAGGCCACAAACCGCCGTCATTTAAGATGGTTTTGTTATTTTTCTATGATTTATGATGCAAGCTATATCGGATTTAAAATATATTTGTGTATCATATACAATATATATCAATGTTCTAGATCACGTTAACTGAGAAACTACAGGGGAAATGCCACGCAAGAGGAAGCATTTTCTTAGTTCTGGGTTATATTTCAATCACATATTTAATGAAGGGCTGAACTTTCACTGCTATCGTGACATAGGTCATTAGAAAAACAACTTTCTAATCAGTTAATCACGTTTTTTACTTCTTCCTGTTCCCTTTTCGGACCCACAAAGAGAGAGATAATGCTGCCAGTTTGTTTGTTTTTCTTCACTGCATGACTTGTAACTGGAAATAGACCGAAATGTATATTTTTTCTAACCCCTATACATTGAATACAATTCATCAATTCAAAAATGTATTAAAGCTAATTCATCCTTGTAAATATTGCTACTCAAAAGCATTTCCACCTCAGAATAAGCCTGAAAGTACAGACTTCACAATTTATCAGCAGCTCACAAATGGGAAAATGAAAGAAAGAAAAAAAAAATACATTTAGAGCTTTGGGAATCAAGGTGAAAGATAAATGTAGATAAAGTGGAGTTGCATATTGGTCCTACCAGACGACAATAACACGTGTTGCTTTATCCCTGATACTATAATACATCTAATCTAAAACTCAAAAACCACATTGTACTCTACTGTATTCTTGCCATTGTTATTTAACTCTACCTCTTGCCACTCGTACCATTACATCACATTTACTTCTGTCCCGTGAAGATCTCAGCTGTGAAAAACCAAGTGAAACGGCAGAGTGAATTCAGCATTTAAAGGTCAGCGTTTGAAGGGGAAAAAAGCCAGGATCTTGTTACTATATTCTCCCCTCCCTCATCACACCCCCATTCATATATATATACACAATACGGTCAGACAACCAAATCCAACATTATATATGAACCTAAGCTCACAGGAATGCAAGGCTGACTCACAAGGTCACGTTATCCTCTACCGTCTCGGCTCACGGCACTGTCCTTCTGGAGAAATCGCAATTGTGGTCAGAAAACTATATATATATTAAAAAAAACACACATTGGAAATTGCCCTCCGTGTTTGATTGTTTCTTCTATGTGGCTCGGGAGTGGTCAAAATGTGGCAAATAGACTTGATTTATTGCCTGGTACATATGCAGCCCATATGGTTCCACTTTTGGACCGACACCAGCCCTGTGTAAATGCCATAGTGTCTGATTCTGTACAGTGTGGACTCAAGGGCACAAGGAGCACAAAGGAGACAGACATTATGAGAAAGAGGGGGAAAGTGATACAAAAAATAATCATCAGTTCAAACTAAAATTGAATTTCTTGGAAGCAAAAAATAAAATAAAATATGTTAAATGAATACAATGAATATGAATGAAAATATGAATACATAAATAAATAGAACAAATTAAATATGAAATGTACTAAATATAAAAAAAAAATATATATAAACAAATAAACAAAAACAACTGAAAATAGACCGAGGGAAAATATGTGCACTGTTACATGGTCAAATTAAAGACTTATTTTACATTTTGTTCAATGTAAAGCGCAGTATTGATCTAAAACAGCTTAATAATAGAAACAGATCCATTGACTTCTGCAGAACTGATAAACTCCGCCTCTTCATGGTGACGTTGCACTCTAGCGATCAGCGGATTTAGGTTTAGGATTTAAGTCTAAATTTAAACTTTAAGTAAGTTCATGAAGAGAGAACGCCTTTAAAATGTGTTTAAAAGATCATAAAAGTTGATTTTACGTAGCAAGCCCTTTAATGAACACAGCAGAGGGGAAATATCTTTCACTTATTATTTGCGCTGCTATACTTTTCACAAAATGTCAAAACATAAATTGATTGCAAAGTTTATTACAGTTACTTGTAATGCATCCAAAGACATAAAACTATAAGTGTGTGCATAAAATGAGCAAGCGGTTCATGATGATTGGCATTTCAGTTAGTAACATTAGACTAACTGCTTTGTCTATTTCTGACATTAAAAATCAATTACGCAGAGCTGTAAATGAGCCGGAGGGGCCATCTCGTGTGATTAAGGATTCATATCGTTGGACGTTTATGACCAGCCCACAATGTGATAATGATCAGATTTCTACTTTCACTTCATATCACAACCTCAAGGTCAATATATCAATAAAACCATCTGCATATTTACATACATTATGAGGCTACACCCACATAGGAAAAGTTTGTGAACAAATACATCGGAGCATAATGGAAAAACATGAAGAATCAAGTTGGTTTTGGCCATTTATAATAACTTGGGTTTGTAAGAAATCAGAGCCTGGTTTGAAGGCATTTGTGTTATTTAGGGGATTCTAATAAACAGGTTTAGATGAAGGCACCATCCTGATTTTTAGGTTTTACAGGACAAATTCTATAAAATATTGACCTTACAATAGTTTTCTTTGCATCTAAATATTTATTATGTCCGCTCCTACAAATTTAACATTTTGCAAAACTCAAATACAATTTTGAACATAAATTGTGTGATAAAAAAGCAGATTAAATTACATTTTTGCCTTGGAAATTCTAAATTGTTGCTTATTTTTTTGGTTAGAAAGACTCAAATTCATCAGCATTTAAATTTGATGTCAGTTAAGCATTAAAAATATGTTAAGATTTACTTCATTTTGCCTCTTATAACATTTAAAGTGTCTTTTTGTGTGATGAGTTCAATCACTGTTTGCACTTATCCTTGTACGTATATTTGACTCCTCCATCGGACAAGCTTTCCCGTTCGCTCCACAGTGATGAGATCTTGTTCTCCAGTGCTGAAGCTCGACATTATAAATCACGCTGGAAATATCCGGAGATTCGGCTGCAAAATGATCTGTACATTAGCAATAATGATGCGGAATGGTTCTCGAGTGAGCCGTGATGAAGCGAGGGACATCAGCAACAGCACTGCCTCCTGTGCCACGGCTCTGCTCATCAGCAATCACACACAAGAATAAAGAATTAGATCACGTACGCGCCGCAGCTCTGCCGGGGAGAGTTTACAGCCTGTAAAATGAGGCTGAAATCTGTCATTATTAGAAACTTGGGTCGGATCCAAAGCAGGTGAAAAGGAGGTATAAATCACGTTTGCTAATTTACATCAAATCGTTATTAGTGATCATTAACTCGCCACTGGGGATGTTCAAAGTGTGGCCCAGGAGCCAAATGCGGCCCTCAGACCAAGCCTTCTGGTGAATGTGTCCGAGTGATGGAACTAAGTGGTGCTTTTACTGCGAGTTTGAAAATGCTCTTCATGACCTGATGAATTGTGAGGGACAAATGAGTCTGAATGAAGATGACTCACTCAAACCAATGCTGAATGACACAGTTTGAATGATTCACTGCATTGACCAGGAGTCTACGGCCTTCAACGTACGATACAGTACAATCAGTCGTCAATGAGAACATGTGGAACAGCTCTGCTAAATTAAAAAATAAAATGAACTGCACTCTTCTCTTTTATGTCTTAAATTATTTACACGTTACCCTTTTATTTATTTTTTAAAATGTATTATTATTATTATTATCATTATTTTTTGACATTTTAAATACTAAAAGATGTATCTGGGACTATTTTGAGGTAGTACCCTACACCTTTAAATTTTAGCTTAAAAATAGCACCTTTTAAATGTATTCAAATTAAAAGGTCTTTCTTTAGGGAAATTCTCTATTTTTATTTTTTATTTAGTTAATTTTATTGTATTTCTGTAATTTCTTTGTGTTTTAATGCATTTTTCCTGCTGTTAGAAGCACTTTGAATTGCCTTGTGTATGAAATGTGCTCTACAAATAAACTTGCCTTGCCACAATAACAGTATAATTTTGCTAGGATGTCAATGTTCTCTGTTTTTGTATTGAACTGTCATTAAAATTGCTGAACAGTGTGGCTTGTCAGTTGTTGTGCAGAGCAACAACGAGCCACTTTTTTTTTTTATCTCTGAGATAAACATGAAATGAACAAAGCAATAATAAAATAAAGTGCTTTTGGGAGCTAAGCCGTGGCATGTGATTGTGAATGTTTTAAAGTGCAAAGGGAAGGTTCTCTTTTTTTATTACTATTGCTTTGTTCAGTAGAATAAAACCTGTGGTAAATATGTATACTTGGTAAATATTTATCATAGTTTTACAAGTGGCAGTTTGTGATGAAAATGAAGGAAACAGAATCCCTCTGTCAGTGTCATCAATGTCATTCCGTTGAAATTACAGGGAGGATTTAAAAGCAAGTTAAATTACTTTTTACAGTTTAACAGTAATTGAACAAGATAATAGCACCATCAGGTACATCTTTTTGTAAACTTATAAATATTGTGTAATTCAAATGGTCATTCATACGGTAGTTAACCTGTGGAATTATCTCTACTGTTCATGTCAAACCAGGAACTAACAGTCTAGACCTCCCCAGAATGGTCAAACTGGGGAAAAATAAGTATATGTTGTAGTAAAATCTGAAATACTATACTTCAGTGAAATGTGTAGTCTAACCTGTCATATGCGCTTAAATCTAAACCCAAAGGCACATTTTCACATCAGTGGATAATAAAGCGACTGTAATAGAGCAACACATTACATATACTGTATTTGCTCAATATGAAAAAATATGAAAAATAGTTCACCTATAAGCAAATGATTACCAATAAGGAAGGCTCCTGGCTGTGTTGTGATGATGATGATGATGATTGATACGCTTTAGCTTGTGTTGTTGCCGTAGTGAAGGTGGACGGTGTTGTAAAGGTGATATCTGTGCCACATCAAAGCTGCTTATCACTCCATAACCCCAATGAGAACAGGGGGAAAGGGAATCATCATTATTGTGTGTAGCAGTTGCTTCCACGCCATACTGTCCCAGTGTAACAAAGCTTTCCCAGACGTTACAGTGGCAGGAGACATTTTCTGCAGATTCTAATGAGTCATGGTAGTCTGAGAGGAGCTGACATCATTTCCTTGGGTCTGGAATGTGGCCTTAACTGCGAGCTGTGAAATCCATCTCCTATAGAGCGGGTTTTAGCGTCGCACAGTGAAAGTCAAATGATAGCGCACTGGCGACGAGGATGTGTGCATAATATCATTTAACTGATCCACTTTAGGAAGCATTACGGTAATGACAGGAACCCTGAGAGGACAGTGCGATTCTGGTATTTTCCCCAAACGCTATTTACAGTGAGAAGCAGTAATCCGGGCCTTTTCAAATTGCAGGGTTGTGCCACTAAAATAGGCATTAAGTGAGTTTTTTTGTGCATCCATTATATTATGCGCCCGGCAAAGGATGGAACATTGACTAAAATACCAAATTCAATGGTGTTATTATCGCTATCTGATAATATAGTGCTGCGTTTTGAACGGTCTGGCAGATGCAGGGCTGAATATTCGAAACAAAAAGGGAGGATATTTGAAAAAAGGAGACAAAAAAAAGCTTTTAGGATGCGTGTGTTTCAGCAAGTTCCTCCTCAGCGCTGATACTGTGAATGATAAAACTGCAATAAATGGGTTGAAATGAAGTGTGAGAAAGGGAGGAGATACGAGATGAGACTAGTTTGTGGATGGTGCAGTGCTGTGGGGGAGAAACATCTGGTCAGTGAGGCATTAGGGGAATAAAGCCAAGAGTCCAGATACAGAAGGTAAAGGGCAATAATATTCTAGAATGATGGAGACAGGAGGAGAAAAGGACACAACAGCATCACGAGGAGACAATTCACTCGCTTAATGAATATGCAAAAGGTCCAACGATTATTCAACTAATCGTGCCTATTCGAGTTGTTGGAGAAAGAATAAACAAAAAAGTCTGATTTGTAAACATAACACAATATATGTAAAGGTTTTTTCCCCTTCAGAAGCCACAATTAAACATTTGACAAGTCATTAATCCTCAGTGACGGCCCCAGTCCAGAGTGTGATTACTGGAGTGGAGTTTGCATGTTCTCCCTGTTCATAAGTGGGTTTCATTGAGCGGTTTGGCCCATCAACCCCCCAAAAAACACGCACAATATTGTAAATGCAAAATTCACAGCTAATATAATCAAGATCTGGGCTCTTGACATGTTCCTCCCATTCTTGTTTATCTTGGTTACAAAAGGGAAAGGACAAAAGAATTACAACTGACAGTATAAACAATATGACTATGAGCCCATGGGCGAATATGGTTATGTATGATCAGACTAACTTGTTGTTTTTTTTGTTTTGTTACATGATTTTAGCATTCATTCAGGTTTGCACAAGTAAAAGTGCTTTTCCAATTGTGTGACTAGATTAATCTTTGGGAATTGGACTGTTCTTGCATCAGGGGAGGGCAATAATGACAAAAATGAATTATCTCAATATGTTTTTGCACTATATTGATAATGCTAGTCAGAATATATTTTAACACATACATCAGAAAGGTCCAAGTAAAGCACAAAACTAAAATGACCCCAAAATGCAAATATATCATTTAATTTCCTAGTCATTACATCTAGTCATTTTTATATTTGTAATTATAGACTATTCTAATGATGAATATCTCCAAAACAACAATTGTGATATTATCCAGTTTGCTCTGTATCTCCTGCCGTCTCAGAGTGGTGTTTTTCACTTTTAGCACAGCTTACAATGTTTGATAAAACATTCTGGGGCTGAACTGGAGGAGAATAAGTGCTCTTGAAGGAAGCTTATGTTGCACTTTCCAAAACAGTGTCAATCAAAAATAAGTCACAAAAGACCACAGAGAAATACTGCTTTTTGAAAGGGCCCAAGACTACAATTCCAATTTCTCAGGGAGTTTGATAATCGCAGTTGCGTGATTTTAGCTAATTGGTTTTGAGTTTATTTGCAGCATGGTTAAATACCCATTGTTCATAAAGAGAGAAGTGCAGTGATGATATGAGGCTGTCTCAAAGCTCTGGACACTCATTACACAACACTGAACATGAAAAGCAAATTGGCTTTTCCACATAAACGTAAGTGTCAGTGGCTCAGTGGTTAGAGCGTAAGCCCACCAACCCAAAGGTCAGCGGGTCGGCTCTTAGTTCGGACCAGTGCAAATGTGGGTGCAAATTGGTGCCCTCAATTCCATGAGTTTTCCAAGTTCTAAACAAATGTAAAACACTTTTAATGGGGACATATTATGCTAAATCAACTTTAATGAGCTTAGAGCCTTGTTACAACAGTGTTTCTTTATTTAAAGTGAGTCATGCATGTGTCATTATTCCTGTTTTGTCCTGCAATTGAGGCTCGAGTGCTCGGAAAAATCCTGCTTTCACCTTCCTATCCAATGGCGTCGCGAGGGTGTCGTCACTTCTTCTTCTCTTTACCTTTGGACTTAAAAAAAACAACAACCTATAAACATGATTATGGTTCTTCTGTTTTGCAACAATAATGCCACAGTTAGTAATTGCAGTTGAACCCGTGACTGAGGACAGTATGCCAGAGGAATTGAACTCACTGATCTCATCTCATTAATTGTGGACAAAGTATAAAAGTACAGACAATAAATAGACCTGTCAATGAAATGTAATGGCTTTAATTAGCCTGTTGTAGCATAAAGACCCCCAAGGACCCTCGTCATCTGTCTATTATTAAGCCGCTTGACATTGTGATTTATAATTAACTGATTAACTGATGGTATAATAATAAATATACTATACAGGCTATAAGTAGGCTATACCGGTTTTTGGAATTTGATCTTTATACATTTGAGTATTTTTATAGTTTTCTGCAGTAAGACACTGTGAAAAGACCTAAAGTCACAAAATGTAATGCAAAACTTTTGCAGGTTTGTTTGTTTCCTGACCTCCACCAGAAGTTCCTCTGCGCATGCTCCTGTTCCCACATCCACATCAACAACAGCATTAAGCAAGATTCAACAAGATGATATGAATCAAAAACCTAAATTAACATTTTCTCCTCATTCATCTCTGCATTAATCACACGGCGGCTGCCTCAGAATAATCTTTAAATAAAAAGAAGTCGGCTTGTGAAGTTGTTGTCAACATCATTAACAACAAAGCAGAATTTCAAATGAAAAGCGCACATTTGATCCTGGGATGAGAGAGAAGGACCTTTGCCTTTATACGCCATCTTATTCCCCCTTGTGGCCGGAGACGGGACCCCAAAAGAAAGTTTAAAAAAAAATAACCTAATTGAGCACGCACTCTTTCATATTTGCACACTGTCCAACATTCCTTTCAAATCAAATAGCACTGGAATGAGCCTTAAGTTTGAATCGAAATAAATAATGATAAATCATAGCGCGAGGCAGGAGCGCAGTTTTACGTTTGACCACAAGGGGACGCCAATGAGCTACAAATGAAACGCGCGACTTTCCCAAAACTTCCAAAGAGCTCGCGGAGGATTTTTAATTGACGATGTGTGTTTTGGAGCCGCTTGCGCCGCGTGCACTGGGAGCAAACTGGGTCATCATTTACCAACATCATTTAATAATAATGCCAATTCATTAGCGCAAGGCCCCGGCAATCTCTTTCATCACTGCGGAGTAGGAGAATGCCAAGGGGGATGCTGGGAAAAAAATAGAAAAATACAAAAAAATAATAATAACAGGGTCGTGGGGGGAGGAGGGGAGACACAGTGCACGGATGTTCTCTGGCACAGGCACAAATTAAGTATCTTGGGTGAAAAAAATCAAAATTAAAGGGATGGGGGGGAAATTCCAACATCAGTGCTGCCAACATTTCAAGGATATTTCATTTTGTCAAAGTTTGAGGAATTCTGGAGGCGACATCAGCGTGGTTGTCCTACATTATTACTGCCAATCACGTCCCAAATTGCACAGATTCCCGAGCACGATGTTCATGTGCAACTTTCACATTTGCATAAACAAACAATGACCTCTTTTGTTAATGAGAAAAGCCACATATTCCATCTCTGAACTATGTGGGTCAATGGAGCGGGCGGAACTGGTGCAAACGGGGTAATTGTTTTCAGAGTTCAGACCCTGCTTTGTTCTGCCATTTTACAGTCAATTATAGTCATTATTTTACTAGTGTGTTAATGTATTTGTTTGTGTGTGACTGGCAGTGCGTCGTAGGGAAATAAGTATGTTTTATTGCATTTGACCCTTGCTGCGTGGGAAATCCTGTCAGGAGCAGATCTTTAACTAGAATATTAGCCAAAACATTTGTGAGGTATTAGTCTACGTCTTTAAGTTGACACTGAGAGGACAGCCAGACACAGGGAGAACATGCAAACTTTAGAAAGACTGACGAAGAAGGCATGGATGTTTTATAACAGAATATAGGTGTAAATATAACAATGTTGCTGTTGTTGATTGTGTCTTTCCAGTATTCGTTCACATCAAATAAGATGAGAGAGATTTCCAATGCTTTTTTAATGTAATTTTTTTTATGGCTAATGCAGATTGTTAAGAATCTAGAGAAAACAATAGCCTATAAGTTCTACTATATCGTTAGTTTGACTAATATATAGGGGCGATTTAGATATTTTTTGGGCAAAGTTACGCAATTTAAATGTATACCAAAATTACTAGCAGACCTGCTTTACCACCTAATAAGAGAGCAGTGTAGGCGTGTTTAAGCTCTTCACAATAATGTGTATTTATGTGCCGCTGATCAGCCCCAAAAAATATGGAGATTCAAGACAAATGTCTGACACGCCAAAAAGTTCAAATATTGTCCCGGTGTCTGTCGATCTCTAATAAGAACACTGTTTTGCTTGATATTTTTTTCCAGTCTGTTATAGTTCCACCCACAATGAACTGAAAAAGAGGTCTAAAGGTGAAGAAGTCAAACAGGGCTGTAGGTGCTTTTGCTTGTGTGATCTTTTGTGCTCTGAGGTTGGACCCATCATTTCAGAGGGTGATGGGATCTGGGCCATGCTGAAGTGCTCTCTTATAAACTCAGACCAGACCGAGCACCGAGAGGAGGACTCTTCACATGGAGCAGAGAGGATTATGGGACTTGTCGGAGCCTATTTGTTGTTAACGTCTTCACATTTTAAGCAGCCTGAGTTTTCAAAGTGTCGCACATGTTACTCCAACTTCACAAACACTCACTGTCCTCCTGACGACTGCAGACAACGGGACTATGCACTACGTTTGAGCTGGGCATGTCACAGAAGCCAAATAAAGGTGAATCGGTTGTTTCAAATATTTGTTTTGGTTAATCATGAAAATTCTGAAAAAATATTAGTTTGTTTTTAAACACAAATTTCTTCCGTAAGAGATTTGAAAAGACTTCTGAATTGAAACACCATCAATTGTTTCCGATTGTCAATTATATTGGGCCAGTATAAAGGAAACAAAACGGGGGACCAAGCACAACCCTGTCTCATCCCTCTTTCCAAAGTCAGTCAGTCTGTCAAGTGACCAGTAATTTTGATTCTTGGTGTTGGGCCGTCATAAAGAGCCTCAGTATTTTTCATTATTACGTAATCTATTTTAAATTTGGCCAGCAAACAGATCAAAAGCTTTTTCACTGTCCAGACTTATTATTACAACTTTGTTTTGCTGTTTTTATGGTTCATTATGCGTAAAAGTATGTTATCTTGTGTTTGCCGTTTGTTAATAAATCCCGTTTGATCATTGTGAATTAAAAAAACACTGCAATGCCCAGCTCTTTTCAAAATAATAAAGACCTAAGGGAAATCTTATAGGTTCTGTGGCTGTTTTATACAACACACTGAGGTTGTGTTGATTTGATAAAGTTTCGATTGACATTATGAACTAATGAGCTTCTTTAAAAGTACAATATACAAACTGCAACGTGACAATGAAATGAATTAGCAGATTTTTTTTTTATCCCATGATTGTCGTGGCACATTCAGCGGCGTGACCATTTAAGATAAGATAAGATATTCCTTTATTGTCCACACATGGGGAAATTTCATTGTTGCAACGCAGGTAGATACAGAGGAAAAGGACAGATAACTTATAGGAAGTTTAAAAAAAGAAATTCAAAGAGGCATTTGAACCAAAAGGTTTTCAGTTTTATATATAATAAAACTACATTTTGTAATAAGAGCAGTGAATGAAATAAAAAAAAATGTATACATATATATTAAACTTGCATATGTATTATTCTATATTACTGACTCTTTTTGAAGAAGAAAAAAAACACCTGCATTCAGTAATTGAATGTAGAAACATTAAGCCTTCAGGCAGTTTACATCCTTGCTAAATGTCTTTTTAATATATCGATGATGCATTATTAATATCATTCACACTGCAGTGTTTTGTTGTGGTAAATATGAGACTGCAAACTGACGAGAATGTCAATTACAATTTGAGATTTGATTCACACACTGGCAAAAAACATCACCTCTTTCCATTTCCAAATACAGAACGTCACTGTGTTTACGACTGGAGACTGCGGTACGCTGCTGCGGATGAATGTACATGAAGGACTGGTTTATCTTCCTCCTGCTGGTGTCCTGGGACGTGTGATAGATGTGAAGGGGTGAAGAGTGGCTGCTGGCGCCGGCGCGTTCACGGGACAAAGACAACGCAGTGGAACGGAAAAGAATGGGTCCCACACCAGCAGTGGGCCGGGACACTTAAGAAGCACTGTTACCGTCCTGGGAGAGCACTTCGGGTCAGGAAGAACCCCCGCTGGGTGTACGCCGTCTGCATGTGGCCAATAAACAGGAGTGTGAGTTGGCAGAGTTGTTAGCCCTCTGTAGTGTTCTGGTTACATCTGCACAAAACGGAAAAACCCTTTATTGATACAAAAATCAGACTATTTTGATGTGAAATTATATAAAACTATGTATGAATAACACACAAACAACCACTTGATTGTGAATATGTTCGTATATAATCAGATTAAAAGCAAATTTGTACTTTATGGTGCGTGTTGAAGTTGGTGAATAGAGACAAGAGGAGCGCTTTATTGAACTTACAACAGCAATGAATCAAAAACGACGGTTAATATAACATCAATTTGAACAACATCATTAGCCAAAAAACGGCCTCAGTCCCTCACAATAAAACCTTTGTGTGCGGGACATAAATAATACGCTGTCGGCCACAAAGAGTATTTTTCAATTTGTATTGGTTTTTGTCATTTGACCAAAACGTCTTTCTCATAGTAGGAATAGTTTGGATGCCGTCTTTTTATGTTTTTGTGAAGTTGGTTGATTGAATTTCATTCCTTGGTAATCATCAAAAGGCCCTTTAACATTATCAATAACTTAATGGCTAATGGACTGACCTCACTGTGTTAATAATTAGTATTTTTTATAGAGGTTTTGGCCATTACTGTCCTATTCAAGTCCATTAAACTGCATTTTGTTACTACTATTTTGTTCACTGGTGATAAAGAGTTAAACCTAAACAATCACGATTATATGGGCTTGAAAACATGCTTTAAAGAAAATTTAATTATGGTTGTGGTTTGTTTATTTCTTATGCAATTCCATGTGAATAACTAATCAAGCATTTGCCTTCTATTCTTATATAATGACATATTTGAACAAAAGTGAGCCATGGGGCAGCTATGGCTTAATGCAATCATCTTATAAGGTTGTGTTCACGTGACATCACAACATAACAGAATCCTACAGTTTAAAATTGAGCCGGAAGAATTCTATGATAGAATTTGCCTTTTAGCTTCTGAGTCAGATTGCAGATTTGTCGAAATGTTTTAGTTCATAACTCTGCAATTACTGGGCCGATCCACTTGAAAGACAAACTAGCACAACGTTTGACATCTTCTCTGTCAGTATAAATAAACGGAATTCAAATCAGCTTTTAAAAAGAGTAAATGGTCCAATTTATATCACACTTTTCTACATTCAAGGCACTCAAAGGGGTTTACATCAAGGAAGCACTCACCCATTCACACACCAGTGCAGCAGACACTGGGGACGCAGACACTGGGGACGCAGACACTGGGGGCGCAGACACTGGGGACGCAGACACTGAGGACGCAGACACTGGGGGCGCAGACACTGGGGGCACAGACACTGGGGACGCAGACACTGAGGACGCAGACACTGGGGACGCAGACACTGAGGACGCAGACACTGGGGGCGCAGACACTGGGGATGCAGACACTGAGGACGCAGACATTGGGGGCGCAGACACTGGGGATGCAGACACTGAGGACGCAGACATTGGGGGCGCAGACACTGGGGGCGCAGACACTGGGGGCGCAGACACTGGGGACGCAGACACTGAGGACGCAGACACTGGGGACGCAGACACTGAGGACGCAGACACTGGGGGCGCAGACACTGGGGATGCAGACACTGAGGACGCAGACATTGGGGGCGCAGACACTGGGGACGCAGACACTGAGGACGCAGACACTGGGGATGCAGACACTGGGGGCGCAGACACTGGGGACGCAGACACTGAGGACGCAGACACTGGGGACGCAGACACTGGGGACGCAGACACTGAGGACGCAGACACTGGGGACGCAGACACTGGGGGCGCAGACACTGAGGACGCAGACACTGAGGACGCAGACACTGAGGACGCAGACACTGAGGACACAGACACTGGGGACGCAGACACTGGGGGCGCAGACACTGAGGACGCAGACACTGAGGACGCAGACACTGGGGACGCAGACATTGGGGATGCAGACACTGAGGACGCAGACACTGAGGACGCAGACACTGAGGACGCAGACACTGGGGGCGCAGACACTGGGGATGCAGACACTGAGGACGCAGACATTGGGGGCGCAGACACTGGGGACGCAGACACTGAGGACGCAGACACTGGGGATGCAGACACTGGGGGCGCAGACACTGGGGACGCAGACACTGAGGACGCAGACACTGGGGACGCAGACACTGGGGACGCAGACACTGAGGACGCAGACACTGGGGATGCAGACACTGGGGGCGCAGACACTGAGGACGCAGACACTGAGGACGCAGACACTGAGGACGCAGACACTGAGGACGCAGACACTGGGGACGCAGACACTGGGGGCGCAGACACTGAGGACGCAGACACTGAGGACGCAGACACTGGGGACGAAGACACTGAGGACGCAGACATTGGGGACGCAGACATTGGGGATGCAGACACTGAGGATGCAGACACTGAGGACGCAGACACTGAGGACGCAGACATTGGGGACGCAGACACTGAGGACGCAGACACTGAGGACGCAGACACTGAGGACGCAGACATTGTGGACGCAGACACTGAGGACACAGACAATGGGGGCGCAGACACTGAGGACGCAGACACTGAGGACGCAGACACTGGGGACGCAGACACTGAGGACGCAGACATTGGGGACGCAGACATTGGGGACGCAGACACTGAGGACGCAGACACTGAGGACGCAGACACTGAGGACGCAGACATTGGGGACGCAGACACTGAGGACGCAGACACTGAGGACGCAGACACTGAGGACGCAGACATTGTGGACGCAGACACTGAGGACACAGACAATGGGGGCGCAGACACTGAGGACGCAGACACTGAGGACGCAGACACTGGGGACGCAGACACTGAGGACGCAGACATTGTGGACGCAGACACTGAGGACACAGACAATGGGGGCGCAGACACTGAGGACGCAGACACTGAGGACGCAGACACTGAGGACGCAGACATTGGGGACGCAGACACTGAGGACGCAGACACTGAGGACGCAGACACTGGGGACGCAGACACTGGGGACGCAGACACTGAGGACGCAGACACTGGGGACGCAGACACTGGGGACGCAGACATTGGGGGCGCAGACACTGAGGACGCAGACACTGGGGGCGCAGACACTGAGGACGCAGACACTGAGGACGCAGACATTGGGGGCGCAGACACTGAGGGCGCAGACATTGGGGGCGCAGACACTGAGGACACAGACACTGAGGACGCAGACACTGGGGACGCAGACACTGAGGACGCAGACATTGTGGACGCAGACACTGAGGACACAGACAATGGGGGCGCAGACACTGAGGACGCAGACACTGAGGACGCAGACACTGAGGACGCAGACATTGGGGGCGCAGACACTGAGGGCGCAGACATTGGGGGCGCAGACACTGAGGACACAGACACTGAGGACGCAGACATTGGGGACGCAGACACTGAGGACGCAGACATTGGGGGCGCAGACACTGGGGGCGGGGCAGTATTCACCTGAGGCAGCTGCGATCGTACCACCAGCCAGCCCGTGGGTCACATGACTGCTCTACCAAGGTTTTACCATTAATCCACCTTAAAGACGGGATTGTTGTTTGTTTGTTTTGTTTAAGTCATTGATAAACGTGGCAAATGTGTGGATCAAATCTTTTACAAATAAATGATAAGGTGTAGCAAAAGTTTCAAAGGTAGTGATCTGAACATTTTTAAAAACAAGATTTCCATCAGAATGTCATTTTCAATCTGAAGTTCCCAAAACAGGTTTACAGGTAAACAGAGAGCCAATTTCGCTTAGAGAAGCATAAAGTTTAGCGGCTCAAGCCAGCTCTTTCAGACTGAAAATAATGGAAGTCTTTAAAAAGCATTGTCCAGATGAAACCTTTGCTGTGATGGATCACTCCTGGACAAATGAGAGATTACAACAAAAGGTCTTTCCTTCTGCTGCTGTCACTTTACAACAAACACTGTTAGTCCTGAACATGTGTCACTCATCTTCATATTCATGTGCAATACTGTCATATTCATGTGCAATACTGTCATATTCATGTGCAATACTGTCATATTCATGTGCAATACTGTTTTTTCAATATTCTCTGTCCATATAACATTGTCACTATTGTTATTATTATATAGTATAAGAGTTTTTCTATAATAGTGTTTTTTATACATTATCTGTTTTTGTATTATTTACTTCTGTACCTTTGTGTTGCAACACTGGAATTTCCCCTATCGTGGGACAAATAAAGGCTTATCTTATCTTAAAATAATAAGACAGTTCAAAAATTGTGGATTATACAGTTGAACATCAAATAAATCCCAGATTTATACAAGCCTGAAATTTATGACACCGTCAATTCTGGAACATGAACACAACCTTTACAACTCCACAACTATTTCAATCACGCTTTTAGCCAGATTAGAACCCCCGCGCAGCATCTCCACATCATTATTTTTTATTCAACATTTCTAAGATGTCTTTACCGCGAGTGAGGGTCACCTGAGTTAAGACTTTCTATTAAGCCATCTCCTAACACACAATTGAATGTCCAATCTGTGTGGCCATCTCCCATTCCCCCACCGCCCTGCTCTCTTCTGTGGGAGGCCGTGCAGCCGGACAATGCACACGGCGGAATTAATTCAGCCGAGAATAAAGGCATTCAAGTCCAAAGGCACCTTCATTGTGGCAGATGAAGTCCCGCTTGGGGAGGGGGAGACTGAATTATTAACACCGCTCTTCCCATATGGACACGCCTGGTTGTGCCGCGCTGCTTCAGAACCAGGAGTCAATGTCGCAAACACGTAGATGTACACACAACCTTTGAACTCTAAGAAAAGGAATGGTCTACGGTGTTCGATGTAAGTGTTGCGTGCTCGGCGATGCAGTGAGACGGCTGCGGCAGGTATTTCAGGAGAGCTGCATTTGCGTCACGGACAAATTCAAGAATAAATGATGTATTGATGTATAAAACATTTGAATAGTGCGGAACATGGCTTCTCTTTGTGTCATAAGACATAGAAACAACTTTATAAAAACAACATCATAATTAGTCTTAAAAAAGCATGTACAAAGATTTGATTAGATTTAAAGGGGAACCATTTTTTAATGAAGAATGATTCGTGCAGGTTTGGAGCATTGAGTTACTAAGCGTGAGTCATTCTTAATAAAGTACAGGTTGTGACGGGGTTATGCACTTTAGATTTGTGCTGTGGTTTTTCCAGGAAGCAGGTTTCTGTGGAACGTTGTAAATGTGTGTGTGATTTTATGTCATGCAGCTTTAGTAAAGTCAAATTAGAAACAATAAAGTTGACGTTGAACAGTTGTTGGGAAGAATACAACTCAATGTTGTATTGTAATGCAAATGTTTGATTTTGAAAGATACTTTTGTTAAACCTGTAGCTCGAGGACTACAGATGGAAATGAGCAACAGGCTAAATCTGGTGCGAAGAATATAGAATGTTTTTTCCTTGAGATTGCACTGCTTTTGTTTTAAATATATATAGAGCACTGAATACCTGCATTTAGATATATTCAGTAAATGTATTCAGTTACATGGTCCAATCAGAGAACTGTATTCTGAATACTTTCACATTAAGTTGCATTATATTATAGTGTAAGAACAACAGGAATAAAACAGCTTCATGTTTGTTCTGCATTTATTGATCATTGATGCCGCATTAAACACAAGAGCTGTGTTTTATTTGTATTTTCTTCTCACAAATGATGTGCATTTTAAAGAGTAACTTGCGTGATCAAATCTGTAACGTATTCCTTCAATTTAGTAAGTAACTTTGTTCTGAATACCATCAAATGAAGATGAATGCTTATTTTTTATTCTGAAATGCATTTAGTTACTTACCAAAACTGTTTGATACTTATTGAATCTTTGTTCCTGCTTTGTTAAGGGTAATAACGGTGTAGTTGTAATAAAGTGTTTATTACAGCACCTGAAAACAGAAGAAGTGGTTTATGTAGTGAGCAATGTCCCACAAAGTACAGTATAATATAACACAAAGGTTGGTGTTTTGATTGGAGCTCGGGTGTTGTGTCCTCGGGCAGTGCACTTCAAACTCCTTGCCTGAATGATTGCAGTCGCATGTGTGATTGCTGGTGGTTGTCCTCTGTGTTTTTTAGAAGAAAGAAGAAGAAGGAAGACACATTCAAACCCACAACACTGCACCACCGCTCAAGCACGTGATACGGAACATTTTAAAATCAGATCCTTTTCCTTTTACTTAATTCAATCTTAATTATATCCGTATATGCTGTGAAAGAAGTGGAGAAATGTGGATGCAGTGTCCAGGGACGTTAAACAAGACTGTGCTTATTTAATTAACATACTATTATCCCATAAACATAATTATCAGTAAACAACAAGAACAGTGTATTTGCATATCAACCTTTTGATTGTTAAGTACAATTACCATTCAGAAGATGTATGATACTTTTTTATGATCTGCTGGAAATACTACATTACATTAGGGGTGGGCAATACTGACAAAAATAGATACCTCACTATTTTTTTTCATAGTATCAGCCAATATTATGTCAAGTCAACAGAAATGTATTAAAATATGTCTTTAAAATGATGAGTACATGTTGATTTATCAGACAAATGAATCGTAACAGAAATATCACCTTATATCATAGGTGTCAAACTCTGGCCCGTGGACCAAATCCGGCCCGCCAGACGTTTTAATCCGGCCAAACATTTCAAATTTATATTTAAAAATAATGTATATATTTTTTTTTGAAGTTGTAATGCACATACACGGAAGCACAGTGTTGGTGAAATTATACTTGTTTTTCTAAATACATTTCAGTTTATGAGAACAAACGTTTTGTAATTGTTTTTAATTGATCCAGTAATTGCTTCAAAACAGCGCAGGCTATATAAAGCTATTTATTTCTTATATTTTTAATAGTTTTATGTTTTACGTTATGTTCGGCCCGTGACCCAGCCTGAGCGTTGAAATTCAGCCCACGGCCCAAAATGAGTTTGACACCCCTGGATTATATCCTTATTCTAAAGTTTACAACATCACTTTTATATCTATTTCACCATTTCCACGATAAACGACGTACGCTACTCGATATTCAAATGTTTCGTACCCTCCAAACAGCTACATTTCAATATATTGCCCACCTCTACCACACATTAATAACAAATCCCCTAATCTCACGTTTCTCTCATGTAAAGATCAGAAGTCTCCTCCGTCGCTGCGGCCGACAAACGCAGCGCCACATTCCCACGACGCTCCGGCAGAAGTGGTAACTAAAGGAAACATAGGGAGCGAGTATGGGAGGTAGTCGACCTGAAATCCAGGCACTCCATATCCTCGCTCTGTAAGCGCTCTTGTCAGTGCCGGACCGAGAAGCAATTAATCTCCGCCACGAGAGGAGGTTAAAAAACACAGGAGCACAAAAGCTATCAAGATGACAAGACGGATCCGTGCGATGAATGCGGATGTGTGATGAATGTATTATTCTGTGGCCGGCATATTGTTGATGTGGGGCCGGCGCTGATAGCCTTGTAATTATGATTATCTATTAGGGCCGCTGTGCAGTTAATGAAGAGAGGGTTGAAGAGAGAACATGCGAGGAGGAGATTACATGCATTTATTCAACATGCAACTAAATTAAACTACGCCAGGCGATGTAAACAACACTGTCATTAAGATATTTGTTGTATGGAAATGTGTTTTATTACAGGTTAAATTGGTAGTAGTGGGTAGCAAATTGGAAAATATGATGTTTGTATCCAGGAAATAACATCATATGAATGTGGTTATTCAAGCCTATTTCAACTCAAGGTGAACCTTGTAATGACCGTAACAATTCTCATCTTATTCCTTCTTCGAATGATCAGATCCGGAAATGTGTTAATACAGAAAACATGACAGAGAGAGCAAGAAACAAAACAGAAAAGGAAATACAACTAGCACATAACATTGAATACAGCTTCTCGAATTGTTTTAATGTCCTTGATTGTTAGTGCAGTTTGTGCCGTCCAGCTTCTCACGATGACCTTCTTTCCTGCCGCCATGAAAGAAAACCAGAACATTATTACTGGTTAGAAAGTCATTCTTATTCTGTTTTCAGTTCTCATGCTAAAATCAAATATCATTTGGACATTTTTGCTGTCGCATTGGTGATGATCATTCAGCTGCAACACGGTATTTGAACCCGATGGATGCAGTGAGCGGCTTCTCAATGCTGAAACAACCATGTGGAAAGACAAATCCCGTGGTCATTGATGATTTCAGTGTGTTTGAGAAGGGTCAAATCACTGGCATCGAGCAGAGAAAAGATCTAAGGAGAAGCAGAGACTGATGTACCACAGATCTGAACCCAGTGAGAGTGTTTGGAGCTGGAGGAGGCTTTGTGCAGTGGTCACTCTCTTTGTGCAGTGGTCACTCTCTTTGTGCAGTGGTCTCTCTCTTTTTGCAGTGGTCACTCTCTTTGTGCAGTGGTCTCTCTCTTTGTGCAGTGGTCTCTCTCTTTGTGCAGTGGTCACTCTCTTTGTGCAGTGGTCTCTCTCTTTGTGCAGTGGTCACTCTCTTTGTGCAGTGGTCTCTCTCTTTGTGCAGTGGTCTCTCTCTTTGTGCAGTGGTCTCTCTCTTTTTGCAGTGGTCTCTCTCTTTGTGCAGTGGTCTCTCTCTTTTTGCAGTGGTCTCTCTCTTTTTGCAGTGTTCTCTCTCTTTGTGCAGTGGTCTCTCTCTTTGTGCAGTGGTCTCTCTTTGTGCAGTGGTCACTCTATTTGTGCAGTGGTCACTCTATTTGTGCAGTGGTCACTCTCTTTGTGCAGTGGTCACTCTCTTTGTGCAGTGGTCACTCTCTTTGTGCAGTGGTCACTCTCTTTGTGCAGTGGTCACTCTCTCCATCATCAACACAAGATCAACTGGGGAAACATAATGGCACTGGATGGAAATAAAAAATCTTTTGAGTTTGCCGACGCTTATTGAAATTATGCCACAGCGAACGTGAGCTGTAATCAAAGCTACAGCAAAGGCGGTCCAATTAAATATTTGTCATTCATAATGTACTATTTATATGTTCATAAGCACTTAGACAATTACTAGCATTTGGAGATGCTTATAATAACTTTAAAATATGTGAGTTGATAATCCCTGTATAAAAGTGATTTATAAGTGCTTATAAACAAATAACACATGCTTATTGATGCATTTACAAATAATTTATTTTTTAATTTGATTTCTGCAAGTATCAAAAGCCTTTTGAAAATATTGACATTGAGTTTGTGTTGCACTAAACGGCCGTGTTTCACATACATATCAAGGAGAACGTGCAACCTTCAATTATATAAGGGATGCATCCAATATGTTTAACACAAATTATTTCCGTTAATTTATAAAGAATGCAAAAACAGCCCTGAGAGCCCCTTAAAAAGGTTAACACGAGCGTCAAAAACACGGACATCTTTTCAGACCCTCCAAACCAGTATTTTAATCGTTTTGAAACGCCCTGTCAAAGAGATTCAAGGAGAATTCTGATCATATCATGTGGGAAAAGAAGGGTCTGACCTTCAAACTTCTCTCACACAGTTATAATGTTTAAATCAAAACCATGCGTAGTAGTCCCTCCAAAGATCCAATATTTAAATACTAAATTTATTACCAACATTTCTGACGCAGATTCACCCAAGATAAGGCAAGGCAAGTTTATTTGTAGAGCACATTTCATACACAAGGCAATTCAAAGTGCTTCACACAGCAGGAAAAATGCATTAAAAGCACAAAGAAATGACAGAAACAGAAATACAATACAATTGACTAAATAAAAAATGAAAATAAAAAACACCTAGCCTAAGATAAGGCTTAAAATAGTAATAAAATAGCACTCTGAACTAAAAGTACTAATGCAAGGACATTCATTATATTAGCAAACTAAGCAGAATTTACATTTTTGAAGTAATCAAATGGAAGAAAGGTTTAAATTTGAAAAAACAAAGATACAGGTAGAAGTCAAACACAATCCGGGATTCAAACCTGTGACCATCTTGCAGCGCGGCGAGACAGCTGATCCTATTTTCTCATTACAGCTTCAATCTCTAAATGAATAGCTGCGCACCGCCTCCGCACAACATCCTTTTTTCAATCTATGCTAATTAGGAGGTGCTAATTCAAGTTGCCTGACGACAGACATTTCACAGCAGAGCAGGTCCCGCACCTGTGCAGCCGCCGGATCCCTCGACGGCCCGTGTAACAGGACGCTCAGGGATTTGTGGCTCCGGAATAGCAAAGCCCTGCTGCTTTGAAGGGATGAAGTGAGCTGCAGTGTCGCACGTTCACTGGAATGGAAAAATAATGAACATAAAAATGACTATATATTTCTGAAGATGTATCGATGAAGTGTTTGCATAGCCGGCTAATCTAGTTTGGACGGATGCGATGCTAACCCAGAACGTCTGAGAGAGAGAAAATAAATGAGTCTGGCTTCAAACGCAAAGCCTAAACAATGATGGGTTATTTTCCCGCACAGTTGCTGGGTAAAGGCTATCGGGTCAGTGTATTGATTTGTTATTTTTCCAGTGAGTTGCCGACTGGATTATGACATATCCTATAAACTGGCTGGGTAATCTGTGAATGGTTTATTCTTTAGTTATTCCATTTTGAACCCACATCCCAAAAAAAAGAACTAATTGTCTTTCTTTGTTATGTTTTTCAATACGAAATAAAACCAAAACTAAATTCAAAAATGGTAAATTTGGGTTTGTTTGTTTAATTCAGCCTAACATTACTGGTCAAGAGAGGTTTCCAAGGGCTGATGCGCCTGGTGGTCCTGGTTTCCAGCACAGCACGGTTTGTTTTTCTGTTTTTTGGGTTCAAAAATATAAAAAAAAACAGATGAACAAACCACACAATGATTCTGGACACATTTTAAGGTGTGTTTTAAATTGTCAGATTACAAAAAAATTAATTATGGTGTTTAGAAAACATGTTTAAACTCAAAATTCTAAAGTTCAAATAGAAACATTTGAATTCCATCTGGGAATGAGAGTAGAGACATTGAAAGATGCAATGTAATCACTGACCAGATCCATGCAACTACATCTATAAGCGACTATACTCAGGCTAAAGTACACGGAACAGCTTTTAACTGGTGCTTTATGTACATACATTTAATCTAAAATGAAACAAGAAAGCTCAAGATATTAACGCTATCTTACTATATTTCAGTTATGGTTTTTTGAATAATTCTTTGCTCCGAATGCTGTATTAGACGGGACAGGTGAGCGTGAAATGGGGGATGAGAGAGAGAGACCACCGGGAAGCACACGCATTACATATTCATTGGCTTCTTAACTGATCTAGGTGTTTTTTACACTTATTCGGTGTGAAGTACTGCATTACTGAAACTAAAAGCACCACAGCATACTTTAGAGCGAGGAAGGAGAGCCATAGGTTATTCTGTGAGGTTAGCCGTCCACCAAACCGTCTTTAATTGGCTTTATTGATGAAGGCGTTTTACTTTTAATGCAGTGGAGATGGCAAGAGGCAATGAAATTCTGTTTACGGCGCATTCACGGGAGCCCTTTTCTCCAAGGTGTGCAGACACTTTATATTACAAAAGAGGAAAAACACAGACAGAAGAAGCTAATTATTCACCTGATATTTACCATTCTGCCTGACAAGCGAACACACCAGGTTGTTTTTGTAATTTTTGTCTCCGTTTTTTGATCAAATTCGCGACGCAAAGAGGACTTTTAATAAGGCTCCGGCACCGGCAACCGCCTCGCTGTGCGCCCCGAGAATCAACATCCCACCAGAGAGCGGGAGAAAGACGCATACCAAAAAGGAAATCATTACTTGCAGCATTGGACGACACAGAAAATGAGGGGCACGAAGTTCTCCTTTGGCAGCGCGAGTAAATGGAAAACATTAATTTTATTCAAATTGATTTTAGTCTCTTTTTCAAAATGGAGTCCCAGCATTCTGGCTTTCCATCACAGATATTAAGGAAGTAAATGGCTAAAAATAATGGGAATAAGTGGGATTTTACATAATTGTATTGTTTTTGGCAGCAGATACAATCCTAGCGCCCACTGCTGGTGTTTTGTAATGACCAATTCAATGCTACTATACGTTGATACATGAATACTTGTCACTTATCAGTAAATTCACTTTCTAAATAATGTTTTTCTTCCTCCAATATTCAACTCAACATTGAAACAAAAATGTCTTCTATAACGTACACCCAGTTTTAGAATTAAGTTAGCGTCTCTGGCACATTTACAGAAGTGTTGATTAATGTAAAGTGTCCCTGTTGAATAAGCAGAATAAATCAAATAAAATGAGCACTAAAATGTGTGATTGTAACACGTTTCTTACAAGAATGAGATTAGAATGTCAAGAATGAATACAGTCTTTTCTAAAATGACACGGTTATGTCTGCTTAAAATATAAATAAATTTAATGCTGCTCCAAAGGGTGACCTGCAGTGTGACATGAAAAATCACATTTATAAAGACATAAAAAGGTCATTGTAATTCATGCACCAGAACAAGCTCTGGTGTTAAAGTTTAAAGCAAAAGCACAAAAGAAATCATTATTTTATTTTTACTTTTGTTAAATCTGGCTTTTCTAACCCACTTGGCACCAATTTGATGTGAAAAATACATTTATAATTGTAAATAAAATACATTTTGAGATGGGACAGTTACATAGATATTTAACTAAAATCACAGCCGTATTAGGAAATGCATGATATTTTTAATGAGGCAAAATTGTCATGAATGTGCTGTGACAGGAGATTATAAGAATATAGCAAATGGCCCAAATGTGTGAAAAGGAGATGCCAGAAAATATTAGCAAACGTTCCAATCCTGACACGATGAGGCTTGATAACATATTTCACATTCTGTCCCCTTGTGTTACGTACATTATGTAATCACATTTGTTGTTGTTGTTGTTTTATGGCGGTTGGCATCCAATTGTTGCATTACCGCCAGACTTCATTCCTCAGACTTTTCGTAGTTGTTGTTGTTGTTTTATGGCGGTTGGCATCCAAGTGTTGCATTACCGCCAGACTTTATTCCTCAGACTTTGTCGTAGTTGTTGTTGTTGTTGTTGTTGTTGTTGTTGTTTTATGGCGGTTGGCATCCAAGTGTTGCATTACCGCCAGACTTTATTCCTCAGACTTTGTCGTAGTCCTCAGACTCTGTCGTAGTCCGTAAAAGTACTCCTTCCATTGCTTTGGTGTTACAAAGCCCATGAGGTCATGATATGTCTTTGTGACTAAAATAGTTGTTGTTGTTTCAGAGACCAACCGGCTTTATTCCAGGGAGACTCCCCCTCATCTTCCTCTCCCCCTCCGACGCTCGGTGCCTCCACCATACAGCCCCACTCCCTAGGCCTCACTCCATAGGCCTTAATATGTCCACCGATGCCGCCGCTTGGTAGCCGTGCGTCCACGAGACTGGGCGAGGACAGGAGACCACCCCCACCCCCATCTCGTCACTCTGATCACTCTGACTCCCCACAAGCAGACCCCCATCACTCCGACTCCCATTTAGCGCCTTTAGCCTGTTTTCTATATCTGCCCAATCAAGCTCCTTTGTTCCAAGGAATCTCCCTGCAGCTTTAGCAATGATCCTGATCCTTTCAGTTCTGCTTTGAGTCTGAGCAGCACAGTTTACAACATCCACCATAAAGAGTACAAAATCCTCCCTATCCACAACCAGGGTATTCTCATTAATTCTGGAACCTGCACACTTGGGACCTCCACTCTTGAAACCTTCACACTTCTTGGGAGCCACGCTGGCCTCTCTCATTTCGCCCTGGCTGGGAGCAGCGCTGGCTCCTCTCTCTGTATTTACTCTAAACTCGTTACTTGAAACTTTCTTGACTGCATCTGCATAGGATATACCTTGAGAGACCTTTATTTTCTGCACCTCAGCAGCTCTTTTGCTAAACCTGCATCCCCCGTAGGCAGAGCTATGTTCTTCCCCACAGTTACAGCACTTCAGTTTTGCTCCCACGTCACACTTCCCATACTCATGATCTCCTGCACATTTACCACACCTTTGCCTCCCTCTACAGACCGCTGCAATATGCCCAAAGCGCTGGCACTTAAAGCAACGCAGGGGCGGCGGAACATATGGCCTGACGCTATAGCACATGTACCCAATGAACACCTTACTAGGCAGGCACCTCCCTTCAAGTGTTACCATTACCGAACAAGCTGTCACATCTTACCCCAAACCGGGTCACCTTCAAACGCCTAGCGTCCACCACCGTAACTCCCGTCAAATTCTCCTTAACTTCATCCACAGACGTCGCCGTAGGGACACCTACGATAACTCCTCTGACCGTGTTTCTTTCAGCATTAGACACAAGAATGTCCTTTCCACCCAGACGTTTAGTTCCAATCGCCTTCCGTTGCTGAGCCGCGTCCTTGCACACGACCAGCAGCGAGCCATCTCTAAGGACACTCGCACTCTTGATCACTCCCACAGCTACAGTTAGGCTCTTTGACAATGCCACTGAATTCCACTCCTTAAAGGATGCACTATCCTGTGCAAGCTTTATGATCACCTTACAGTCTCTGCTCTCACCCCGGACATCAATAGCTTCAGCCTCATCCTGCTGCTCATTCCCAGAACCCTCGGACGAGCTAAGGGACTTTTTACGTTTCCGGGCACGTGCAGGCAGAAAAGGCTGCTCCTCCACGCCGTCCAGAACGTCTTCCATCCCCGATCCACTCTCCTCCGCCATCTCCCGTCTCTCCAGACCGGGTGTTGAGCAAGGTTGTTGTTGTTGTTGTTGTTGTTGTTGTTTTATGGCGGGTCTTTTCGTAGTCGTCAGACTCTGTCGTAGTCCGTAAAAGTACTCCTTCCATTGCTTTGGTGTTACAAAGCCCATGAGGTCATGATATGTCTTTGTGACTAGAATAGTTGTTGTTGTTGTTTCAGAGACCAACCTCATGGGCTTTGTAACACCAAAGCAATGGAAGGAGTACTTTTACGGACTACGACAGTCTGAGGACTACGAAAAGTCTGAGGAATAAAGTCTGGCGGTAATGCAACAATTGGATGCCAACCGCCATAAAACAACAACAACAACAACAACAACAACCGGCTTTATTCCAGGGAGACTCTTCTTCATCTTCCTCTCCTTCTTTGACGTTCGGTGCTTCCACCGTACAGCTTTATTCTTTAGGCTTCATTCTATAGGCTTTAATATTTCCACTGATGTCGCTGCTTGGAAGCCGTGCGTCTACGAGACTGGACGAGGACAGGAGACCACCCCCACCCCCATCTCGTCACTCTGATCACTCTGACTCCCCACAAGCAGACCCCCATCACTCCGACTCCCATTTAGCGCCTTTAGCCTGTTTTCTATATCTGCCCAATCAAGCTCCTTTGTTCCAAGGAATCTCCCTGCAGCTTTAGCAATGATCCTGATCCTTTCAGTTCTGCTTTGAGTCTGAGCAGCACAGTTTATAACATCCACCATAAAGAGTACAAAATCCTCTCTATCGACAACCAGGGTATTCTCATTAATTCTGGAACCTGCACACTTGGGACCTCCACTCTTGAAACCTTCACACTTCTTGGGAGCCACGCTGGCCTTTCTCATTTCGCCCTGGCTGGGAGCAGTGCTGGCTCCTCTCTCTGTATTTACTCTAAACTCGTTACTTGAAACTTTCTTGACTGCATTTGCATAGGATATACCTTGAGAGACCTTTATTTTCTGCACCTCAGCAGCTCTTTTGCTAAACCTGCATCCCCCCTAGGCAGAGCTATGTTCTTCCCCACAGTTACAGCACTTCAGTTTTGCTCCCACGTCACACTTCCCATACTCGTGATCTCCTGCACATTTACCACATCTTTGCCTCCCTCTACAGACCGCTGCAATATGCCCAAAGCGCTGGCACTTAAAGCAACGCAGGGGCGGTGGAACATATGGCCTAACGTCATGGCACATGAACCCAATGAACACCTTACTAGGCAGGCACCTCCCTTTAAGTGTTACCATTATCGACAAGCTGTCACATCTTACCCCAGACCGGGTCACCTTCAACCGCCTAGCGTCCACCACCGTAGCTCCATTCAAATTCTCCTTAACTTCATCCACAGACGTCGCCGTAGGGACACCTACGATAACTCCTCTGACCGTGTTTCTTTCAGCATCAGACACAAGAATGTCCTTTCCACCCAGACGTTTAGTTCCAATCGCCTTCCGTTGCTGAGCCGCGTCCTTGCACACGACCAGCAGCGAGCCATCTCTAAGGACACTCGCACTCTTGATCGCTCCCACAGCTACAGTTAGGCTCTTTGACAATGCCACTGAATTCCACTCCTTAAAGGATGCACTATCCTGTGCAAGCTTTATGATCACCTTACAGTCTCTGCTCTCACCCCGGATATCAATAGCTTCAGCCTCATCCTGCTGCTCATTCCCAGAACCCTCGGACGAGCTAAGGGACTTTTTACGTTTCCAGGCACGTGCAGCCAGAAAAGGCTGCTCCTCCACGCCGTCCAGAACGTCTTCGACCACCGATCCACTCTCCTCCGCCATCTCCCGTCTCTTCCAGACCGACGAGTTAATAGGCCTCTCGCCAGCTTGTGGCGCTCAGGCCTAATTAATCGGTGTGTAATGGCGGTTGGCATCCGAGTGTTGTTGTTGTTGTTGTTTTATGGCGGTTGGCATCCAATTGTTGCATTACCCCCAGACTTTATTCCTCAGACTTTTCGTAGTCCTCAGACTGTCGTAGTCCCATTTATCACATGGCTGTAAAATGAGAGCATTGGTGCGTCTGTTGTGAGGTGATGTAAGGTGGTGTGGGTGATGTGGGGTGATGTGAAGTGGTGTGGGGTGATGTGAGGTGATGTGAGGTGATGTGAAGTGGTGTGGGGTGATGTGAGGTGATGTGGGTGGTGTGAGGTGATGTGAGGTGATGTGAGGTGATGTGGGTGATGTGGGTGATGTGAGGTGATGTGGGTGATGTGAGGTGATGTGGGTGATGTGAGGTGATGTGAGGTGATGTGAGGTGATGTGGGTGGTGTGAGGTGATGTGAGGTGATGTGAGGTGATGTGGGTGATGTGGGTGATGTGAGGTGATGTGGGTGATGTGGGGTGATGTGAGGTGATGTGAGGTGATGTGGGTGATGTGGGTGATGTGAGGTGATGTGAGGTGATGTGGGTGATGTGGGGTGATGTGGGTGATGTGAGGTGATGTGGGGTGATGTGAGGTGATGTGGGTGATGTGGGTGATGTGAGGTGATGTGAGGTGAGGTGAGGTGATGTGGGTGATGTGGGTGATGTGAGGTGATGTGGGGTGATGTGAGGTGATGTGAGGTGATGTGAGGTGATGTGGGTGATGTGGGTGATGTGGGTGATGTGAGGTGATGTGAGGTGATGTGAGGTGATGTGGGGTGATGTGGGTGATGTGGGTGATGTGAGGTGATGTGGGTGATGTGGGTGATGTGGGTGATGTGGGTGATGTGAGGTGATGTGGGTGATGTGAGGTGGTGTGAGGTGATGTGGGTGATGTGAGGTGATGTGAGGTGATGTGGGTGATGTGAGGTGGTGTGAGGTGGTGTGAGGTGATGTGGGTGATGTGAGGTGATGTGGGTGATGTGAGGTGATGTGGGTGATGTAGGTGATGTGGGTGATGTGAGGTGATGTGGGTGATGTGAGGTGATGTGGGTGATGTGAGGTGATGTGGGTGATGTGGGTGATGTGGGGTGATGTGAGGTGGTGTGGGTGATGTGGGTGATGTGAGGTGATGTGGGTGATGTAGGTGATGTGGGTGATGTAGGTGATGTGAGGTGATGTGGGTTATGTGGGTGATGTAGGTGATGTGGGTGATGTAGGTGATGTGGGTGATGTGAGGTGATGTGGGTGATGTGAGGTGATGTGGGTGATGTGAGGTGATGTGGGTGATGTGGGTGATGTGGGGTGATGTGAGGTGGTGTGGGTGATGTGGGTGATGTGAGGTGATGTGGGTGATGTAGGTGATGTGAGGTGATGTGGGTGATGTGGGTGATGTGAGGTGATGTGGGTGATGTGGGTGATGTGAGGTGATGTGGGTGATGTGGGTGATGTGAGGTGATGTGGGTGATGTGAGGTTATGTGGGTGATGTGGGGTGATGTGAGGTGATGTGGGTGATGTGGGTGATGTGAGGTGATGTGGGTGATGTGGGTGATGTGAGGTGATGTGGGTGATGTGGGTGATGTGAGGTGATGTGGGTGATGTGAGGTGATGTGGGTGATGTGAGGTGATGTGGGTGATGTGGGTGGTGTGGGGTGATGTGAGGTGGTGTGGGTGATGTGGGTGATGTAGGTGATGTGAGGTGATGTGGGTTATGTGGGTGATGTAGGTGATGTGAGGTGATGTGGGTGATGTGGGTGATGTGGGTGATGTGGGGTGATGTGAGGTGGTGTGGGTGATGTGGGTGATGTAGGTGATGTGAGGTGATGTGGGTGATGTGGGTGATGTGGGTGATGTGGGGTGATGTGAGGTGGTGTGGGTGATGTGGGTGATGTGAGGTGATGTTGGTGATGTGAGGTGATGTGAGGTGGTGTGGGTGATGTAGGTGATGTGAGGTGATGTGAGGTGATGTGGGTGATGTGAGGTGATGTGGGTGATGTAGGTGATGTGAGGTGATGTGAAGTGATGTGGGTGATGTGAGGTGATGTGAGGTGATGTGGGTGATGTGAGGTGATGTGGGTGATGTAGGTGATGTGAGGTGATGTGAAGTGATGTGGGTGATGTGAGGTGATGTGAGGTGGTGTGGGTGATGTGGGTGATGTGGGTGATGTAGGTGATGTGGGTGATGTGAAGTGATGTGGGTGATGTAGGTGATGTGAGGTGATGTGAGGTGATGTTGGTGATGTGAGGTGATGTGAGGTGGTGTGGGTGATGTAGGTGATGTGAGGTGATGTGAGGTGATGTGGGTGATGTGAGGTGATGTGAGGTGGTGTGGGTGATGTAGGTGATGTGAGGTGATGTGAGGTGATGTGGGTGATGTGAGGTGATGTGAGGTGGTGTGGGTGATGTGGGTGATGTGAAGTGATGTGAGGTAATGTGAGGTGGTGTGAGGTGATGTGAGGTGGTGGTGTCCTGCTGCTCTGTGATCCATGGAGGCGACATGATTATAACGGGAGTCTCTGCTGTGGCCAGTGCACAATGCCATTACCGGGACAGCAAAGAGCAATGCGCGTTCATATTGTGTTTTCATGAGTAGCTCAGGGCTTTTGTTTTGTCCTTGTGTGTGGAAAGACAAACTGTCTTTGTGCCATTTAGTGCAAACACAAAACATTGTGATAAATAATTGACATACAGTAAATTATATAGGGTAAATATGGGTAATGTGGGACAATAGTGCATGCTTTATATTTTAAAATCCATGCACTTATAACCTTATCATTCATGTCTGCAGAATAAAATGACAGGTTTTGTAGTAATGGTGATGATTATTTTCTGAAATGTAACAAAATAAAGTTACCAGTGAAAAAGGGTTATTATACCTTATGACATAGAATTTTGGGATTAATGTTGTTGAAGTATTTTAATCTTTTTAAGTAATTTGATTTCTACAAAAAATAACATGACTAGGTACTGCACAAAGAACATTCTAGACTCTGGCCTTTCATTTAAAATAAAAAGAAAAAAGAAAAACAACCAGAACTTTAACTTTACCCACACTCCCCCCACTATGCAGATGGTAAGATAGAAAATAGAATAAATACAAAATGAAAAGTGCAACATGAGAGTATTGAAGTGACAGCTGTGATGTGTTCATGAGTCTGACTGCAGAAGGCTGCAGCTCTGTGGCCTCCTGCCTCAGGGAAGCGGCTCAAATAGTTCATGAATCGTGGCTGAAGTGCAGCAGTTTGTGAAGGAGTAAGAACAGGAGCGACACCACACATTCCTGTAGAGATCCTGGGTCCCAGACATTATTCCACATTATTCCACAGCCGCACGTGTTGCCTCTTGGTCCGTAATCGACCTGGAGGTGAATTTAGAGGGTGTCGAGTAGTTTAGATGGGTGAGCTGGTCCTGGAGGAGAGCAGGGGTGGACATCGTGCATACAATGGCTGATTTGGTCTGATCTAAACTTGTCTTGAGTGTTCCAGACTGAGCCCACAAGTGCTTTTTACAGCGTGTCTCTTTATCCGACAGCAACAGCGAACAATAAATACACTATAGATGGGATATTGCTACATAATAAAAGCCCTCCCTTGTAGGAGGCTGAGGCACAGGTGAGTAGGTAGGTTGACAGTGAATTATTAAACCACCAAATTTAACAGATTTTCGTATAATCATAATTCAGTCTTACATATTGGTACAAGTTTTGTCAGCTTTCAAGTAAATGGATGGAGTAATTAAGTCGTCATTTTGTTCACTTTCTTTACTGACGGCAGGAGTGCGTCGCTCCACAGCTGTCAGTGCGAACGCTCCCACACAACACTGGCCAGATCTTTTATGATAATGATCTTGGAATTGTCTAATGATGTCTTCCATATGTTTTGGCCCGCGGTCCGTCTGTGGGCCCAATTGAACCGTTCCTTCCGATTCTTTAATCTTCTTTACAGACAATTCTCAACTGTGGCACATTGTGAAGTCTGCCGAAATCTGGAGACACGGCCAATCAGCGGCGCTAATGGAAGAGCTAATTACCGGTAGCCTGATTGTGCTCAGATGTGCCGCCGCTCTAATCCATATTCATGCAGCTGACCTCGCTCCGGACGGACATGTTCACGCTTTTCAATTATCGCTTGGAGGCAAATGAAGATGCGGTGTGGTTGCTAAGATTGAATGAGAACGTCTGAACTTTGAAGCTATCCCAAACATACAATAAAGGTTAAGGTAACACGTTGATCCACCCTTCTGTACAGCTCGAACACACTGTTTGGAGCCGTAGACGATCGCAGAGGGCATTACTCAGATGTTGAGTTAGAGTCTGTGTCAGGGGTACCATAAGTCTTAAAATTGTAGATTAAGTGGAGAGAAGCAGGAGGTTCTTACAGAAAACACGTTTTAGTGGTATTGTCTATTCAAGTCTGGCCGTGCTTGAATAGTTAAGTGTACGGTCGCAGTTCAAAGATGGAGATATCCACAAAGAAATGTGAACCAGGACTGGAGTTATCTTTGGTTCGGCTGTGCAATGGAGAAATCCCCAACCTAATAGTGTTGGTATTGGAACATTGATACCATTTGTTGAAGGAATCGGATTTGAAAAAGAGGTTGGTGTGATCTCTCATTCACCAAGAAGTGGTCCATACTATTTAAATGAGTCATTTTCTGCTCCCTCCATAATGTTTGTAAGTATCAGACGTATAACTCAGACGCTCTTGAGGTACAGGTTAAGACTGTATTGTCCCCTGTATTGTCCCCTGTAGGACATTCATTTCCAGAAGGATATCTCTCTCTCTTTACAGATACAGATCTGTTCTGTTCTGGTCACACTTTTCATCTCCTCGAGTTTGGATGGAAGGGATTGACAGGTGGACTAGCCAATTAGGGACTGACCTGGTCTGTTCGCTTACGAGCAAAAATGATAGATATGTTGCCACTAGATGCAAAAACAATGAGCTAAGGACACAACTCTATTAAACTGAGGTTCTAAATAATAGATGACCAAGAAGTTCCTCTGTTTCACTGAGATAAAAAACAACAACCTTAAAGCACGGTTCTGTTTGAGTGTGGCTCAAGGCGAGACAGAGGGTGAAGTGACCAGACTCACTCTTCATGATGAAGGGATAGAGAAGGTGTATCCTCAATCACAGGCAAGGAAAATGTGTTGTTTGCTGTCGGGCCATTATATATATAGAGCCACAATATTTCAAGGAATGAATGCATGAGCACGAATACATACGAGAAGCAAAGACTCTGAACAACCTTTCTCTAGCTCCAATCTCTTTGACAAATTGAAAAGACAGCTCAAAAACACTGTATATTTTAGTGTCAAAGTTTAAATATTGCGATGCCCAGTTAAGTCACAACAAAGTAGCCTACGTGTTGCATCATTAATAGAGTGTGCCTGTTTATTTTTAGAAGCCTGGAGGCAGTGGCATTTCTGCTGGAGGTCTGGTCCACTGGCCTCTGTAGCTGGCTAACAGATGGCGGTTCTGTCAGATCTGGACCAGGGTTAACAGTATTTGCATATGAAATCCACTCTTTGAGCAGGAGTTGGTCAGCCTAGACTCACTTGTTTCTCCTTACATAAAAGCACACAAACGAAATGGACGGGCAATTGCAAGAAAAAATAAAAACAAAGACAAACATATTGCCTCATCGAATTAACTATTTGTACTTGAATGCAACGTGTTAGATGCAGGTGAAAGGTTAAACGTAATGCAAGGGCAAAAAAGTGATGTCATATCTGCATGGCTATAGGTGCATAAACATGGTTCCTGGTTCAATAAACGTGAGCGTCTACACTCCAAACGCCTGAAACCACTGTAATGCATCCAACAGGCCAGAGTGCAGTGCTGTGGTTCTGACTAGTGATGGCCAAATGAAGCCTCATGAACCGTTTGAGGCCAAGTGTATCAATGTGACACAAACACAAATAAAAGGATTAGGCCTTCTTTAATACGGAAACGCATTCTTAGTGCCCGGACAATCCATAACTCAGTCCATATCCAGGCATGTTTGAATAGGCATTGCTGTTATAACTATTTACAGTGGAGCAACATAACTCGTAGGCTTTATTTTTTAGGTCCAAAACGAAACAATATCCTACCTGATTATATACACTCTGCAATGCTTTAACACACTCTATAAAACACTGATGACGTCACTCTCTGGAAAAGACACAAGCAACACATGCTTCTTAAAACTTCTACCCGGAGAAGATTGAAGCATGTTTAAAGACTCATCAGCCTCAAGTCAGTGTCTTATAGGCAATGCACCCTAAATAAAGGTAAATTAAAATTATAATAAAACCATAGTCATCATATATAATGCATATTTCCTTGATGAATCTAGTATTGAGATGTGGCCCATGGTGCTGGTGGGTTTTTATTCAAGTCAGAATAAAAGGGATACATCAGTGTTTGAGAGGCCTCACTTTCTACCGGTCTCGTGGTTTTTGGCTGAGGCAAGCCTGGCAAAAGGACCCTTTCTTTCAAATGATGTTCACAAATTGGTCAAATTCTGTGTTACTGACCACTTCTCCTAATAATAGTAAGAATAATGAGAATTTTAATAATAAGAATAATCCATTCCACCTCACAGGTTTGACACAGCAGGATGCTGATCAGACCTACATGAATAGTATACAGGTGTGCCTTCGGCTGCAATAAAAGGACACTGAAATGTTCAGTTTTGGTTTTTGGGCGGGTCATTGGGGTCGGTATGTGGTGTGACATTTTTTGCCACACACAGTGTTACATATCTCCTTTGCACAGATCTGCCATAGACTGGCCACAATAAGGAAACTGAAATGTCCAGTTTTATCTCACAGTATAATGCCACAGATGTGGCAAGTTTTGAAAGAGTGTGCAATTAGCATGCTGACTGCAGGAATGTCCACCAGAGCTGTTGCCCGTGCATTGAATGTTCATTTTTCTACCATATGCTGTCTCCAAAGGCGTCTCAGAGACTTCACATTACATCCAACCGGCCTCACAACCGCAGACCACGTATAACCACGCCTAGCCAGGACCTCCACATTCAGCATTTTTGTCTCCAAGATCTGAGACCAGCTGCTGCAACAATCGGTTTGCATAACAAAGGAATTTCCGCACAAACTGTCAGGAACTGTCACGGAAGCTCATCTGCATGCTCATTATCCTCATTGGCATCTTGATCTGACTGCAGTTTGTTTTCTTAACAAACTTCGGGGGCAAATGCTACATTCAATGGCATCTGGCACATTGGAGAGGTGTTCTCTTCACGGATGAATCAGTTTTCACTGTTCAGGACAGATAGCCAACAGCAAACAGAATGTGCAGTATCATGTTGGTGAGCAGTTTGCTGACGTCAACGTTGAGGATTGACTGGCCCATGGTGGGGGGGTTATGGTATGGGCTTATATGAGAGTGTGTTCCAGTTCCTGCTACTATCCAGCAACTTCGTACAGCCATTGGAGAGGAGTGGACCGAAATTCCACAGGTCACAATCAACAACCTGACCCCCCCAATATGGCAAAATGTAGCATTTCAGAGTGTCCAGCCTAAGGCACACCTCTGTATATTCGTGCTGTCTGATCAGCATCTTAATATGCCACTCCTGTGAGGTGGGGATGGATTATCTCACTAATACACATTTTGAAAGATTTGTGAAAATATGGGGCAGAAATGGGCCTTTTTTTGTACTGCATTTTGCGCACGAAAAGGCGCACCGGATTATTAAGCACACCATCAATAAATGGTCTACTATGGATACTCGATCATATATAAAGCACACCGGACTATGAAGCGCATTAAGCTAAACAATATAAAAATGTTTTATATCTTTGAGTTCAGCTCATAAAAAGTTTAGTTCAGTTTAGTTGTATTATTGGTCTTGTATTTTTGAGAAAAACATGTGTTTATATTACTGCATTATCAACACAACATAACACATTATCAAGAGGAACAATCCTTTTTATTTTTTCAAGATACAGTATATATCATAATGTATGCCATTTTTAACAGGAATTTTAAATATATGTATAATATCTGTCATTGTGCTGTGCTGAAATATGTAGCTTGGAGCCTGAAGTAATAAAAAAAAATGGTATCATCCTGTAACACCACTACAGGACTAATCACATTTGAAAAAACATAACACAACTGAACAGTGTCATGTTCATCACAAATATCAACCTATGAAGGTGACACTCATCGACCCTGTAGTCAGGATCATCTCATCAGCCACATTACTTACGGGCTCCAGTGGTCAACCTGGGCCTGCCTCTGACTCAAGATTTGGCCCCTGAATGAGCTGTTGAGCTGTAGATTTTAAAATACTGATTTTATATATCAATTAACAGTTATCAAACACAGAAAGTTAACATTTCTGATATCGGCCCCTTACAATTTACCTTCACTTTTACTAATATTCGAGGCGGAGCTCGCATTTTTACACTATCGCTCTCCAAATTCACTATTTATGAGTAGTTTTGGTGATTATGATAATGTTTCTTAAACTTAATGAATTGTATGTATTAAACTAATCTAGTGATTATCCCAACATCAGTTCAATAGAATTGTTTACACCTACAGCAAGTGTGTTTTTGGCTAATGCATTTTATATTTTGCCTCCGTGTTTTTTGAGGGCTTAATTTCGCACACTTTCTCTACAGGTGTAAATATGTAAATTTAACAATGCTCACTTTTCAATCACACCAGAAGAATGAAGACTAACTTGAATATAAACGGTTTAACTTCAGCTCGCTCTGAACATTGTAATGCCTCTGTCAGCGTTTCAGCAAAAGACATTTCCCTTCAACAAGAAAGGGCCCAGCGTTCCATGAGTGGATAACGATGATAAAACACTTCCAGGAAACCTCACAAGTGTAATGTTGTTCAGTTTGTACCAACTTTCCTGTTTTGTCTCAGTTTACAGACAATAAAACAATAACCCTAACCCTTATGTGGATATGTTTTAGAACAATGAATACATAGTTGTGACACACGGTCATTTTAGATTTTATTGGCCAATCACTGATTCCCTTGATTTCCCTGACCGCACGCCACTGCCAGACAGTGTTTGCAATAGGCTGTAGTCACTGAGGACAAAGTCAATGGTGTTTGTAGGTGAGAAGACCGTGAATTGATAGAAATAACTGCATTATTTTGAAGGCTCAAATACTCTAGTCTTGCTTGACTTTCCCTTCACTGTCTCTTGCCGTTGGGTGCGATAGAATATGCTTATACAACACCCACTCACCACTATAAATTAAACCAAGCAAATGTGATTTATCTCCTCTCACGTACGGTCCCCTTCAGCGCGGCTCGGCAGAATAACAGCAAACATAAATAGGGGGAATAAAACGGGGACTTGAGAGAGTGGATTACGCCATGAATCAGTGTATTAACAGTAGGCTTGCGCTACACCGGGGGAATTTATCCATTCATAAAGCAGTGTTTACAGCATTTATCTTCACCCTAGAGCCGAGGCCCTAAAATGTAACAAAGCACCCAAAGACATTGATATGGCAGGATGGATCTGAGGCGCGGGTGTCACGGCCGCTAGCACATTCCAGCTATTCCACTGCTGATGCTACGAGACAATAATGTAATCTGCAACTCAGTGGAGAACTAGGTGCTCGAATTGTCAGGAATTAGATCTGCTTTACACAACGTGAGACTAAACTAGGTTGATGCTTATAAACTATAGGCTGTTTCTGTAATTTCTTTGTGATTTTAATGCATTTTTCCTGCTGTGAAGCACTTTGAATTGCCTTGTGTATGAAATGTACTCTACAAATAAACTTGCCTAGGTTGGAAAAGGGGCGATATCGATGCATTATTATCCTATTTATCAATTATTATTATTATTATTAGGAGGGATGCACATAAAAGGGGAAGAACACATCCAAGCTGAATAACAAATAATGTAATAAATCATGTATGTGTAATGTTTTGTCCATCGAAGAAAAAGATTCAAACGTAGTCACCCGAAAACAAAATGTTTTGACTTTCATTAAAAGTCATTCCCACCTGGTCTGAGAACTCAGATATTTATCCAGCTCTGAGCCCCGCCACCAGGTGGAACCTCCTGATAATAGCCTGTCCTCTTTATCTATTTGTTTACACTTGAAGTTTCAGCTGAAATCGTCTTTGTTACCCCAACAGCCCTGTAATGGACCAAATAAATCCTATTGTTTGCTGGCTGCAGCTCCCTCAATCACTGATTACTATCTGATTAGCATTTGACTGGTCTGAGCAGTTTCCTGACCATGGCCTCAGAATGCTGTTGTATATACGCAGATAAATATCTCAGGCCAGGTCCGCTGAGTAAGAGTGACTTTTGGATGAAAACAGTGTCCAGATGACTACAATAGCAAATCATATTGAATCTTCTTTTATGAGCTTTAAGCCAAATGTATAATGGTAATCATTAACATCCGACGAATATCCTATTGTCCTCTAACCGTCACTTCACCGTCACCTCATTTTGCTTGTCATCAAAGTTAAAACTAACCATTCATAATCTTGGGGTTGTTTTTGTTGTTAAATTTGACAAAGAATGGTCTTTATCTTTACCAATGCAGGGCCTGAAGTTAAAGAAACCGACATGCACACTATGACAGACTTTGGCCTTTTAAAAACCTGGGTTATCTATTAATTCAGACTTTTAACACTCAGTATTGCAGTGACACGTTATTTTGAACAGTTTGTTCAATCGGTAAACATAGAATATTATGGTTCTATGCTGTGTATTGGCTTATTTTTTCATTGGTCACCGTGAGTGGTGTAAAGGGCCATACAAATAAAGATTGATTGATTTTCACCACACCCCGTCACCGCCCACACGTGTTGAAAAAAAGACTTCGGGTCATAATATGAAATGCTCAAAAATTGTGTGCAGCCATTTTTTGGCAATAAAAAAATGTCTACTTGCTAGAGTGAAGAGCAACTATGAAGAGGCGAGGCAGATGGCCCACAGCAGGAGCTCATATTTGGCCCTTCATGCTGGGAGAGCCACCGTCCACTGCTGATTGGTGTCACTCTGAGCCACTGGTTTGTTGATTACTCCAATAACACTCCACAGGAACCAGTGTTTGTATTGGGAACAATTATAATTACTGTTTCTGCAATTTAAAATGTAAAATTATACACAGGACATTTTCTAAGTAGCGTTAGCCTTCACAAATGGAAACCATTTTCAACATGGCAAGTGAATGACCTTCACCAACAAGACGTGTGTTTAAAGCCCACTTTCCTTCGTAAAATGAACTAATGGTGACTGTGGACTTCTCAACTCAAAGGTACATCATTTTTACTACCAAATTTGTACTCGGTAAACAAATATGGTAAAACACACACTACCGGTAATTAATGTATGCTTATTCAAGTTGAGAATACTTTGATAACTAAAGCTGTCGAATGTGAACAAAGGCCTTCAAAGTAAACCTTGACGATAATTAATCGCTAGTTGTGAAATTATGGCAATGTACAACTTTCAGATATGATCTTAAATTAAAAAAATCAATAGCAGTTTTAACATGACATTTTCACATAAACATGTGGTACAAAATGATGCGATAACAAAATACATGACGTGACATGACGTATAAAGAGGAGTAAGTAACTTTTTGCGTGTTTGTATGAATAAATGCAGATTATTTTCATGATTTTTTCCAGTTGTAGAATTAGTAGTGCTAGGCTAGGCTAGCAGTAGTAGTTGCAGTAGAAAAGGAGGTGTATTGCCTCTAGCTTGATACTGCTCGTACACAAAAGCAAGGCTGCTTGTGTCTCGCATCACCACGGCTACCACGCAGGATGGTTATGAGCAGTGAAAAGACCCTTGGCACTCATCCGGAAGCATTCTCCCAAATACATTTGTACTATTAGGCCTTCTTACGAACATTTTTGGCATTCACAGAATGTATTCTTAACTGAAAATGTCCTTCTCCTACAAATAGTCAGGAGCACTCTGGCAACCAAAGAAAATCTAATCCCTACATGTTAAATAATACAAATATTAGAGATCAGGACTGCAAAACTAGACTTCTCAGCCCCAGTGCCTCTGTATGGCCCACTCTTATAAACCCACAAGACTCAACCATCCCTCTCAGCCCCCCACAACCAGAGTCACTCGCTTCCTGTGCGTCCCCCGCAAATAATGGAGAGAGACAACTTGCGAAACTTTGCAAAAAAAACATAATAATCTGTAGAAACGTGACATCCTCGTTCACTTTATTTTTTTTCTTCCTTGCTCTATCGCAGTGTCACATGTCCTGCCTAAATATAAGATAAGATAATCCTTTAATGTCCACACAAGGGGAAATTTCGTTGTTACAACGCAGTAGAAACAGGAGGAAAGGACAGATTATACGAAGTTTCAAAAACACACTCTTAATAGAACTCTTATGAACAAAAACAAAAAACTCTTATTAACAAAACTCCTCTCCTATCTTAATAGGGAATGGAGGGGGGGAATAAAATAAAATAAAATAGATAAATAAAAATAAAAAAATAAAAATAAGATAATAATAATAAAATAATGATAATAGAATAAAATAAAATGAAAATAAAATAAAGTAAAAATAGCTAGCACAAGACTAGGTAATAGGTAATACTATTAGCAGGTAAGTAAACCGAATAAAAACAAAATAGAACACTCTTATTTACAGGTATTGCACATGGTTAATTCAGTATTGCACATGAATATGATATAATATACACATCTTCTATGGTTTAGTGTGTGTTACCTCGCTCCCTCTTGTTTCTACAGCGCATGTGTGTGGCAGAGCTGCAGAAGAGACATACCTGCACTTCATCTAATCCCTCTCCAGTATACTGCACTGGTCTTCTCACCAAGAGCGAAGTGGGCCTGCTCTCTGCCTGCACTGCCTACAACATTTACTATTATACAATAAACTGTAAAAACCTGCCTCAGTCTCTTGATTTTGGGGTTAAACCTCTAAACCATTACAATAGCAGCTATAAACTATGACAATGTTACTTCTTTCAGGTTTTTAAGAGCAGGCTCTAGACTCAACTTTTTTGTATTGTTTTTATTCAGATTTATTATTCAATTTGTATTTAATTATACAGAAACATAGAACTTTCAGTGTAGTGAAAATATTTTTTTCAGATTTCAGACTTAGTTAAAACAAGAATGTATTACGCTAAAACAACGTTATTATCTTACACAACATATTTAGGTAAGATCTTGTTGAGGACCATGATCTTTGCCATCGTGCTGTGCTGAAATAGGGGGTGCTTTTCATTTTGCTTGTGTTTATTGACACACACATGCACACTCACACTCAACTTGTGAGCATCTTTTAGACGTTGTGCCAATGTGCCTGAAAACAGGAGCGCACATTCAGAGCATGTAGCGACCTTCTGTTCCTCATGCTCAGCCTACATTAGACGTGTCAGTAGACCCAGATGGCACAAAAGATGAATAGTGATCATAAACCCTATTTAAATTACCGTAGATTTGGAGAAAAAAAAGCCCTCTGGAGGTTTAATGCTAGTCTGCTTAATGTCCCTGGTTTAAGATCAGCTGGGATACTGCTAAAATAGGTTTGAGAGGTCAAATTATTGCCATTACCTCGTCCAAAAAGAAATAAAGGCAGAAAAAGTTGAAGATCTACAAGACAAACTAAAACTGTTGGAGGTTAAAAAAAGCTAAGAATAGGAATCATCAAATTAAAAAGAAGACTCAACCAGTTCTACTGATTGAACAGAGATGCTTTACTGGTGTAAATTTTGGGGTCTGAAAGCGGAGTCTGTCAGAGCTCCAACGGCCCACCATGAACCCGCCGTGGTGTGCTCAGAGCTTTTGAGTTCCAAGGATTGAACCTGGAATGCTCTACTGCTGTGAATGTTTGAATCTGAAACCAGTGTTCTCAGAGCGCCAACGACCCACAACAGAAATATATCTTATTTTTACAGTTTAATTTTTACAGAATCAGTATTTTTACTTGTACTTGTAGATTGAGAATGACTCTCGGATGAGTGTCAAAACGTTTAGTTTTTCCTAAAAAACAGAGTCCAGATGAATCTTTTTCTACAATGGAACGCTCCTGGAGGAATGAGAGATTACACCGACTTGTACTTGTAACTTGTAACAATACTCTTAGATGAGTTAATTATAACTTTTTACTCAAACCATATCTGCAAGTTTGTGAACATTAGGGATGGGAGTATCGATAATGAAATAGCAACACTGATACTCGACTCGATACTGCTATGCAAATGTTGAAATGAATTATACAAATGATAAGTCAAGGCATAATTTAATGTCCATTTCTTCATTGTTTTGTGTCAAACACGTTCATACAGCAGATTGGACTGATCCATCTGTGTCAGGTTGTTCTTTAGAGCCTATTTGAAACAGTTTTTAAAACAGCTTAAACAGCAAATAAGGTTTAACGAGTATCGATTTTGAAAAAACGACCCCCAAAGTATTTGGCATCGTCTCGATGTCAAAAATTGCCGAACATTGTTCAAAATCATCAAATCATCAGTGCAACCCAAGCAAGTTTTTTTAGTGCACAATTTTAAGGGCCAGAGAAATAAAAAAACTAACCAATAAAAACATAAAGAGTCATCACTGTTGAAAAAGTTTACCTGCTGTTTGTCCATGTGCTTTGCAGCACATATTCACACACATTTGAATCAAGATCAAGATAAAGTTGTTTCTATTTGTCAATGATCTGCTTGGGTCATCTTTTTATCGAAATCCTCTGTCACTAAAACATGTGGTTGTGAGTTTAGACTTGGGAGGAAACACAAACTTCAAAACATGCACAGTAATTAGAAAAGACACGCAAATGCAAAAAATAACTTGTAAAAGTTGATTTAGCATATTCTTAACACCATGTCAAAGAGCTCAATCCTCACAGAGTCAGACTGTTGTCAGGAGGCACATTATTATTATGTGTTCTGGGACTGTCACACAAACATGTTCAAAACCCCTGCCATGGACAACATGAACATGCCTCTGGTGGTATGACACAAACTGCACAGATGACTAAGGATTAGACTGACACAACAATGGGAAAACATTTTATTGTGAAAAAATTAAATATCTTGCATAAGTTGTCTCTTATGGACAGTTTCAACCGTAGGTCTCAAACCCCAAATTCGATAAGATGTAGGAGTGAGAATCATGAGTATATTGTCAGTGTTCTTTCCATCCAGTTTAAAAGAGGCACTTTTTTAAGACCAAAACATTCTCTCTCAGTCTTAGAAAAGAAAACGCATTACGTCTAACAATACGTCAAGAGTACAGCAAGAGTGGCCAATTTACTGTGACTAACCTGAAACTGGTTCCTTTTGCTTTCCAAATAACTAGCTGGAAAATGGTTTCTCTACATGGAATAGCACTTTGATTGAGCTTGTGTCAGCTTGTGTCAGCTTGTGTCAGCTTGGTCGCCAGCGGTCAGCAACACCGGCTTCCTGTGAGCACAATAATCAGACAGCAGATCTCAATTAGGGAGAGTTATATGCTTCATTCAAACCTGACATTTAGGCATTTTGAGATGTGTTTGGATAAATTATGCTTTCAGTTGGTTGGTTACTCTCTCTCTCTCCCTTAGGGTCAACTGTAAGCCATATATATATATTTTTTTTTCCTCCAAGTTTTTCAATTTAACTGTACTTGTTGTAAATGCTGTGTTTGCTCCATTTTGAATATCTAAAGTTGACAGGATAATCGGAATGTAGGATCTTTTGGAGTTTTTCATCAATATTAAAATGTTTCCTTTTTTTTGTTAAGTTAGTGGCGTAATCCAAACTGCCGGCAAATAAGAAAAAAAATAAAGATTGTTAAATTTCAACTATTATTCATGTTAAGCTCGTTATATTATGTTATGTTTAAAACAGCCACTTCTCGCCATTTTCTCAGACATTCATAAAACACAAGAAGACTTAAGAGGGAGTATTAATCTTATCTAGTGTATTTGTTCTGGGAGTGTGTTTTCTACTAAACAAATGATGTGCACGTTGGAGTCTTCCAGCGCAGGAGTGTTTTCAGCTCCTCCTGCTCTTCCTGCTGTGTCTGCACCAGCAAACAGTGAGCGCCCTTTAGCTCCCCACTGCTCATTTCTCCTGCCATGAAAATGATGACTGACAGAATCTAGCGCTCTGTCAATAAGGAAACAGACTATCGCATAGACAAACAATGCAGTGATACATGGGAAATGAGGGGCAACTGTAAGCCATTTGTGGGTTTGAAGAACAGAAAAAGTAGATAAAGTGGGCAATGGAAATACAGAAACATGCTTAAGTACTATAAACTGGGACAAGGGGGACTTTTTGTTTTCCGACACCAATTCTATCCAAAAGTGCTACTGGTTGAAGCAGGACAACAGCTCCAGCACGCACGCGCGCGCGCACGCGCACGCACGCGCACACACACACACGCACACGCACGCACACACACACACACACACACACACACACTGCACATTCTTGCTCTGCTCTTTGAATACATGATCAGAAGACCAATATACGTAAATGGATCACAAAAACACAGTATACATTACACTTTGTATTGAAAAAAATATGTTAGCAAACTGAAGGCCATATTCTTCAGATTATATTTTTAAAAATCCAGCAGAAAATGCAAGGATTCCACATGCTTTAGTTTAGAGTGAGGCAGTGTAAACCAAGCTGATTACATTAGTTCATATAATAATAATAATAATACGTTGACGGCAAATAAAACTTGCACTATAGTGTCAGCATCCATGAACAGATGGTACAAAGTAAACTTTTAAGCACATTATACTGTGCACCCTGTAAACGCAGGAGGAGCAGCTCATTTTACAAAATTACTCAAACCGCTACCAGTTATTTTTTATTTGTATTATATTATCTTCATGGTAATAATAAAGTGTTCTACTGGACAATATAGCCATCTTTTAACAACAAACTAAATTCCATGACGGTCTTTGTCTCGTTCTCGGACTCAACTGCAACTGTGGGATCAACAGCATTTTCCACTTTTAAAAATCCCTTTTATTGAGGTTGTGACTATTGTCTACAGTCTCGTGTCCTTATGTGAATGTATGTTGTCTTTTGGCTGTTTGACATGTGCTAAAAAGTCATAAGGTACTGTAATGTTCAGCTCCTTGCCATATCAGCGCTACAGTTGCCATAGTTACCACTCTAAATATCCAGAATACTCAGATTCCGCATGTAAACAGGGATATGAGTACCCTGGTTTCTCTGAGCGCATGTAAACAGCATATCCAGAATACTATCATCACCGAGATATTTCTCAATAACCGTGTTAATCATGAGTTAAATTCTGTGATTTATTGGTAAGGTTTATATAATAGCAAAATGTACATTGGAAATACAGGATGATCATATTTGGTGTCGCTTTCCGCCAATATTGAAAAGTGCTATGTCAATGAAAACTGTAATAGAATAAAAATAATGATAGTAAATAATAGTAAAAATAATAGAATGTGTCATCTCCGATCATGTTTGTTACTACAGTGATATTTTAGCGTTTGACCCCATGACCTTGAATGAGAACAAGCAACAACTAAATAAATACTACATCTTATTAAGATCATTCAAGTACAGAACACTTCCTTTGCTGACTATTATCTATCCCACTAGATTGCCTTTTCTTGTGTATATTCTTGTGTGCACACATGTAGTCTTTTCCCCTGTAACTCTACAACTATTTGTTTAATGGCTAATAACTCCTAACCTTTTCGCCTTCACTGGGGAAGTGTGTATGGATACGGCCGGCAGACATGCTCTTAGAGGCCATTAGTGTGCCAGGGCTAACAGCGTGTGGGCGGGAGTACGGTATGGCATTGGCTGGGGTAGTACACAGAGACACAGGCTTGTTTATGTACTGTGCATGTGCGAGGCATATTTATAAAACCATGGGTGCTCCAGCTGGTGGTTGCTATAGCGTTGTGTGAGACTGTTGCATATGGAAAGGAGAGGCACGAACCAGCAGGAAGACAATGATCGTGGAGCGTATTGGGGACATTACAAAGTACGAAAAAGATTATGTATAAGTGTTAGGTGAAAAGCGGATGGGAAATAGGAAATGTATACGGAATGATAAATTGCCAACACAAATGTACAAAAAAGTGATAAATTAGAGCAACATTTGGCCCAAGGGTTATTTCCCCTCAGTGAACCATGCAGTGATTTTGGAGGTTTTGAAGAATGTTTTTGTCTCGGCAATCCGCCTGCAAAGCTGCGATGCTAGTGGTTGGTCAGAAAGCCATATATAATAAAAGGATTACAGACATTGTACAGTCAGAATAGGTATAAGGGGACTTGGAGTTAGGGGTGTAACACTATTATTTCTGTCCTGCAGTGTGACATGCCTGTGCAACAAAATGTGTATTACGTTTTTCAAAACAAAATCAGTTCTACAACAAAAACTGTAAGAAAGGTTCTACAAGTATTTCATAATTTAAGTTTTAACTCATTTTAATTTTTCTACATACATGTGCTGCAAAGTGACATCTCCTGTCACAGCACAGCACATTCATGACAATTTTACCATGTTAAAACATGTCCTAATGTCTACAGTGTTCAGTGGCTGGTCCATTAAGGGCGATGGGGCATTATGTCAAATGGTATTCAACCATTTTTTTTGTCTAAAAACAATGTAATTTTTTCAGCATTTTGTTACATCATTATTAGTTTAAATATGTAAAATAAAATGAAAAAAAAATATGTATAGGATACTTTTCTGTGGTCTGCTGCGTGACGTACGTCGTGGGGCGGTTTGAAAATCGCTCATGAGTCTGGTAGAAAAGTAATGGGAATCTTTAGCAAATCAAATCAAACCTCAAGAAAAATGACTGTCACAATGAGAAAAGCCATAGTAAAACTGTCTAAAATGGGGGATTTTGTTCATTGCCCATTCAGAGTTGTCTTTACACCACAGAGCTACGGTGTTTATGCTGGAGACACAGCGGAGCAGGTGCGTGCGCCTCAGGCGTGATCATGGCGGCGTTAGGGAAAGTGAAGAAAGTGTTCAAAGGTACGTCCAAAGAGATTCAGACATCTGATGTGTCCAACCAGTGTCGCACTTGTTACCTTGACTGCTCTTTACATTCTGAAGTGTAAAATGTCATTTTATGTCAAAACTGCTCACAAATGGTATCTGCCTTATACTCATAATAGTATTACCATTACCAAAAGTAAGTTGTAAAGCTGTATTTAAAATGTGTGTATATACAGTCAATGTAAAATATTCACTTGTGGACATAAAAAACCCAGAAACATTGTAATGTCAAATAGCCCCCGTTATATTTAGCATCACCAGCCGCGACTGATAGAGTTAGTTTCATAATTATGTAACTCTCCCATCCAAGGGGATTTTTTTTTGGCAATTATACATTTCTCTTTCTTTGGAATACAGCTGTCACACAGCTGGTACATCCCACTAGTGCACATTTAAAGTTGATAAGAAAAGTATTCTTTTACAAAAGTAAGGATGAGATAATTACTTCTTTTGAGCTGTAGTTTAAACCCTGAACCCCAGAGCTTGTCCTGGTGCACAAATGACACATGAGCTCCTTCTGGTTTTTGTATAACTGTCTTTAAATAAGTGATTTTTCACACACCGCAGGTCATCCTTTGGATTACAGCAGTTAACTGCTTCAATCTTTTTCTAATTAAAACGAGACATAACAGTGTAATTGTATTAAATAATGTAAATAATGTTATCTTTATGCCAACACCTGTTACAATCACACCACAGGCAATTTTTGTGTCTTTTAATTATATTCTGAGAAAATGAAACACAGCTTGATTCTTAAATTAAGTGCAATTTATAGAAGACATTTTAAAAAGCTAAATATTAATTAGCAAATAAGGGTTTCATTGATTGTCATTTGTTCTTATGCTCGAGTCGAGTCCTCAGATCTCTGAAATCAACATTTAAAAAAGTTATGAAAAAAAATCATGTATGTATCTATTAAACCTGTTTCCTTATTTGACCTCACAAGCCCTCTCACTCTATGTGTCGATGACAGTGCTCATAAGGGTCTACAGGATTGCCTTTCACATGGAATAACTGAGTGACACAATGCTGCTTTCATATTGGTATTACGGAGATCACGCAAGGCCAAAAAGTACAAAGGCCCCCGCTAAGAAGTGCTCCCTCCTGCCAACATGCTCTTGGTTTGTCCGTGGCCTCTTGCACCTCCACTGCATGAAACCCCAACCAAGCCTGCAAATTCAGCCATCACCGCTTGGACACACTTGACTACCATTAATGACACCTTAAGCCTTCAGTATTGAAAAGCTCCCTGGCTGCGCTGAAAGTTTCTCACCGGAATATACAATTTGTGAATAGAGCTCGTCGAGAACGCAGTGTAGGTGGCATTCAAAATTAGGGCCGCAAGATTAATCGCAACAGAAAGCGAATCACAAAGGCTGCAATTTTTGGCGTACCATCATTTTCTCCAAATATTCTTTCATTCTACATTTTAAAACATGAAATAATGCATGAATTTATTAATAGTGACGGTGCTGTTGCTTCGCTTCTCTTTTGCACATGCGCAGTTATGGCAAAACCTGTAAACATCCAAGATTCGCAGACAGGTTTATTCAGCGTGGTTTGAGCATAGATCCATGGGTTAGAGGCTCCTGCTGTTGTCCGCTCTGGTTCTAAAAGCCGGTGTCAGAGAGCGGAGCGTGAACGGGCCTCTAAACACGCTCGCAGACTGAGCCGCTGCAGGAGAAGAAGAACCGAGATTCCTGGACTGCAATATTGCTCAATGGCCTGTGAAAGCCAAGTTACAGCAGCAGAAGTGAGGGGAAAACAGCTTTCTGAAGAATTTAAATATAGTTGTGACATATAGTCATTTTTAATGTTATTATCACTGGTCTAAATGCCATACTATGGGACATTCCAGGCCAAGTAAAAATGAGACTGAGCTGAAAAGTTACATTGTGCTCCTTTAATGTAGGACTTTTAAAATGTTGTGAATCCTTTTGCGTTTAGAGGTGAATACATTTTGTACAAGCCAAAAGCGCCATCCCATAAGCGGAGCGTTCAGTTATGGTGATTACATTTGCTCAAGAACACATAAAACGCTGCCATTTCTGTTCCACAATGCGTTTAGAGGCACAGAGATTCAGGTAGTTGTATAGCCTGTATTCTTGCTGTTAACATTTGTCTAGTTTGATATAAAAGTGCATGACGGACCAGATGTTTCCAAGGAGACGTAAAATACAAAATGCAATACACAGCACAAGCAAAGATGTGTATGTAGACACAGCAGTAGATTTAGTGTGTTCTGGTTCTTCCATTTGCTCCATTGAATGAAAGCAAAGCAGCGTGTTTAGTGAATGGACCTTCGCACAGCTTTTGTCAGGGTTCCGAGAGGCAGCCTTGAAAATACTCGATGTGACGTGGCTAGCAAGCAAAGACTTTCTGCTGCAGTGATGGTTGTGGTCAAGGCGTGCCTTTGCATTCAAATCCCTTATCCATTGTGAAAGACGTTCAGCGATACATTCCCAACAGTTACATTGTTGACTTGCTCGAGTTCGTACAACCTCGACCAAGGATCTTATTAACTACTTGAGAAGGGGCCTGGCATTCTCCTGAGAGCTGATTAGGCTAATAAAGCATATCCACAGGCATGTACTGCAAGTTGATTCGACCAATTAGGAAGGTGACAAACCCTGGACGTATTCTTTATGCAGACACTCAGAATCTCATGTAAGGATAATGACGCAGGGGAGGCAGGCGGAAATGGAGCTTTAGGAGAAGGACAGTGCTTTTAGATGAACCAGAAGAAAGGGAAAAAGCACTGCTATCAGTATTTTCAAAAGACAATTATTTTCTGTCTGAATTTTGAATGTGCTCACGGCCTACTAAGTCAAATACGTAATGAGCTAAATAGGTCTGGAAGTACAGAAGAGCGGGTTCATGTATCTTACATTAAAGAGAAAAAAATCAATAGTAAACCTTGTGAAATATTACAAATAATACAAATCTGCCATAACGCACCTTTGACTGCTAATCAATCATTCAGCTCATTCAGTCCTAGGCAAGGTGTCTTGCAGGTTGTGATCGAACCACTAACCCTCTGGATATATGACATCTTCATCTGCTGTGCAGTGAGCTTGTTGTATCATGATCCAGAGCTTTTGTGTGTGATGCAGCGTTTAGCACAAACACAGACACTTTCCCCTCCACTTCTCCCATAAGACAGCCTCTGAATGAGTGACAGATGGACTGAATCAATCACAGTGACGTGTGATTTTCAGCTGATGGCTTTAGTGACTGCTGAATCATGATATCGTGAAAATAATCTAAATTGTGGTCTCAGCTCTTAAAAACCCCAGCACTAAATCTGATTCAATACTGAATGCTCAAATGTTGATAAAGTATTTTCATTTAAAGTCTATACGTTATATCATTATTCTAATAATTTCACATTGTATTGCTTGCCTGGATGTAATAAATCATCACTTGAGACTAATTCAATTTGGCAACACGGACCAAATGAAGAAAGAAAGAGATTTATAAAAATAACAAAATCATAATAAAAGATAATTTTTTCATAGCCGTGATCTTGAAATATGTATCATTTCCACATGTTTGTATCTTCTGCCTGTGTTTAGTTGCAATGATTTACTCCAACCGTTTGCGATGAGGTATTTGATGAGGATTAATGGAACTTGTGTGGTTCTGAGGAGAGCTGTGTGCTTTCCCCACACCTCACCTCGGCTGAAGGTGACATAAATCATGTTCTTAGCGAGGACTCACATACCACCTTGAGAGCACCTAGTCCAATTTTTATCAGTATTAATGGTTGTTCCCTTACTTAGCAAAAGCTATTTCACACTTGGTTAGGTAGGCTATATGAGAACGTCTCCTTGGTTGTACACTTAGACCGGGACTTTCCTAAATATTTTTGGAGACTCCTAATCACTAGGAAAAATCTGTCATGTGCAGTAAAGCAGAAGAAAGACTCACCAAAGTGATTCAATTCAAGTATTTTTAGCTTAAATCCTGGTGTACAGTAAATCCTAAATGGGAAATATGAACTCGTGTCAAACACAGTCCACAGCCAAATCCTTCTGTTTCCAATCCTTAAGTCCACCTCCATATTTCTGCAGCTGTAAGAATATTTATCTATTTTCTGTAATAGCCTTTATACACTTGAGAACAAACCGATCCTGCCCAATGACGGACAAACCTGCTGTCTTTATTTGCATATTTTATTCGTTGACATTTATGTGCTATTTTTGGCGCAACTCATTTTGACTTTGAATATCTTGGTGTCTTTGAGGCCAAACCAAGCTAAATGGCAGAGCAGCAGACTGTAGGACCTCTGGCATCTCACAGGACCACGACTGGAAGGGTTTGAAGCTGTATTTTGTGTTTCCAAATTATAAAGTCAGTGCTTTCTGGTACACATATCGCTCTCTGGTACAGTTGCGTTAAAAAAGTCTCAAAGTGAGAAAAACAGTTCCACCTGCCTGGACTGTTGAAACACACGCACGCACGCGCGCACGCACGCACACACGCACACACGCGCGCGCACGCACGCACGCGCACGCACACACGCGCGCGCGCACGCACGCACGCGCACGCACACGCACGCACACACACACACACACACACACATACACACACACTCTTTCATGGCAGAGCTACCGGATGATACTTTCCAGGGCAATAGCTTTGCTGGCTAGCTTTTGTTAAAGTTCCACAAAGCTGGTCTTCATCCCTCGCCCCATGTGGCCTTGACTGAAACACTATCTGTGCTGTCTCCATCTGCAGTGCATGCTGGGGAATGTGGGTCAATATCACCATTACCTCTGTCTCCTGTGCACTGCACCGTCGTATCCGCCTGGCCCACCTGGCTGAAGCACAGGCCCCATGCACACGGACAGGCTCTGTGCCAGATAGATAGCATTTGCTATTCAATTCTTTCTTTGGAAGGTTTAGTTTTATGGCTGTGTCGTATCCTTGGTTTGGTAAGAAAAACTAACTGCAGTATGTGCATATAGTGCACTGATTATCTCAAGTAAGGTTAGGAACTCAGCCCACTTCTTACTGCAACACCAATTCCAGTGGTGAAATGTGAAAAGGCGAGATCTTTAATGTGGCCCTTTGAAAGAAAACTTTGAAGACACAGAGCCAAACTGCTTTGTTGAAATCGGAATGTTAATGAAAAATTAAACCATGTACCCTGAGGCCAACAGACATGCTTTTTTTGATCTGTTTGCTCATTCCTAATGTTCCAAACATCTACATAATATGTCAGCGTGGTCCAATCTGCCGAGAATGAACAATGTGCAGTAAAAATATCAAACAATAAAATGTATTTGTAAAGTACAAGTCTTACAAAAAGCAATTGGAAGTGCTTTACAACCATAATAATAGATTTAAATCACAAAACAAATTATAATACAAAATGAAGAAGCATAAATAACCACATTAGCATTCATTTCAAATGGTAAAATGAAGACAAAAACTCCTCAGTCATATGCAAAGCTAAACAGACCTGTAGATCCTGTCTCACATAAAACTGAAACGCACCACTAGGAGGCCGGTCCATGAGGTCCTCAGAATATTTTTCATTGAAACACAAAATTATTAATCATGTCAAATCAAATTAAGACAAAAGTAACTGTAAAGTATTCTTTGGCTAAAAAAAAAAAAAAAATACATTTCACTCTAGGAAAGTTTTCTGGTCTTTTCTCCTCCTCTGCTGGAGCTGCCAAAAGTCTGTGTGACTTTGACAAATTCCTGCGGCGGCGGTGAGGGGCCCCAGGACGCTTCATCCAGAGACTGAGGAAGACGGGCAGGAGATAATTACAAACGCAAACACACTCAGTGCCCATTTAGGGGCCAAAGTATTTCTAATTTCACAGATGTGATCAACCTTGCCGGGAGTCTGCCTGTCTTCCCTTGTCTAGGCGTGGTGCTGGGGCCCCATGGCTCCTGCTGGACGTCAGTGACAGTGATGATGAAGTGTTAAACGGGTTTAGGCTCTGCACTTTGTCACCACACTCTCTGAATGATATGAAGACTCCGAAGCTGCACCAGGCTCTTTCTGCTTCCACCATTGGACCGTGAAACTGCAGAATCTACCCTTAAAGCTCCTGCTCTACCCTTGAGAAAACATCCTCGCCCAAGTAATTTAAGGATATAAAACACAGCTTTATCCTGAAATAGATTTAATACAACGACGCTGGATATAAATCATGCGAACAGTGGATGTTGTGAGCTTTGCAAGTCTGTGAAGGGCTGTGTTGACTTTACCGAACCCCACTGTTCCATCACCATGAAGGTCAGAAGAAAACACTTAAAAGAACAGTTAGCTTTTTATTGTCATTATAGCAAGGGCCCACATTACCTTTAAGAGAGACGGCAGGTGTAATCTGTCAAATGGGGCCTCTCATGGTGAATCATTGGCGGGGTGTTCAGATCAGGCTTGGACTTAAAGGGAAAGCCAGTGATTAAAGAGGAAGTCTGACATAAGTCTTGTTTAATGGTGGAAAAAACAGAAGCGCAATGTTGGCGTGAGGCCTGGACCGGGGCACATAAATTCTACTTCACTACTCATGCAGCTTGTAAAGGGCAGTGTGACTTTGGCTGGAAAAAATTAGCAGACAATGGAGATGAATTCATTGTTATCATTCAGTCTGTGGTATTTTCCTTTATGGAAGTATAACAACTTCTATACTTTTGACCTTGTTTAAGATACACTTAAACACAGCTTAAAGACAGAAAAAAATGCTTCTTCTGAATAAAATTGTGGCAAAAAATTGTGTAGAAACACTTTTGGAAGCACTTTCTCATAACTACACTTGTGTTAGCCAAAGCATAACTATCAACAGTAACTACTAATCCTTTAATTAAGAAGTCACCAATCCCGAATTGTTCTTAATAAACAATTTGTTCATGATGATTTCAGTCTTTTTTCATGCTTTATTCATTTACTAATGGTGTTGTAAAGTGTTACTGCAACATTTTTACAACACTACTTAAACACTCACTAATGCAGTCAAATAACTTTGCAGATATATCATTGTGTTTGCCCCAAAATTAACAAAAAACATCTACCGAGGGTTACGTTTTTTAAAGGACTGAACCATGGATTGCAATTGACGTAATTAAAACATACACATTACAAAAACATGTCATGTCTGTAAAACAAAGCAGAAAGTTGATGAAAACAGTGGACCAACAACAAGTCCTTGACCTTGTTGTGAACATGTAATCTAATCAGTAGCTACTTTTTGGGGGTGAATAATAAAAATGTAAAACAGAACCCATAAATTCTCAATGAGCAGATTGTTGTTGTCAGCGTGAGCCTGCGGTTGTCATTCCTGGCAGCTGAAATAACAGTCAAATCAATAGAGCTGATCTTGAGGGGAGTGTCATTCTGTCTCTTTGCACAGCACTTCACATGCAAATGCCCTCCATGACAGGATCCATTGAATACATTAGAGACCTGGTCGCTGCTAAACTTGACCCAGAGGCAAAATAAATGTGTTACTGAAACATGAGTGCTGAAGTATTACAACCGAGGGACAAAATCCTGGTGATCGCTATTACACTGCAAGATTTGTGACTATTTGAAATTCTAGTCGTTCTGACAGGAGATAGTGTTCCAAACATGACAGAAGTGTATTTCCCCCAAACAGGCTTTGTGCATTGCGGATTAAGAGTGTGCATTCAGGTTGCAGTGACATTTACCTTTAAGAGTAGATAAAACATGTTGATACTTATACAAATATATATGTTTTGTTAAATACAACAGTAAAATGCAGCAGTTTGAGTGTTCAATAATAACTTAATATAATATAATAACTCCCAACAGTACCAGCTAAGGAAGTACTATATATAAAGCCACGTTTTGGTTCATTTTGCCTCCACCGCTGTAAGTGAACCGTACTGGTCTGTTTGAGTGATCCATAGGGGCATGAGAGGTACTAACTTCACAAGCAGGCTGGCTCAGTTTGGCTCCCGGAACACTTAAGCGCTAACATGGCTCACGCCAGATTGATTTGTGATCTTCTTGAGTTCTTCACATGAATCAATATGGGAAGGCTCTTTCTCATTCTCAAATGTACAAGCGTCATTGTGTGCACGAAAAAAAGAAAGAAAAAAAGTCCATATTTCTCCTAAAATAGACCAAATTATGGCCTTCGGTGCCGCAATGTTTGTTTTGTTTCGGGCTGTTTATACTTCTGCCCCAAACCACAATGCTGGTCTGTGATTGGTTCCCGTCCCATTTGTGGGCCCCATGCAATTGGCCCGTCTACCACTTGCAAACTGCAAACACATCAGCGGGAGCTTAACAAGATGGATTCTCAAGTAAATCGCGAGAATTCATCTTGCTTGCTTTAGCGCAAGATGATTGGACCAGAGAGAACGCAGACAGAAACATGGTGAAGAGACACACAAAGAAGTGAAAAAAAAACAAAGTTGTTTCTTGTTTACTTTACAACTTCACAAACTTATAATTACTAAACATCTTTTTGTAATTGTATGAAAAAGAAACGTTTGAAGCTCATATAGCAGGCCACATTAAACCAAGACGTTCCAAAGCAAAGCAGTCAGATGGACCAGGGACAGTCGAAATGCAGTTTAACAGAACTCTACCAAGTCAAAACTCATAACAAAAAATTACACCTGAGGAATAGCAACAGAACAGGCTCGCACACCACAATTTGAGAACCAAGTACAATCAGAGTAAAATATTTTACTTTCTAAACTATCTTTTGACTAAACCAGGTCTTGAACTGGACTAAAATGTACATTAAAGGTTGAATTGCCTCGTGGCGTGGACAGGTGAGGAGTTCTTCCACATGCCAATCATTCCCTGCGTTCTACTGCACACCTGCAGGTTCATTCCCAGGATATCAGCACGTTTCCCTAGCTGCGCATGCGTGGTTGATATGCCGGTGTGTGTTTTGTTTAGCAAAGCTAGCAGCGAGTTCCTTCAGTTTAGCTCCCATGGATCTATTATATTAGCTCCATGCTACGGCCCGCAAAGTACAAAAATGACTGAGGGACGACAGAGAAAGACTGTGTCCGAGCTGGTTCAGAAGAAACGTAAATCTGCGGGGAAAAGAGATGCAATGGATCCGGTCGCGCTAATAAACAAACGCAGGTGTAGCAGCGGGGCTGTTGCGTGCTCGTGCATGAGGTTTGATGGTAGGCGGCCTCTCGGAAAGAACAGGAGGGTGGGGGGTGAGTGTGGTGAGTGTGCACATGCGCATTTAAAAAAATAGGACTAATAGTTGTTGATTTCTCAAATCAGTGAAAAATCCTCTATTCAACCTGTAATATTGACAACTAAATTGCCCCTGCAGGACTATAGCAAATATTACAGTCTCCAAATCCGGCTTCTAGTGCACTTGCCTTGCCCACACTGCCTAATTCTCCCCTGAATAACCTGAATATTTGTCCACGAATGTCAGCTGTGTTTGAACAACCCAAGTCTTGTCACTCTGAGCCTGACACGCGAGAAAAAATAGAAAAGGGCAAGCAAAGCATATGACATAAAATCGACTTCGCCTAAAGTCCCACTCAGCACAAGCACTCTTAGGCACAACTTGGTGACTTATTGGGAATGATCGACTGTTCCCTGAGAGGATGCAATGAATAATTCTCTTTTAACAAGTGAGGGGAAAAAACTGCCCCAGGGGTATTGAACCAAATCGTCTCTTCTCTCTTTATTACGAAAAAAACAAAAAATAAGAAGTACAAAGTCTTATCAGCATTCTGCATTCTGTGCCATTGGAGCTAAGATAATTGATTATGTTTAGGAGGATTCACTATTGGACACGAAGCAGCGTTCAGAGCGGGGAAAGATGTAGCGCTAAATTAGGTTTAGCAGGGCACGGACTCAGAGTCACAATGACCTCAGAGAACAGTGGAATTGGAATTGTATAAAATGAATAAAATAAAGAGAATAATGAAGGACTAAAATCAGTTACGCTTAAGTCATACCCTCTTCAGAATGATGACGCGTACCATGTGATTACAAGCTACATGGATTGTATCAGCTCCTGGATTAAAAAAATATTCTTAACCTGTTCTTCTTATGAATCAAAAGAGTAATTAAATGTTTGAGTTTATTCAACTAGAAAAAATGCAGTCAATCCTCTTAGTCTGAGTAAGTCAAATCAAATGTCAAGTTTGGAAGCTGTGAAATAAATACCTTCAGCAGGAGACAAACTCATAATAAATGTTAAAATGTCACTGTTATGCCACTAAAAAACTTCTTTGGACTCACAGCAATTGAAGCAACACCCAATTAAAGAAAGAAATGTCTCTTTCTGAATGGCAGCCATGTCCTGAAAGAACAGGTGGTTGCATTTGAATCCAAAAGCTTCTGCCAAATTTGCTGCATTTTTTCATTTAAATATATTGAAGAAAAAAATATTTTAAGCAAATCCAAAACAAGTTTTTTTCCCTTCCTCTCTCTTCAGGGTCTCGCCAAAGTACTAAATTGGCCTTCTTTAAAACTCACAATTTCCAATTCAAGCGATACAAAACAGTTTTAAGTCAATTCAAAGTGCTTCACACAGCAGGAAAAATGCATTAAAATCACAAAGAAATGACAAAAACAGAAATACAATAAAATTAACTAAATAAAAATAAAAAAAACACCTAGCCAAATCCAAATGTATCACATTGGCAGGCATTCCAGACACTCCTTCCCATATTTATTTGGAATAGTGTGAATATCGTATGCGGTGTAATGGTTTATTTTGTACCTTAGCTACTTTGTTACTGAAAATGTGTGCAGCTGAAGGACTTTGAGAGGACCTTTATATTTTCAAAAGATTAAAAGACATTTTTGAAAGAAACAATTGATGACATTTCACAGTCAATAGACAATGGATTCCAGTGTTTTCTTACAACATCACCTTGTACAAACTCACTTCAAACAGAACGGCGACATTTGTAATTAGTCATAATCCTGTGTTTTACTATCTGCTTCACATTCCTTTCCCACTTACCCATAAAACCACCAAAACAAGCTCACAAACAACATCAACATTGCACACTCTCTTTGATTACACCAGAAAATAGATGGCCAAGTTTTATATCAAATCAAATAAATGTAACAGTGTTTAATGGCCTCATTGGTCTGTAGGAACAAAAATACATAAAAATACATTCAACCTGGCGTTCTCAGAGTGCACAGAGGGACCTTGGAGATGAGGGACTGATAGAGCAAATAAAACATGTTCAAGATCAAAACATGATCAAGACCAAACATTAAAGAATGACTTTAATTCACTGCGGGTTCTTTTAAACGGTGTAACGATTTTGTTCTGTTTCCCTCCTGCAATAATTGATCTGATGAAGACGGACTAAACAAATGACCTCTAAATTAATTGAGATTCTCCCCACCCTATCTGTACAGGAGCGGTCGAAAAGCTTTTAAAGAAGAAAAGATAGCGGCGGAGTTAATCGTAGCACAAGTCTTAATTCTATTAGAATTAGTCTGGCCCTTGATTCAAGTTGGATTTGCAAGAACAAATTGTCTTAAGACAAACTGTAATTGGATAGACTGAACCAATCGAAACCACACAGGCCGTCATAAGTAAAAGAGATTCAACACAGATGGAATTTGAACTTGGTGCCTCAAATGATGGCAGAATTGTGGTGTCCTTGGGCAACACATTTAACTCATTCACGCCATTGATCAGCGATCTCAAGGCCTTCTCGACGCTTTGGCGAAGTGAATTTGTGAATTTGCAAAGACAATGAGTCAGAACTCTTGGATTTAAACAGGGATTCAAACTCAATAAAAAATGCATTATTCATTCAATTAGCAAGTTTTTTTGTGTCATCTGTGTAAGAATAATTCCTTTGTTCCTTGACACAATATGACACTTAATAATAAACCAATGACAAACATAATATTGCCAAAATGTGTAAATTTACAGTAATGTGAAAATTATAAAATCTTGCATCTAAATGAGTGAAACATTACACAGGCCAATGCCAAGGACTAAACCTGTCCTTCTATTCTAAGACAGGGAGGAAAGAGGATGTTTGAGTGTGTGTGTGTCTGTGTGCTGGTGCGTGTGTGTGTGTGTGTGTGTGTGTGTGCGTGTGTGTGTGCGTGAGACTGTGTGTGTGAGACTGTGTGTGCAGCCGAATCAGCTCTGAGGTCAGCCAGCTGTAAAATAGTCCACACAAGGGAGATACGGGATGAAAGAAATACAAGAAAACTACCAAAAACCTAGGGTGGACATCACAGGACATGACAAGGAGTTAATCTCAACAAATGGGAGGCCACGACGAGTTGAAGGAACCAATCAGATCACATTATCTTTGTCTGCAATGCTGACGACCGCCATCCATCTCCGAGTGTCCAGAGGCAGAGAAGGAACAAGAAGAAGAGTGGAGTAATCTCTTCAGTGAGACTAGGACGGCCTCTGCAGCCGCGCTCCTGTCTTCTACTCTCAGTCACGGATCAAAGCAGTCCTGGTCCCCTTTGAAGTGCTGCAGGGAAAGGAAGGTGCGCGTCTTACCATCGGCTAATGAATCAAAATTTGCCTTATAATTATCTCACTGCAAGGAATTTCAAAACATCATTGGTCCTTTGGCTTTTTCTTTTCCCTTTTATATAGTGTAGGTGTGGGGTCGGGGAAAAGAGATGTGAGTTCAGAAGAGGAAGAAGCCTCGCAGTTGACTTTAACCTTAAAGTTAGAGTGGAAATACGTGATAAACACCCAGAAAAGCTAAACTGGATGAGATTTCAGTTAACAGATAACTTTACATAATAGCAGAAGTGGCCTTTGCAGGCGCTGGCGCTACACTTGCTAATTGAGCAATTAGAGAGATAATTTACAGAGGATTCAAGCTAATACAATAAATATAGCTTTATTAACAGGTAATTAAGCTGTGAATGGACCAGCGCTCTGTCTCAACTTGGAATGGCTGGTTGTTTTGTTAAACAATGAACAAATGTTGTATAACTTTTTTTTTTTTTATGAAAAAAGCAAGATCCAGTACAGAGCAAAGAGCAAAGTTTATTGTGTTCGATTACTAAGACAATCAAATGACTATAAACATAAGCAATACCGTATTATAAGTCACACCAGCCAAAAATGCATAAAAGAGAAGAAAAAAACATATATAAGTCACACTAGAGTATTTTTTTTTTCGCAACAAGAACAGACATTTAATCTTGAAATGCAGTTTAAAATAATAACAGATGAGAGAACATGATGAATATGCTAACGCTAACACCTTCAGCTACATGACGCACAGACAGAACTGTGGTAAGTGTCTGGTATGTCAACGTAACATATGAACAGTTATTCAGATAACTATAGCATAAAGAACATGCTAACACGTTTACCAAAGCATCAGTTTTACCCCAAATCACTAAATCCATTGAATTCTTATTCCTCTGTGTCACTTCTAAACAACTCCACAAACTCCAGAGGTAGAGGAAGTGCTGATTCTTCTTCTGCGTCGCTCAGAGCCTAGAGCGCCCTCTTGTGGTTATCAGCGTGAAAATAATCAACATGTGAAATGCGGTTGTCCGTGTGAAAATAACTAATAATACCATATAAGTCGTTGTACTCGTTCACAAATAATGCATTGTCATTGATACATTTTCCCAATACAAGTACAAAACCCGACAAAATGACATACTATTCTCATCAGTCGCATGGCACTCTTCGCACACTTCCATGCATAAATATCATGTATATCAATATCAATGTCACTCCTCCTCTGACTTAGGGCCATTTGCCAAATAATACAAATTTTACGTCATAAATTTCCTCCCACTTTTTTCCATTTTATTAGCTTGTCACTGACAGTGTTTCTCTGCCCAGTTAGCCATCCATCAATACGGGTGCATAAAAGATGTTTCGATCCATTCTCTGCACTTCCCAAGGCCCCATGTCCCCCTGCCCCGTCGCCGCCGCTGTAAATCTGCTTTCTGCTTGCGTAGATAAAGTTTGACCCCTTGTCTCGTTCGGACCACTTCTTTGATGGACGACCTCAAGACAGGAGATTTGGAGTCGAGGCTGCCAAACGAACAGTCGAGCTAAGGATGCTACCTTTTCTGTGGTGCACTGTTTTTGCACTTTCAACCTTTCTCTCACAAATCCTGGGCGTGTGTTTTCAAGAGAGATGCCCTGATCGGCCGGGGTCCAAAGACAGCGGCAGTGGTCCAGAATGTGATGATGAACAGCAGTGAACTTCTTACGGAAACATTTCGAGACATTGAATTTCGGGGTTTATCTGTGCGGATGGCAGCGTGACTTGGCATCTTTATAAAGGCTGTGGTTGTACCGCTGTGATGTGTTTGGACAATAAGGCAGAATTTGTGGCCTCTGATATGGCCTTATGAGAGGGATACAGCAGACAGCTTTTATAAACTCCCCCCTGTCTGCCAGAGGGATGTTACTTGAATTTATATCAGACAAGAAGGTCAGTGCGACATAAGCTTGGTACATCGCATTGAAGTTTTGATTTCTACAGGGTTCTGGCCGTCTTCTCACTTATGGCGCAGAGATTTTTCTTTAGAAGTGAAAAGTAATCAATAAAAGATTGTCTGAAAATTTAAGTCTGCCCCACTACTGAAGTGGCTCAGGGAAAAAAAAGTATGTGGACAGAATTTGTCAATTTGTGAAGTTGTGTTACTCATCCAACTGACAAATTCTTGTAAAATCAAGACAAAAATTGCATTTAGTTAGCTGTAAATTAAACATTGAAATAACTTTGTGAAGTGTTAAAGGGGACTTAATATGCTGAATCAACTTTCATGAGCCGTTAACCATGTTACAGCTGTGTTTCCTCATCATTAGTTATATTTTGATTGATTTGTGCATGTTTCAGTCATCCTGTATTGTCCATGCAAGTGAAGTTTGGTGCTCAGAAAATTCCTGCTTTCACCTATCCCCTATCCCCGCCCACATCCCTGTACTTTGTTCTAATTATTTGAAAAAGCAAGACTGAGTAACACATGTAGGGTTCTAAAATGTCACATTGCCACTTTTCAAAAATAAAAACATGTAAATGATCAGCTGCTTGTTACGGTAAAATGTCACTATGAAGGGACATGACATTTTAGCTCTGCAGTTTTCAACAGGAAGTCAATTCACACGTTTCTATTAATCTGCCATTTTTAGATCAATAGTGCGGTTTACAACGAACAAATGTGAAGTGATGGTCTGCCAATGTTATAGTTTAATAGTAAGTGCCAGAAAAAAACATAATATGTCACCTTCAAGCACAGAGAGTGAATTTGTACTTGATGAATGCTTTAATGTCAAGAATAATATGTAGCTCTTGTTGAGCTCAGGTGGCAGGGCGGCTGAGTGACAGGTACTCATGCCTCACAGTAAGAGGCTGGCTTGCAAATTGAATATGGACCATATTTAATTTACAAGCCAGTGGGGCCTTTCATGTGTAGCGTTTGCATGTTCTCCCTGTACATAGTGTCCTCCATGCACTTGAGTTTCCCCTCTATCAACATTATCCAGGGTCTTTATTCAGCACCTGAGAGTTTGCCCCATCTGCACTGAAGGATGGGTCAAATGCAGAGGATAAATGTCAATAGAGTGTACATCCTCCACTATGTGTAATTGGAGATGTTAATCGCTAACTTGGGTTTGGGAGCAGGACCACGCCTCAACCTCTTACTTCCCCAACAACCACATCTCCACTCTTTAACCACGCCTCTAATTACCCAGAAGGCCTATATATGCACAGGCCAATCCCAGCATCTCTTGTTGTCTCTGCTCTCTCGACCCCACCCTCCCACCCCATGTCTCTATCATCTTCACCTTAACACATCACCAGCTATGGAGGGGGGGTTCTGAATCGGCTGATTACCCGAGACAGAGCACCCATCCTGTGTCTCTACCCAGCCAATTCTCATAGATCCATCATCGACCCATCATCGACCCATCATCGCTCCATCATAGCTCCATCATCGCTCCTCCATCGCTCCTCCATCGCTCCGTCATCGACCCATCATCGACCCATCATCGACCCTTCATCGACCCATCATCGACCCATCATCGCTCCATCATCGCTCCTCCATCGACCCATCATCGACCCATCATCGACCCATCATCGATCCATCATCGACCCATCATCGCTCCATCATCGCTCCATCGTCGCTCCATCATCGCTCCTCCATCGCTCCATCATCGCTCCATCATCGCTCCTCCATCGCTCCATCATCGCTCCTCCATCGATCCATCATCGACCCATCATCGACCCATCATCGACCCATCATCGCTCCATCATCGCTCCATCATCGATCCATCATCGATCCATCATCGCTCCATCATCGATCCATCATCGATCCATCATCGCTCCATCATCGCTCCTCCATCGATCCATCATCGACCCATCATCGACCCATCATCACTATTATAAATAAACATTCTTTCGTATTTCATTGTTGTGGCGTGGTCCTTGCTAGTGAAAATCTAGTTTAAACCAAATTTCAAAAGATATGCTCTTTGTGATTTTTTGGTTAAAAGTTTTGCTCTTTACACTTCAGAAGAACAGTCTACCTCGCGTACCATTCTGAACTCGTTTTGTTTGAGCAAACCAAACACTCCATGAAGGTACAGTGCGCTGTGCACTGCAGATACATTTATCCGTGTGGTTTAAATGAGCTTTGTGAACGCGCTGTGAGGGGGATCTACATGGACCGCTTTGGCTGCGCTTGTGTTAGACCTGGGATTGTGTTGTGCTTATTCCCATTTGATAGGATTAGCTCCGACACGGTAAACTGCACGCTAAAATGTGTTCTAACATCCCATCAGGCCTACAAATGCATTCCGGCGCACAGACTCCACACTGTTGATTTGTAATTAGGGGCTGTCACTGTAAGGAGAGCTAAGATAAGGGGTCAAGGTGCAAGTGTAAGCGGATTAGAGAGGTGTGGAGAATGTAGCCATCAACATGCCACTGAATATGTATTACAGCTATAGCACGGCTTTGCTCTTATTTCTCGTGACAGAAAATGCAATCTTATAAGACCATCATTAGAGAAAAAGATGGAAGGATTTGCTTTCTATTGTCAAATTTAATTCCAAAATAAATTTTGGAGTCAAGATGAGGGCAAGGATTTTTCTTGTAAAAAATAAAATAAAAATCAGGACAAAACTCAATTCTTAAGAAGTTATTGCAAAGAAAAGTGGTTTTAGGTGTGAAAATCTTGATTAAGTTGGTCTAAGGTTTGGGTTCAATGGTCATGTGAGATGTGAAAATGTTTAGGAATGCAGCAATGGAAGAAATATTAATTGCATTTTTCAGACCATTTTGATATCGCACAACCTTGCCCTGTTGTGTTGCTAAAATACCAAGAACTTCAGTGGAATGTTTACTGCAGCAATGTCGTTCACACCCTGGAGTCCAGTTCGATTCATCCAATTACCAATCATAATAAAAGTAATCACTGAAAATATTCTTAATTTTACAATACACATTTCTGTGTCATACTCAAACAGAAAAAAGTGTCATTTGGAGGAGGGAAAATGAGACGCAAAGGGTTTTTAGAGTAAAACTGAAGTGAAAGATTGTATTTAAAGGACTATGCATTGTTTGTATTGTTCTCGTGAGTAACTTTATTTAGGCATCTCATGTTTTAAAACCTAAAGACTTCATGTCACTCTGGGTTTCCCCACACCAGGAATTGACTTTGTGTTCCATCTACTGGCTGCAGAGGGAATTACAGTATAGGAGGGAGAAAGAAACAAATGCTAGCTTCCCTCTGACATGCTAAAGTAGACGAGGAAATTCAGTGTTTTTGGCGCTCGGAGGGCAAAGGACTTTCTAAACAGAAGTCATTAAACTGGCGTGAATGAAGCGAAACGCAACTCCAGATATGTTTTTATGAGAGAACAATGTTATAATCACGTCATTTTTGCCTAATAGGTGTCCTTTAAATATTTCTACTTAATCATCCAACCCATACAACAACTTCACATCAACATCTTGTCAAATCCAAATCGTAGTATTGTATAGCTCAGTTCAATGTCTTTCTCTATATTTTATAATGTATCTTCCACAATATGTTTGAAGAGAATTGGGTGCTGTCTAAATAAACTGCGGAACAGTGAACAGATGGATAGACAGTGTCATCCTAAATTAGCCTTGAACGTGGAGTGACAGGAAAGTCTGCGACGCACCTGCACACTCAATCGTCCCGTGAGAAGTGCTTGGGGAGACAGCTCCTTGCCCATCCCGTCCACACCGCATTCACAACTTTCCATGGAGATTGATCTTTTTATTTGCCATCAATTCCACTCTAGTTTTGTCGTCAAACAGTAACACAACAATCATGTGCTGCTGTGAATTATAGGCGGGTGGAATAAATCTGCTGCAAGGTGGAAGCCTCCATGAATGCAAAGTACAATGCCAAGTGTGAAGGGGAAAGAGCGGTCTGAGGATTCACAAGCCTGATAAGAAGTCTTATTTTCTGATTCATGTTCAATGGACCATGAGAAAAGTGTATAAAAGACACTAGGGCAGGGAGGTATTGACAAAATTGAATCTCGATCGGATTATCCTGATGACAAAATTATGACAGTCCATTAGGTGAAGTTTAATTATCAGACACATGTGAAATGTCTGTAAAGTTAATCAAAAAAGTGCAGAAATATCACCTTTTACCCTTATTGTAAAGTTTCCAACAAAACTTAATTTAACTTTAATTTTAATCAGCTCTTTTAGTGTAATTTTTTTCTCCTTTAAATGATAAACTCATTAAAAATGTTGCATAGCTTCAAAACAACATTTAAGATATTACAGTATCTAAAATGTTATTGTCAACAGTAAAAATACAATAATTGTATTGTAAAAAAACTTTTTTTTTAATTTCATCAAATAAATACATATTTTACAAATTGTATTATATATATACTTTTGTAATTTAGCGATCCAAATAGAGGTATTTTAATGTGTCTTGGTATAAAAGTCTCAAAAACTTAAGAATGTCTGACAGAATGTGCAATTATTGTTTTGTCAATATATCAGATTTAAATTTTAAATACATGTATAATGTTACCATTTTATTGGTTATCTAGCTAAAATGCATGTTAATTCAACCTTAAATATTTAAATAGAAACCGTGACAACATATTATTATACATTCCTAGATACATTTTATTTGTTTCTCCTCTTGAGTGAATGACATTAGATATAACTCAAATCAAATGCACAATGGAATAAAGATGATTTCCTGTGAAAACATGAAAATGCCGATGTACAAAATAAGGATATTTGTTTTCTTTCATCACAGAATCTGATGGATTCACAGCTCATACCACAGAGATGAAAATGCCAAATTGTGATCCGCATCCATTTGCACCTGATTTCAGGGACATGTTTTACAGACGCCCAGACGGTTCAGCATCTGTGTTCTTAGCGCCTTCTTGTCTCAGAAATCTTGCTTTTATCCAGAGGGATGGAAGGGCTGATGAGGCAAGAAGCGCTGCAGTCTGCGCGCCTCCCTTTGGGCTACATTCTCCTCTCCGCTGCTGCTGCCACTGCATCTTCTCTACAAATAGTCCCCCATAAACTCCTATATGACACTGCATTTCTGTTTGTAGAGCCATTCCCCAAAGACTGGCACATACGAAACTGTACAATTTCCCATCTCGCTGAAAACCAAACACCAACCATCAAAGACACAAATCTTGCAAAACAAAACGTATTCTTGTGCTGCTGCTTGTGAGTCGATAGCACAGATATTCCAGGCTCCATGCCGCAGCGTTGTGAATTTAATTCCAGCTTGGAAAATTTGCTGACTGTCCTTCTCATCCCCATTTCATGTAGAATCTTGTCAAATAAAGACGGGCCTAAGAACATATTTTTTTAAATGTATATATCAAAATGCTTTTTTATTTTAATCTTGCATTGTAAATATAAAACATTACGTTGGAACAGCAGGTGCCACAGGGGGGTGCCAGAGGGAATATTGTTGTGTCCTTACACTTTGGGGCCTTAAAGGTGGAAAGGCGCAATACATTACTTGTCACATTATGGCATTGAACTTTTCATTGAAAGGGTTTGGTAGTGATGAGCATTTACCCTCTAACGAGAAGCTTCACATTTCAATATCAGGATTCAGTTTGAGCCACGCTTTCATTTCATGCTCATGACGGCTTCTGTAAATATAAATGACTTCTATTTCTAAAAATGCCGTTTCACTTTAAACATGACAAAACTAACGTGCAGCGTCACCATCCTCGGTGTCACTTACTTAAGCTGCGCGCAGGTTAAACACGGGCTCAGGTCAAACACGGGCTCAGGTTAAACACGGACACGGGCTCAGGTTAAACACGGGCGCAGGTCAAACACGGGCGCAGGTTAAACACGGACACGGGCTCAGGTTAAACACGGGCGCAGGTTAAACATGGGCGCAGGTTAAACAAGGGCTCAGGTTAAACACGGGCTCAGGTTAAACATGGGCTCAGGTTAAACAAGGGCTCAGGTTAAACACGGGCTCAGGTTAAACACGGGCGCAGGTTAAACACGGGCTCAGGTTAAACACGGACACGGGCTCAGGTTAAACACGGGCTCAGGTTAAACAAGGGCTCAGGTTAAACACGGGCTCAGGTTAAACACGGGCGCAGGTTAAACACGGGCTCAGGTTAAACACGGGCTCAGGTTAAACATGGGCTCAGGTTAAACATGGGCGCAGGTTAAACAAGGGCTCAGGTTAAACACGGGCTCAGGTTAAACATGGGCTCAGGTTAAACAAGGGCTCAGGTTAAACACGGGCTCAGGTTAAACACGGGCGCAGGTTAAACACGGGCTCAGGTTAAACACGGGCTCAGGTTAAACATGGGCTCAGGTTAAACAAGGGCTCAGGTTAAACACGGGCTCAGGTTAAACACGGGCGCAGGTTAAACACGGGCTCAGGTTAAACACGGACACGGGCTCAGGTTAAACACGGGCTCAGGTTAAACAAGGGCTCAGGTTAAACACGGGCTCAGGTTAAACACGGGCGCAGGTTAAACACGGGCTCAGGTTAAACACGGGCTCAGGTTAAACATGGGCTCAGGTCAAACACGGGCTCAGGTCAAACACGGGCTCAGGTCAAACACGGGCTCAGGTTAAACACGGGCTCAGGTTAAACACGGGCTCAGGTTAAACACGGACACGGGCTCAGGTCAAACACGGGCTCAGGTTAAACACGGGTGCAGGTTAAACACGGGCTAAGGTTAAACACGGGCGCAGGTTAAACACGGACACGGGCTCAGGTTAAACACGGGCTCAGGTCAAACACGGGCTCAGGTCAAACATGGGCTCAGGTCAAACACGGGCTCAGGTTAAACACGGGCTCAGGTCAAACACGGGCTCAGGTTAAACACGGGCTCAGGTTAAACACGGGCTCAGGTTAAACACGGGCTCAGGTCAAACACGGGCTCAGGTCAAACACGGGCTCAGGTTAAACACGGGCTCAGGTCAAACACGGGCTCAGGTTAAACACGGGCTCAGGTTAAACACGGGCTCAGGTTAAACACGGGCTCAGGTTAAACACGGGCTCAGGTTAAACACGGGCTCAGGTTAAACACGGGCTCAAGTTAAACACGGGCTCAGGTTAGCTCCAGACAGCACAAGGCTAAGGCGCGTGTGTTTGGGTCGTACTAACACATGTCTCTGGTTTGTGCTTAGAGTAGAAAGCAGAGGAGAAAGACCTTCTTTTTGCTGTCAGTAAGACTCCTCTGAAGTTTGTGAAACGAAAGCTTTTACATGACTGGAACAACTAGAAAGAGCCGGCTGTCTAACGGTCCCTTTGTTTTCTTTGATGCTTTCACACAAAATTCTGTGTTGAAAATCGTATGTTTACCACACGAGGGATGCGCGGAAAAGACAGTTATTACAGAGCAAGATAAGGTGAAGTTAAAGCTAGTATTCAAAGGTTTTATGTTCTATATCTCACACACATCAACAATAATGTGTCATAAGTAATCCTGTTTGAATCGTTAATGATATTTGTGATTTACTTTTTTGGTTGTATAATGTTTACATTTTCTGTTTTTGATTAGTTTAGTTCCTTTATTTTATAGGGACCAGGTACAGGAGCATTAATCAAAGAAAACATTGAAAAGAAGCTTTGTACCAGACTACAGCTGTCAGAGCTAATTTACATCTGCAGCTCCGGAGATACACGGAAACATAGAATGAACAAAACACATAAAACAATGCAATTCTTGTACATAAGCAGCACAGTAAATTCATTCTAAAAATACTCTCTCCCCTTCTCATCCTATTCCCTGTGTGTGAAACAAGTACAGTTTAGTAAAGGAAAAAATCCTTAATGTTCTAATAATGGAACTTCCGTGTTGTTCTTTTTTTTTTTTTTTTCCTTTGTATAATTTAACTGTGTTGGCAGTTTTTTTTCCATTCTGATATTGATGGAAGGAGAATGCTGATGGACCTAGTGCTGTTTTCCACTGGCCATTGGCTGTTGACCTTGTTGTTCTGCTCATCTGTTCGAATGTTAATGTGGCTAACCTTTTAATGGTGGAGGTGCCATATTGTTAATGATATTGGACAGCTGTACATTAACAAACTGAATAAAGTATTGTATAATGCTGCTGTTTGAAGAAAGATTCAAATGATTTTATTGTCGTCTTATTTGCTTGTGACCAACATGAAATGCCAAAGTTAGATGAGACAGTATCAATGTATAGTATTGGGTTTGGCTCCTTTTTTAGTGAGTTTTTGGTCACCTAAAAGTTGACAAGTAAATCAGGCAATTAGAAAGATGATTGATCGCCTCACTAGATAATGCTAGATTACGAGTAACGTGTGCAGTAAACCCCAAAGGGCTTTGCATGAAGGAAGGCATGTTATAACTAGTGTTTTAATGTCTTGGATTCTGCTGCTAAACTCATTATTTTGGAGTTGTTTAAAACAGATTCTGTGAGGGACCATAATAGATCATGAAACATAATGGCAAACCCATTAAACATGCAGTGTTGTGTCAGACTGTTGTCTGCACTTTAACACTTTCTAAATGATGGTTGTGGCTGCAGTCTGAAGTGGTGGAAAGGCCTTGACATCACATCTATTCTTGTATGACACGTGAAGGGAAAATCACATATTAATGTGGAACTGTCAGCATGATGCCAGGTTACTCAGGACAAGTAATGCATTTACATAAAAGTTCAGTCTTTTTTTTTTTTATATATGGCAGACTGAGTAAGAAAACAAAGACCATAAATTATTATTTAAAAAAAAAATGTGTCCCGTTTATGAGAATATTTCATGTTTATTTGGAGATTTTTCTTTTCAGATGAGTAAAATTAAAGTAAATAGACTAAAAAAAGAAACTAACTACTCTGTAAGTATGCCATATTTCACTCCAGCTAAAATAATCTGAAGGGACATTAATGCTGTCCATTATTTCGAAAAATAATAAATTACTCAAACAATTCAGTCGTCTTCCACCACAAACCAATAAAAAATCCTTTGGACATCTGAATTACTTTGACATTTGAAAACCTCCCTTAAAAGTTAAATATTAACACTTTTTCTGTACATTTTGCCCCAAAACCCACCGCTATCTCTAAAATCTATACAGCCTGATATTTACGTAATCAAACCTAAAAAAGTACGCCATAGCTCAGTGTGCTGAGATCCCCTGATGGTGACGCTGGCATTTCACACAAGATAAAATCTACAGAATAAAGTGGACTGCCTTTAATAGAAAACATGACACAGAAGAGCCCTAGTTTCCCCTGCGGGACCCCACAGCTCTTTTGGCATTTCACTGCTGAGTAATAACGCTTCACGACAACCGGCTTTATTAAGGCACAAGTACGGCCTGACTGTAGCTTTTGGGCACATGTAGCGTCGTGGCAGATTGCAATGAATCACCCCTCGACGCTCCAAACTCTCTCTGGTCTTATTCCTGCGACGGATGCCAAGACATCTTCACTTTCTTGTTACTGACAAAGATTGGCCTTAGAAGCTACTTCATGCATCCAAAAATTCCAATCCTGTCATTGTGGGTGGGACAATTGTGCGGAAAACTGAATAAGTCTGCCGTGTTAAGGATAGTGTTAGGGGACATAAACCACAAGGGCGAAAAGAAAGATGGGAGAGACAAGTCGATTGGCATTGCGAGGTGGGTGGATAAAAGGCTTTTTTGGACACAAATGACCATAAGTTTGTCACCTCTCACCTGCACTGCATTGTGACAGTACATTTTAGGGGGGAAACACACAGAGTATGACACACAGAGAGAACAAACAAGCACAGGCGACACAAGACATCCAAAGATCTAACTTACTGTCTAGTGTAAATAAGTCCCACTGAGTCAAGTTGGTCCGATAAGTACTTTTTCAAATTAAATCAGAATGTTTTTGTCCTTTTTTCCCATTTTGTGATTATTATTTGTCTCCAGTCCTTGGTTGTTAGTTCAGTTTGTGTCATCCCTTTTTTCTGTTATGGCTCTTTCCCTGCTGCAAGAAGTATGCTCCAAAAGGTATCTATTTATTTTCTCCATGGCAGGAGTTTTGTGACCCATATGTAAATAGTTTTGAAGTCCAGTGGGATTCCAATGTCAAAAACAATGTGCAGTGCTTTATTAATCACACTCCATAGGACTTTGACATTATAAAACACTGATACATTTTCCCATAAATAATTTATTTCCAAATGTGGGATTTTGTGCTCCTCCACTGACATGTGTATATGTTCCCATTCTTTGTCTGCTAAAACAAAATGTCCTTCTTTAAAAATATATATATATATATATATATTATATTATAAGATTGTATTCATATACCTCATGAAGAACCAATTTAGTTTTAGTTTTATTCTTTTAACTACATTGATTTCTAGTCAAATAACTTGAAAAAATAATAACAGTAAAAACTGAAAAAAAAAAAAAAAGTAAATCATTTAATTTAAAAAAGATGTTGGAAGATCTTTTATACAACAAAGGAAAAGGAGAGTGAATCAATTTAGGCCGAGTCGATGATTTAATGTCTTCTGGTCAATTTTCAAAGCTTCAGTAATTAACTATTAATAGACTATGGTTTTACTGCTCTTACAAACGTACAAAAACAAGCCTTCTTATGAAGAGTGAGCTTGCATATCCATAAAATTGACTCTTGGATGGCCTTGAGGAGCTTCCTGCTCGTTTCCATGGCTATACTATTCTGCAGTAAGGGTTAAAACAGGGCTATCTCAATGTAGAATGTTCCGAAGGATGGTTTTCATTTTCTATTTCTATGGAATCCTAGAAGTGACTTTCTACCTCCAGAAAGTTACATGCTAAGGCAAGTTGATATGATTGTCTTCTGATCAGAACGAGCCATTCTTTTGGAGATATGTCATCTTCTTAAAATTATGTTCATCATAAATATGAATATAGTATGAAGATGTAACTTTTAGCACTGACTTGTGTCTTGGACGTGGGTTTGGAAAGATAGGGTCAGATGTGATCCAAAAGGCGGGGCTTGGATCTTTACTATTTGTATAAAATATATGCAAATGTATTCATCATTTTTGTCATCATTTATTATTTTCATTTAGTATTTAATTTGAATTTAGTCAGCAAAAATATTACATTGACAAGATATATTAGTAAATAAAATGTGCACTCCCAGCTTCAAGGGAAACTAATCAAATCTCACTAAATGATTACATGCACATGATAATTGGGAAGCGCCCAAGAGATTATCCAAGTCAATGTAAGATGATACAGGAGCTGCGATAGCAGCAAACGGGGGATTGCAGGGTGTATTTGCATTGCAGAGGATCTGGTGAGGCAGAGACAATATCGCACTAAACCAAGCATGTTAGAGACAGTCCCTTCTGATTTGACCAAGAAACAGAGGGCCAGGAGCAGCAGGGGGCTGGCAGGCAAAATCAAAGACACAGTTGAGATTTAGTTTTTATAAAGCAATATAGATTATTTTACTTTTATGAGCCAATACCAATGCTGTCATGCTGCTGTGGCCGATAACTGATAATATGTGCCGATGCCGCTGCAAAGCCCACTTTTCGATTTCCATTTTATACTCATTTGTCAGTTAAAAAAGATAAATCTTATGCACTGAGGACAAATTTGGAATGACACGTGGACACAGAAGCCACGTTTCAACACTTTGGAGCGGATTGGTGCGGTACAAAACTGTCTGCACCGGTTCATTTCAGTGATCCAAACAGGACTGCGGTAGAGTAGCCTCTTGTTTATTGCCACACAACATTCGCATTAAGATCAAAAATATATTTCTATACATGACATAATTCTTCTGATTTTATCCAAGCCCAATACACTTAATTGAAGTGTAGAAGTGCAGATGGGTGAAAAAAATGCAGAAAACGCTGACAATACCGTAGTAATTTAATGATTTCTCAAGCTTTAGTTACGTCACACAGCACCACCAGACGTAAAGTATTTATGTGAATTGTTGGGATCAGCCACATGATTTGAAAAGTATGATTCAGGTAGAATTTTGATGTTTTTTTGAGCAACATCAACGGCTTAGGCAGCAAACGCCTGCATCCCAATGTGGAGCCAGACGCATTCCACCATTATATACGAATCACTCTAAAGCCAACCAGTCTGGGGACCTGGGCCAGTCGAAACCTGGTATATCTTTCATTCTTTATAAGGCATATTATTATTATATTATACAATTGTGAGAAATGATTAATGTTCATATGTTAACTGAATGATGAAATGTGAGAAAACTCAAGACAATTCTCTATCATCCTGTTTTGGCAAGCAGCGAGTGATTTACTATGAACATTTTGTCAGGGATAATTTGGCAAGCAGGGGCAGAGTGACAATGTCTGTTTTAAAAATAGCTGAATGGAATGGCATAACATGCTCCCTGTACTTTCATTAAACAGGTAACAGCATGGAAGTAAATGTGCTGTTCCTAAATCTGATGTGTTGAATCAGAAACATTGGAAGCTGTGAGAAAGCATGCCAAATGTTGACGGCTTGACAACTTGGGTCAGACCATCAGCTGCACTGTGCACTCTGTTGTGGTCAGGATCCAGCAAAAATAGCCAGAGAAAGGTGAGTTTTATGAGGAGAGAGGAGGCTGCCCTGGTCTGCTCAAGCAGTCTGATTACATGGTTTAGGTTGAATTGAAGCCACATATTAGACTCATGATCAGAACATGTGAAAACCCCTTTGGTAATGCAGTAGTAAAAGTAGCAATGATATTGTCATAACCCTACTTCCTGATCTAACAGTGTTCGTGGCTCCATTCAAATCTCCATTCAAAGCTCCTTCTTATTATAGACACAGCCCGCAACATGTAATTTTAGGAGGCGTGGTCTGTGGATAGCCCTGCGCCACTACTTCCCCCTTAGTTGTATTATTTCTTTTCTCCGGAGCCATGCTAAAATTGATTGATTGATTGATTGATGTCGAGCTTATGACATGGTATAAGACATATTTGGTTTACAATAGTTACATATTGTCCACATACCTCTACCAACATACAGATGCATGAACAAGTTCATCCACTCAATTGCACATATTGGTTGTTTTCAGAGTCTAGAATGTGATGATGTCAAATAACATCAAATTTCCTTATTCATAACATTGTATTTTGCGATGAAATATCTCAAATCTTTAACCCGATGATTTCTATTAGTGACTAGACACAGTCACATTAACAATATTAAGTTTAGCTGCCCCCCGTCTGTATTACATAGTATTGGCCTGTAGAATGTTATGATGTCATCTGAAACCTAGCAAGAACATGAAAATACTAATAATAGACAATAATAAATCAATATCTAAAGATTGTGCAACAGACGAGTCCCGGGCGGATGATCACAGCGTGTTGAAGTCTAACATGTAACTATTTTACTGAAGGAAACGCCTGTGTTAACAAAGGAAGGTATTTGTGCCTTAGTGCTCAATAAACAAAAGTTAAGTCCATAGAGGAAATTTCTGGTAACCATGGTGAAACATAATAAAAACAGCATGAAGTTTTTAGAACACATTCAAAATGGATGTAAATAACACATTCCCAGAAGGCTGCAATCAGTACAAGCATGTTCCTGTTTAACAACCCGACTCACTGGGGAAAAAAACAACACTTTTGACAACTTTTGACTGTAATGTTATTTGAAACAGAAGGTCTTAAACGCACACATAAGCTCACCTATTGTAGTTCCGACAAAGTTCTCAGATTAAAGTCTAATTTTGCACCAGATAGTGCTATCCCCAACATCCAACAGCACTTAGGTGACATTTGTATCCTCACGGTTAGACTACTGCAACAGCCTCCCCTGTTTCAACAAGTTAGCTTGTTTGCAGTATATCCAAAGTTCTGCAAGCTGCAAGACTCCTGACTCGTACTAAAAGGAGAACCCACATCACACCTGTTCTAAAAAGTCATCATTGGCTCCCTGTTATGGATTGGGTCCACTTCAGAATCTTGGTTTTAACCTTTCAGGCGCTACATGGGCAGGTACTCGTGTATATAACTGACCTGATCAAACCCTATTGTCAGTCTAGGATCTTCAGGGTCTCTGGGCAGAATATGCTGATGTTCCCTCAAACTTTTGTTAAAACTCGAGGTGACCAATCTTTTAGAACTGTTGCTGAAAAAAAGGCATTAAAATCACAAAGACATTACAGAAATCACGAAAACAGTTTAAGACATAAAAAAGAGTGCAAAGAAAATAATTTCAGTCATATGCACAGCTAAACAAAACAGTTTTTACCTTAGATTTGAACATTGTCAGAGTAGAACCTGTTTCACATCTTCAGGACTGTTCCAGATTTTAGCTGCATAAAACTGAAACGCAGATTCCCCATGTTTTGTCCTGACTGATCCAGAGTGTGCCCTCTGTTGTGGCCTCTCACATGCTGAGTAAAGCCGAAGGTTTTCAACAACAGCATCAAGCGCTTTAGCATTTTTGTCAAAAATATTATCAACATGACCATTGAAATCACCTGTAATGACCAAATCAAAGTCAGAGCATATAACTGAAAGTATCTCAGTAAAATCATCAATAAAACTTGCTCGTGCTGGGGAGGCTATACCTAAGAAAATATACCGTTTTAGCTCCATTTTAAAGGATACATACTCAAATGATGAAAACATGCCAGTTTCCTATGGGTAACTATTTCATCTCTAAAAACTGCGCTGACAACTGCCCCCTTTTTGTTTTCTCGAGTTTCAGATTCAAACTTAAAGTTGGGTGGAACAGATTCTATTACAACTAAATTTCCTGTGTTTTTGTTAAGCCATGTTTCAGTTGAAAACATAAAATCAAGATTATAAGAAGAAATACAATTTTTAAGAATGATTTGTTACATAAGGGTCTGACATTTAATTTAGCACAGCAAGCGTTATCTTTTCACAGGGAATATGAATCAAATTTCTCAGATTTTGCAGCCTGACTCTCCTTTTGTTTTCCCATACGTGTGATGTGACTATAGAAATAGCACTAGGGGAGGCAGTTTTTACACAGGACCCCGGGTTGGTTTAATATTTATTTTGACTAGTCCCGGAAACACTGAGACCCAGTGCACCCTAGCTATGGGTGATATGAGGTGAGAGGCGAGGGGGAATAGGTGATGGGGCTTTGGTTGTAGAAGGAGTCGGGGGCACAAGTTTGTGTGGGGAAGAGTTCATCATTGTTGACATCAGAACTCTTGATCTTGCTTATAGGGCTTGAGTGAAGCTATGTTAATGCCTGATTTTATCAGACATCAGAATAAGTGTATTGCCATTTATCAATGAACAGGATTCACAGATATCGAACCTGTGTCCATGGGAGTTGTGGTCCGGATGGATAAGAGCTCTTCCCGGGTGTAAGAGCACGCAGACACACAAATAACTAACAAAAACAGACAAAACAAAGAGCACAGAAACGCCGAGGCTGCTTCGGATGATTGGGAAGGCCCCTGGGTGAGAGTGGAGATGGAAAGGAGAGTGAGGATTCTGTAGTGGGAGTAGATGTTGTAGGGGGGACCCAGGGCTGCTCTGAGGGCAGAGGCGATGACAGGAATGCTGTCGGGCCTGTCACAGTTGGGTCCAGGGCCTTTGATAAGGACCCTGCTGGAAAGAACTGAAATGACTCCTGCGCTGACCGTGGTGAAGATTGTTGTGGTGCTGCTGCTGATGAGTCCATTCCTGGAGGCGATTGTGGAGCATCTGAATCCTTTGCTGATGGTGGTGGTGGAGCGGCTGCTGATGAATCCTATCAGAGCAAGGTTTCAGTGACCTGGACGTTTGACACAGTTTCTCTCACTGGCATTTTGACCACGTCATGTATTACATTTTTCCTTTGTTAATTTACTTCAGTCTCGGAAAGTGGTAAAAATCTATAAGCTGTATTTTAGGGTACTTTGCATTATCTCTGTATTGTTTAGGCTTTGCACCAAGTTTGTTCCTAGATACTGCCTGGTCATTAGACAGTTTTAGGGACAACACAGAGTCACCCCGGTTTAGATTGAAAGTAGCAGTTTTTCTTGTAAAAATTGTGGACTTCTACCACTGGATGAAACTTGAATTGTCCCATTTCAGATTCTAAAGCCAATATCTGTGCTTGTAGCTCAATAACTGAATTTCTTGTTGATATTTCCGACAAGAGTTTGTTTCCCATCTTGTTCAGTAGATGTCGCTGGCTCATCAGATATGTTGTCCAAACTGTAAAACATGTTCTTAAAATCCTTGGTTTACTTAAAAAAGTCATAATTTAAAAAATGTTTGAAGACAAAAACGGATTAAAAAGCAAAATAAATAAGGAAAGCAGCAATAGCAAGCTGGAGCAAGCAGAAAAGCATCTGTACTCTAACAAATAAGCAGGAAACCCAATTCCTGCTTACTTATTGATGACATTATGTGAAAGGTATTGATAATATGTTTACCTCAACTGTGTGCGCATTTGTTTACATTTATAATAATTGAACTTAAAGCTATTGGTTAATTGTTTGCTCCAGGATATTATTTTTACAGTCTATTTTAAAGTCTATGAATACAAACATGCAATCATATGTTACTTGTAAAATAGTCATAATAATGTTTTTCTTTTGTAATGTTGTCATCAAGACTGTAACGCTGGTCAGAATACACACAATCTGCCTACTCTTCCCACATATCACTAGATTAAGCTATTAACATTCTAATCGCTTAGTCATTTTATGGTAATCTGATCACGAGTATATCCAGTTGACTAGAGCTCAAAATAATTCGTGGGGCAATGAAATATAATCCCTCTATCTTCATTGATCCCAGTGGGGGAGTGTTTCAGAGCGAGCTGACCCACAACCTGAATAAGGAAAAGACAAACAGACCTCGACTCCTGGGAGAAACCAATCCTCCGTGGCATAACCTGAGGCTGTTCTATTTATGGATTTTTCTTTTTTATACTGTTTTCCTTTTTGCAGAATGGGCTGTGATGTTAAAAGGGCCAAACTTTGTGATGTGTGGAGCGTGCCAGGTGCAGAGGCGTAAAGGCGCAGTGGGTTTTGGCAACACACAAAATAAATATCATGAGAAATGCCAACAGGGTAAATGTTCCAGCGAGGTTAGGTCTGATCTGATCCATCTCCATGGAGACATTTCAAACCATTAAACCTTCCACACCTCATTAATCACCTGTGTAATCCTCTTACAGAGTAAACATTTTCAGAAGCTGTGCCATGCCCTGGATTTTTAGTTGGTGCTTTGTTTTCTACCAAACAGTTAAGGATGATTTTCAGACATGGGCTTTTTTCTGATTGACTGAAAACTGTATATATCCGGTTAAGTGTTTACGTTTTCATTAATTAGCATATATATAAAAAAGACTACATCATTTACATTTAAAAATCTTCAATCTTATTGTTATTAATTGAATATTATCAATATTGTTATGTACTTCTTAATGCTACACCATTGCATTGGACATTTTTAAAGGCTCTGCCACATATTTCTATCCAGGTTATTGTTTTTTCCTATTACATTCCACAGCATGGCAAGACAAGCAGGTGGCACTACCAGGCCAATGTACAGGTGAGATCTGTGGAGAGATCCATCCTTTTTCTGCATGTATTTAACTTCTCTGGGGCTCTCATATTTTTATGTCTCTTTGTGAAATGCATTATGTTTGGATAGAGTTAGATACTATACTATATCATATTAGATACTATACTAGCATAATAGCTCTAGAAATATAATATATTCGGCCTTGACGTGAGGCTCGTGTGTCAACAAACAGGAAGCAGCCCATGCAGTGTGTTGACTCAACAATTAAACGTTATCACTGGAAATTATTTATCACAAGATCAAGTCAACATTGAGCTAGCATGCTCTGGAAGCTAGTGCCACTCACGGTCTCCTTCAGGCCACTTAAACACAACGGAACAGTTCATTTATGGCAGTAGAAGCTCTTTCGGACTAGATCCACTCCAAAGTGAGCGAATGGAAACATGCCTTTAGTGCATATGATGGGTTGACTCATTCCACTCAAACTTGATTAATGTACAATATCTAAACGTACAGCAATTTAACTGTAAATATATGAACTAATAGTATTCATTTTTTTACAAGACAATTTAGACTTCTGTTAAATGGCTTAAATAACATACCCACAAACACAATGTGGCAAAATAGATGAATCATACATTAGCCAAGGCCAAATATCAAGTTAAAATATCTATCTGAATGTACACACAGAAAAAGAGTCAGATAACACATTGTACAAATTCTTATTTTCAAATACTGTACATGTGGGAGTCAATCTGAAATGTATTGTGACAGTAGGAGGGACGACAAAAGATTGTAGCCATAGCAGCAGAACACAATATAAGCAATGCATTCATGTCAGATGAAGACAAACATGAGAGGCCGTCAAGGCTCTTGGGAGGGGAATTTAATTTTGTTGTCATCTGTACATTTCAATTCTCTCTCGCTCAAAAGCATCTATTTCCCATCAGCGGCCAGTCCCTCCTGCCTCGCCGTAGCCATGCAAAACCAGCACCATCTGTAGCTCCAGTAATGATGATGCTGAGGGACCTTGTGGACTCTCAAAGTCACTGCTCGGACTCGGGGCCCAGAGCAACATACAGCTGTTGTTATGGTCATTTTTAATATTTGACTATATGGAAGCTCTGAGGGGACATCCTGTTGTGTGTGCAAAAGAAAAGCTAACTAATGAGGTAATCTATTTTTCTTTTCTTTTTTGGAAACAGAAAAAAAGCCTTCAGCAAAAAAACAAAAACAAAAAGACAGTAATCATCTAAAATGTCTCCCCAGTGCAAGATACACCTGTTGAGTTGGTCATTTTGACACATTTTAACTACGAAAGCCCTGAAGGGACATGCTAATGAGGTCATCATTTTAGAAAACAGAAACAGTCTCAAGAAAGAAAGAAAAAGTTATCTAAAAAATCCAGCACAAGATTTACATTTACATTTGTCATTTTCAAATTTCAACCCCATTTAACTATGGAAGAACTAAAGGGAGGGACATGCTGACAAATAATGAGGGAATATCATGAGAAATATGTATTAATAATCTAGAAATGCCAGGGTTTTTTTCCTCTCATTTCTATACAGCGTAAGTATATCTGTGGAGTAGGAAAGCCAAATAATCATCTAATAGTACCAAAAAGGCTTTTAGCAAAAATAAATATACGTATTATGATCATTTTTTGTAATTTTCTCATTTCCACACAATTGAACTATTGAAGACCTGAAGAAATGAAGGGACATTTTGTTCTCTGTAGAAAAGAAAAGTTAAATAATGTCATCTATTTTTTCAAATACAAGCAATACAAGCAAGTATTTAGGGTGTAAGGTAAGTTGGTGTATGTTTTATTCCTTTAAGTTGAATTTATTTAGTTAAAAATATATTGTATAATTGTATAATTAATTCACTATTCTGAATACCACTTCTGAATCATCACTGTGCATAATATTCTATTCCCTGTCTGTCACTGATAACTGATCATCTTTGAACCAATCACTTCTACTGTTGCATCATTCTGCAGTTTTAATGAATTATGAAACCATCCTGTCAATATCCACGGCAGCAGCAGAATCATCAGCCCCCTCAGACTCTTCAACAACATTAGTGTGAAAAGTAGAGTATTATTATTTCCTGGGTGACTTATTGCAAATTGCAGTAGAACTTTGAACACGAAATAGCCACATGAAGCCATTTTTCAACAAATGGCCCCACGTAAAAAGACAGTAGTGATTACTGTGAGTTACAGTAGATTATTGTTTTTCACTGATATGATCCGAGGTCATTTATCACAGACCGGCACAAGGAGAATACTGTATGTGGAGACGCTGAGAAAAGTCTTTTCTGGTTGTTATTGCTGAGTCAGACATTTCCACCAGACTAAATAACAGGTAATGCCAAGTGCTGGAACATTACCAAGTTTTAGCAGAATAAAATGGATAAGATGCAATAGATAATACTGAACTTGTAACCATAATGAACGACTATTCATACTTGGAAACAGAAGTAGGGTTCAATGAGGGTCTTATAATTGAACCATTTTTCATAATATAATGGCACTGTGTTTTAAACCTAACTAATATTTATGCATCCTGCCTCAGCATTTATATATTTACCAATGACCCAGCAGCTAATGGGCGTTGCAGATAGCTCATTTTATTATCACTATATTGTTTTGTGTTATTCATCTTTATTTCATCCTTATCCTTACTTACACACAAGATGGCACATTTGTCAATAACATTAAATTGAAAAAGTTTGATCCTGATCCTGTATTCTGAGTATGCGACATCTCAGTGGGACTTAGTACTGGTTAAATAAAGGTCAATAAATAAAATCATCTCATGGCCACGGCATGAAACGCGCCAAACAGCAAATAGTCTTAAGTTGAGTTAAACAAACACATAAAGCGTGACCAAAGCGTGATAAAACTATTAAATATGTTGCATGTTGCTTCTTATATGTGCAATATCGGCAATGCACAAAAAACACATATAAAAGTTTATTTCTCATTACTTACATTTTTTGTTGTCATAGTTTTAAGATGAACTTTATTCTTTTATTGTGTAATCTTTTTAATTCATGCCTCCTATGGATCCAAGCCCATTACACAAATGCACAAAGAGGAGCTCCAGCAGGATGAAATAACTCATAATGGCGTGTGCGAGACACCAACCGTAGCGAAACAATAATTATAGGAGGGTGATATTAAACATAAAGAGACAGAATGTGCAGTGTGCAGCAGGGCACTAACAGCCCATAATAACAGCAAAGGCCTCATACTGCCTGCAGAAAACCAACAAGTGATGGTACAATATATCAAAATACACATGCCTCATATATCAGACTCTTCAACTCTCTTTTTAGATTTATTCTTAAATGTCCATATCAAACTCAACTTTGTATTCTATTTGAAAAACTCAACCATGCAATAGACAATTCATTTCTAAATGCATCTATTTCGTCCCCAGTATCTCAATTTCTAACTCCAGTAACCTCAACATACTCCTCAATAAAGCCCCTTCTGATTGGACTATGTTGCCTATATCTTTCAAATCCTTAACATCCTTCAGCTTATTTAAAACTTCTTAGTTTTCGTTCCTTAAAACTTGTTGCTTATGCTTCTAGTTAAGATTAGCTCTCTACATTCCAATATTGCTGAAAAGTGTATTATCTGCTGTGACACTAGATTTTTTTGTTTGTTTATGGATAGAGCTGGTAAGTAATTCTAATAGAAAATATCTCTTTGCTGTGAATAATAGTGTTTTAGCCGTCCCTGTATGCGTATCATGGTGAAGTTCTGAACATCTGGACAATGTTTTAAAATCAAGTCTAAATGAACTTTCGGTTCTGCTCTGAATCACTCCTGGACAACATTACTTTCATATGTACTGTAACTGTCTATTGTACTATGTGTATAACAATGTCTTTGTGTTATGTGTGTTGAACCCTCTCCAAAGTGCGATGGCACATCTCAAGGGGCTTTTCCACTAAATAAATAAATAAACGGATTATGATCTGACAACTGCCAGAAATATTACCTCAACGTGGATAATTAAATTAAAAATCATTTGATTATGGTGTTGCTTTGATTATGCTGTTAATGAGTGTTTTTAATTAAACACAGCCATTTGAAAAAATCAGTTGTTGGCAAAACACAGAACTTGGAATATCGTATAATAATTGAGCATTTCAAGTTTTTGTATAGAAACGTCTGGGTTATTTTATCTTTAGCTTTCGAGCCACAAGACTTTGTGTTATGTGTGCTATAACATGTTGTAACGGATTACATTTTTAAATAAAGTCCCTGGGTTGAGGAATAAAGTACATTTCCATCCAAAGATATGACCAAACATTTCAATTGAAGTGAACTAATTTGTGGCATTTTTTCCCTGTTTTTGGTTCCATCTTCACTCGATTGTGGGTTATGGTGCTACAAACTCTGTACAAGCCACAAGAATAGCATCTCTCTTCATGACATCATGACATATGATGATACCTTTTTGTCACTCTACTTTTGGACAGCCAGCTTTCTCAGTCGAGATGTTCATGGTTGATCGATTAACTAAGTGCTTAACGAGTGAAGCCATTTTGCCTTTTTTTTCCTTACTTGTAATTACACAATTGTACAACCAGATTGCGTTCATGTGGCTTTTTACCTGCACAAGCTAAGGTAAACGGCTAATGTTAGCAACTTGACAACGTGACTCTTAAATGAAAGGTTCTTTAGTCTTAATCAACAGTGAAACAGCCTTTATAGGGACTTTCTCACAGTCGTGTTGTGCATAGTTCAAACTCCTGTTGCTGCTCTGCGTTTACTCTCGCTAGTTACTCTGGGCTAATTATGACTACAATAAAAAATAACAACAAAAATGTACTGCGTTAACACGTTAAACAACTATTGACCGTGAAGGGCTCCAACAATCAGTTAAAGAAAACATAGAATGTGTGCATTCTTACTCCTCAGAGAAGGCCATTACAAAGTGGAACAGCCGTCTTCTTCAATCAAAGGTTTTAAAACTCTAAAAAACACCTCAAGAGCACCCAGAGTTTTCACCATAACCCCAAGCTCAGACTTCACGTAGCTGTAAGCATTCCATGTCTAATAAAAGTAACGAGAGGCGCTCAGATCCGCACGCATACGCACAGTGCCAGCGGGGGTGCCAGCGGGGGTGCTAAGGCGCTCCGGATTCTTTCCGTTGGATTTCATTTTTGCCGGACGCCGCAGCCCACCGCGGGCTTTTTCCCTACATAAATGATTAGTTACCGAGTGAGCGCGTGGTCTCTGGAGTGCGTAATCAAAGCCTGTGATCGCGACAGCGCCACAGAGCTCCGGGCTTCATGTGAGCCATTCTCTGCAAGAACACAGCTCCAACACAGCAGCCGCGGCCTGACGCTCGCCGCTCTCTCTTTAGGTGGTGCAGGCTCTGTGTGGATGTGTATCTATGTATCTATGGGCTGTAGTAGATGTTTTTGTATGTACTTGTGTGTACTTGCCAGATATTTGAAGTCCTTCTCCTGCCAGGGGATTGCAGATGTAAATTAGCCTCTGATACAACGCATCAAATGGCAATGTTAATGTTCTAATTACTGTATTTTCCGGACTATAAGTCGCACTGGAGTATAAGTCGCACCAGCCAAAAAATGCATAATAGAGAAGAAAAAACATATATAAGTTGGACTGGAGTATGACATGCGGTTGCAAGTGTGAAAATAACAAATAATATCACATATAAGTTGCTCCGGAGTATAAGTATAAGTATAAATATAAGTCAAACCCCGGCCAAAACTATGAAAAAAGGTGCGACTTTTTCTAACCCTAACCGGAAAATACGGTACACATGGTCCCCTCAATGCTTTTTTGATCTGTGGTTCTGGTTGTTCTTGCTGTAACTATAAAACAAATCAACGTGCAATACAACTACTACATATTTGTCTTCTAATACACATTCTACAGTTAGTTAAATATTCAGTACAGTGTTTCCTGGGTGACAGATGTTCTGCTGTTCGCTTAAGCATAATTGAAAAGTTTCTAAATCACTAAAATTCCCTCACTTCTCTTCTGTTGCCTATATGTGCCTTTCGTCCTAAATACACCACTCAAATGTCCAAAGTGCACTCCCAAACTGACATAACTCCCATGTTCAGGAAATGTGCATATTGTCAAAAACAGGGGTCTAGTTCACTTTTGACAACAAATATATCAACTGAATGCTATTGTTGTCTTTCAATCTCGTTAAAAAGTACAATTTCCATTATATTTTATGATGTTTTTCTTATAGGGGCTGAGGGAATGAACAAAATAATAGAAAGTTGTGTTTAAGACAGCACCGGAGTACAGTTCTGCAGCACTAAATCAATGTGGAACAATTTGCTGGGGAATGGGGTTCACTCATGTCATTTTGGGATCTCCAGGCGCTTTGGTTTTGTTGAACATTTCAGAAACTGTGAGTGGAGGAATCACATAGTACTAATCCAGTTATAACTAGGAAAAGATGAAAAATTAGTAGAATAAACTGAGACAAACTTTTCTGATAGATGTGCACTGTCTCCATGGAGATTTTACTGCTTGTTCATAAAGTAATCTATCTTACATTTCCTCAAGTGTTTTTTTTTATTGCTATGAATTACACTGCCCGTCCTTAAACAAGTCGCCGCAGATAATAATGTCACGCATTCTAATATGATTGGACCGCCTTTAGCTTTGATTACAGCTCACATTCGCTGTGGCACAGTTTCAATAACATTCTGCAATGTCAAAAGATTCATTTTCATCCAGTTTTGCACATTTTTAAAACAAGATCTTGTGTTGATGATGTGAGAGAGTGACCACTGCACAAAGCCTTCTCCAGCTCCAAAAACTCTCACTGAGGTTCTGTAGTACATTAGTTTCTGCTTCTCCTTAGATGTTTTCTCTGCACAATGCCAATGATTTGACCCTTCTCAAACACACATGACCACGGGATTCGTCTTTTCACATGGTAGTTTCAGAAATGAGAAGCCAGTCTAGGTTTAAATACCCAGTTGCAGCTGAAAGATCTTCACCCATGCAGCAGTTATCCAGTAGGAGGCTCCACCTACTATATTTACCTTGTATGAACCTAAAAATGACCTGAATTGAAAGTTTCCATAGCGACGGATACAGTTTGCCCTTCTTTCTATATCTATAGGGATGCATTAAACCGATCACATTCAAATATTAAAGTATAAAGAAAACAAAAACGATATTTGCTTTACTTGCGAACTGCAAATGTGTCTGAAATGGACAAATCTGAATGGACAATAATGACGCATTTTCGGCACTCTGGGTAGTACACAAAGCACTCAAGGGTACGGCGTCACATTATGTTGCAGCCAACATTATGGCTGATCTACAGACTGTGGGAACAAGAGAGAAAAGGCAATAATTACACATTCGGTGCCTGCCGGAGCTCCGAGGCATTCAAGACTCAGAAACAGGTTTTTCACAAGGTTGCCCTGCATTATAACAACATCAAACCTCCAACTCGGGCGCCATCATTTCGCCGCACATATGTTTGCGCAAGCTTGCCTGGGAAACGCGGCAAGTTTTAGAAAATCTGTTCACTTTTGCATCATCAACGTCAGAAAGGAGGCAGAGAGACGAACGGCCCGCTCTGAGATGAATCCTCACTGAGACACAGGTGCACCGGGTCTCAAAATGAAGATGAAACTATGGGATTGTGCCTATTATTGGCTGGGATAATTACGGATGATCTAATCCATCATATGTTTCATCCTCACTAAAATATGCAGACTAAAAATGTGTGTTAGGAATACTTTTGTCTAAGAACAGCTGCTTCTCTGCACCAGCCGTGGACGAGCATGTGAATCAGTCGGAAAGAATGGTTAGCGAGAGCTGTATTTCTGTGACTTTTTCAAACCGAACTGGCTCATGATGGTTCCAGCGCAATTTGAACCAGTTTGAGAAGCAAAGGACGTGCTGATTTTTGTTAGTCGGTGTTTTGATGGTTTCCGAGGACTGAGGAGGCACAGTGCTGAAACAATTCGCTGTATGTCCCGCCCCACTCTTCATCTTCAACTGTTCATGCCGCTTAAAGCAAATTTACGCTCTACATGCCAGATTCATACAGATTGGCATAGAGGCTTCGGCGTTGTGTCCGTCAATTGGTCCGTGTGCGATTTGCTGATGGCGCTGTACATGGGCTGACCACTGGGGGCAGTAGTGAACACAGCGCAACAGCCAGATAGTCATTCTTATTTAGAAATAAAATGTGAATAACTCTTAATTGTAAAAAAAAAAAACTGTTAATCCAGGCTATATTTCTCTCAGTGCTGGATTATGGTGATATTATACATACGCATTCTACAGTAACAGACTTAACACATCTGAACACAGTTTATCACTCAGCTCTAAGGTTCATTACAGAACGAGGATAAAGAACTCACCACTGTCAATTATACTGTAAAGTGGCAGAGATTAGATGTGACTGCATTTTGTTTAATTATAAGGTTCTCATTGGGATTTTACCTGACTATTTAACATAATTGCGGAATATCAGATCAGGTAATCGGTGTTTAATATCTCATATCAGAACATTGTTGTCTTAGAGTCTCATCCAATCAATACAGAGCGAAGGAAAAAGGCTCTGCTCCTGGTTTATGGACCGAAACACAACAACACAAAGACATTTTCAATTAAATGATTTCATACCGTTTAATGAATTCAAAGCACTTATCCACAATGTGTTTTTAGATATTTTTAATTTATTTTATTGATTGTGCCATTCCCATTCCATCTAAATATTCTATTCTGGTTTTGTATGTGTTTTGTATTCAACAGGGCACTCATTAAAACGAGTTATACTTCCTTATTTCATTAAAGAAAAAAGAAAAAAAGCTTTTGCGTCTGTTTTCTGGCCATGTGTTTTCACAATGGAGCTGCAGGGCGAGCTCTATTGCCAAAGTTAATTAATTCTGTAAAAAAGAAATAAGTATACATGATATAGAGACAGAAAGTCGCTGATTTTCCTCATCCAAAATCACTTCTAAAAGATGAAAACTTTAATATTCTTTTAGCTTCTGCTGTGAAAATCTTAAAGGGGCATATCTCCACGGATTAAGCCGTTACAACACTTCATTAGCACATCCTGTCAGTGCTTAGGTGGATGTGAACTCCTCTTTAAAGTAATGAATTAGAGGCATCACTCAAATCCGCCCTGACCCTACGGAGGCCAGAAACACCTCACTAACACATCACACATTCCTCCCGGGTCCAACAGGGAGCTCAGAAGACATGGACGAGCTTTGTGCTTCTGATGCACCCAAGATATTGACGTCTGTGCTGAATGATTAGGCCCTCTGCTTTCATTCTGGAGTGAAGAACATCAAAGTATAATGGAAACGTCATGCTGTAATTGACCGTTCTCACCAGCATCGGCAACTCTAAAGTAAATAGAATGAATCTTTATTTCTCACTGTTTAAATGTTTCTGAAAAGGGTCCTGACATGGCGGTGATGACGATTTGATGATAAATTGGCTTTGATTGGTAGTTTGGGAAAGATCAAGCTGAATTTTAGTCACTGGGCTGGATTTGTGCATATCTTTCCGAGATCAAAAGAGTCAACATGCGTAATCAAGCTTGCAGTTCACATATGGATCTGCCTGAACTCTGAAGGGGCCGAGACACATTATACTGAACGTGTTTTTCTATTGATTTGTATGAAGGAGAAGCAGTTTACTGATGAGCAAAATTTGTAAATATTTCAAACTAGTCTTTCAAACATGTCCTTTATTATGCATTTTCCCATACTTATGTCAGTTTCACTTAATGCTGCACCATGTAACTCTTCTTTTGATTCATTTTAAGGATTTTGTGAGGAATAAAGAGTGAAGAAGAGTAAACCATAAGTAGAAACAGCTGAAAATTAAGTCAAAAGCAATTCTTTAATTATTCCAGTATTACGCTGCATAAGTTGACAACCATTTGAGGTGAATTTGCACACTCAAGAGACCTTTGAATACAATAAATAGCAAGGGTTTCAGTGCATTTACATTTGTACACATTTGCCTTGTTGACAAATGAGTCTCCAGAGCTCAGTGCATGACATTTCTCAAAGCTGTTTGCCAGTTGCCAGTCAAGCTCCTCGCGGATGTTGTTTTGCAGCATTAGCGCTCTTCACATTGTCATGCACGAACGACAATTAGTCACAAACAAATGCCAAGGTTAAACGTAATGGCTTCCTTTATGAACAAGACATCAGCAGGACCAGCATGGCAAAGCAATCATGGTTCAAGTAATAAAAGCACTTTTGATTGACTGCAGAATAGCTCAATATTCAATGTTTTTGCATTTGGCTTTCCTTTCTACTCAATTAAGCTTCTTTTTCTTTTTCCGGAAATATGCCTGGACAGATCTTTAGATTTAATCATGGTAAACAGCAGCGCAAATTCAAAATGATGAACTAAGACTGCTGCTTTCCGACCGCTTCCATTTGCAATCTGCTCAAATGGCATGTCACCTTGCCCTCCATCCCAAGTCTAATTTCCGATGATAAAACGTGAACAGCGCTACATCCCCAAAACCAACGGAAAGCGGGACATGTGGCCTCTGGAGTTTTCGCGACCCACTTGAAAATTCATAGGCGAAATGGGAACTGTCAGAATATCCATCATCATTGTCAGAAAATACACATCTGTATTCATCCAAAGATGAGGGGCAAAATGTGAACCTGCTCATCATCCCTCAAGGGCCGTAAAGAAGGGTCAGTAAAGAAAAGTCAAAGACAGAACCTGCATGCAATGAGGTACAGTACGCACCCTACATATATGGACACCCAAAGTATTTCCCAGACACCAAACGTATCAACCTTATTTGTTCAGTTGAACCAATTTACACTGAAAACAAATGCAAGGCCACAATGAGATTTTCAGCACATTTCAGGACCGTAAGAACTGCTTTTATTGTACTTTAATTTAACAGCATTAAACAAATGTCTCAATAGAAGGCCAAACATGTTAGCGCTCTTAAAACTATGTACAGGATTGAATAAATATAGACTCAAATTATATAACTTCTCATACAGACCAGTGAAGAGAACTCACACCAGTAAAACAAGTTGGGATTTATCGACACATTGCATCCTGGTAATGAAATAAACTGTTTGATTTGATGACACTGCAGGATGGTCTATGGTTAAGATCAGGAGTGTCTAAAACTTTTTCACTGTTGGATGCATTTTAAAACATATTCAAAATAAGTAAATATAGTGGGTCAATCAGATGGAGGCATTTTACACAGCTTTAGAGGTCTGTGTTTTATTGGGTGCGTTCACATTCTAGAATTTGATGATGCCATATTTTTAGATGCTGGGAAAGAGTCTCGATGAAAGAAAAAATATATAAAAGGTCATCCACAAATAAGACACGTTTTTGTTAGGGATTGACTCCACAAACCTGCAACATTCATCTCATGGCTTGAAGTCCTTTCAACTGATCACAATCATGTTTTTGGAGTTGAATAATGACACTACAAAAACGTATTACCAAATGATCAGCTGAGCCACAGCCTGAGGGCCACAAAAACCAGTCTGAGGGCCGCGTCCGGTGCCCAGCTTGATTTTGGACCCTCTTGGTTTAGCTCTACAGCACAACAAGTCTCAGCATCATGAGTTTGAGACTATTTACTGATTGTCTCTCCCCACTCTGCCCCATTTTATCCCGTCCAATCTAACAATCCACTAAAGCCGTTGGGTCACGAAACTGTTTACTTGGATAGAATTTAGTCCTAGTGCATTTTGAAGCACTTGCCTCTGACGCAGTATTGATGCACGTGGGCCACTATTTCTGACATGAAAATAAGCCTCTGAGGAACAGCACTGCCTCAGCCTTATCTCATACAGAGCTTCTGGTTTTAAAATGCATGCCGCTTTGTTTATGACAAATATCTGCCATTCCGTTTGATCTTGTGGGTCATTCGGAAATCTTCAAGCACCAACTGTTATCTTTGTTCTTCTGCACCATCTGTGTTCAAAAAAGCAGGGCGCCGACCAAGATTGTGAGTCTGATTAAAGCCTGGGCACGGCGCTATTTCAGGAACAAAATTGGTAATTTAAAAGAGAATGAGGCAAGAAGACTAAAAAAAAAGAAACCTTGATATTTTTTTATGAGTCACTCCCTTAGCTTCTTTTGTGCTACGGAAAAGGGGACAAATAAATTAGGAGTAACCTCACTGGATAGGTCGGGTATCTGCCGCACTCCTGCTATCACTTTGAGCGAGGAGGCTACTTTGCATTCGCCGCCCAACATTTTCCCTTTCTCTACTTCTCTCTCTCTCCTCCGAGAAAAACATAAAGTCAAATGGCCACGAAATGATTTCCCCAGCTTGACCTCTGCAGCGATGATGCGTACTTACGGCACACAATTATGGCGTTATTGACTTGCAAAACAACGGTCGGGCGGCGTATTTCAAGGAACGAGTACAAGGATCACATATGGGATTGGATGTCGGGCCGGGGATTTATTCTTTTGTTTTGCTGCGAGGTGCTTTATCTTGCTGTAATATTATTCAGACCGAAAAGAAAGCAAAAAACATTGCAGATAAATAACCATTGCGTCTCTGTGTATAAGATGGGATTTTCACAGTAATTCAAAGGATACAAGACATTGACGTCATAAACAACAAAACTTCCCTGTGTCTGAATATGCAACATTGCTGGACATTTTGCTGCATTGTTTTTTGTGTTGGACCCTGAATAAGTGTAAAAGGAAAATAGATTCCTCTGGGCACATGCCACACACTGACGGGCAGATTTGTTTTTTCAATATCGGTGTTTCTCATGGGGTTATGTAGAGATAAAAACAAAATCTCTATGAGAACTCAAAAGCAAAACAGTAATATTTGTGTGGAAGTCCTTTAAAAGTAGTTCTTAAAAGTATTTATTTGATCAATAAAACAAGTTCCTAAAAACGTTGTAATATAAAGACAGGACATCTTGTACTTCATCTTCACGTTACACAGAGTAATTCAACTACTTCCATTGCACTCTTTCACATAGAACCAGATGCTAAATGCAGATTAGAGCCGGCACTTTGATTAGTGTAAGGATTTTTCTGTCAGGCCAAAAGGAAAAGGTAAGGGGTCTTTGCTGCTTCTGCCCCCTTGCCCCACTATCTCTTATCCCACACTGATTAATGGCAGCGGTCCCACAGTCTTCTGACAGATCAGCCCAAGGAAACCTCCAGAGATGAGGCTCCCTGCCAATTACCTACCTCAATAATGTCCGCTCAATGGCTGAACGACAGTGGAGCTGGCCCCTGGGGTTTCGGCGCAGGCTGCTTTTTAAGAGCCCGAAAGGCAGGGGGCGGCGTGTGAGATATGGGCCCTACATGAAGAGAGCGGAGGTTGCATATGGGAACATCTGTGGGAGGGGAAATAAATCAGCATCACGGAGGCTACACAGCTTTTACTTACAGAGAGCTTTGCCGTGAAGACGAGCGAGGGGGCAGTGAGATAGAGATAAGCTACAGGAGTAAATATAGTGCTGACAGAACCAGCTCACTTCCCTATCGGAAAATGACTCCATCCCCGAACCAATTCATTTACGCAATTTCCTATTGAAACACAGAGCAGATATGTTGGCAAAAGTCATTTTTTTCTTATGTAAGTGTGTTGACAAGTCATAGAAAAACAGCTGAAAGGGATGAACGAATATGGCGGGCCACCACTGTTATGACCCAGAGGAAAACACTGTATTTCATTTCTTAATTTTGTGAACGGATCTTTGACAAGAAATCACCAAAGACAAGACTAGATTAAAAAAAATGAAAAATGCTAAAAAAGGTTTGCAGCACAGTATATTTAATTTCAAGAACGTCCTCTCATTAGTATTGTCCTGCAACTTGAGATTCAAACTCCAATCGACACATTTAGGGTTCTAAAATGTCACATAGCCATTTTTCTAAACAAAAAACAAAAATATGATTATCTGCTGCTTGTTACAGTGAAATGTCAGAATGAACAGGAAGTCAATGAACCGGTTTCTATTATTAAGCTATTTTAGACACCAAAGTTCAGTTCATTTGTTTCTCTCTGTATTAAAAAAAAATAGATAGAGTATTTTACAGGATAAGTACATGTTTTAACACGTTTTACTATCCCTTTACTAGACTTGTTTGTATTGAGAGTAATGTATAGTGTCCTATGTGTTGAACAGTTGGTGCTGACAAACTGCTTTTTTCTTGGAATTCGTGTGCTTTATTGTTAAATAAGGTTAGGCATTATAAATATTTTCTTATTTCAGCCACAACCCTTTTGGTCTCGTCTCTGGGAAGGATGCTGTGTACATCGTTGTTAAGCTGTACTACTTACTACTTACTACTTCTAGATGAGATAAGACAAGATAAGATAATCCTTTATTGACTCCCATGGGGAAATGTTGTCCTGGGACAGGGGGTCACATGCTTTAACACACAAACATCACCAAGAACACAAGTGTAGGGGATTCTTACTAGTTCAAGTAGTGTAATGTTCTTCATGTCCTCCCACTTATGAAAGAGGGTGACATTCAAAATGGATATTGATTAAAGACTTGTATCAAGATTTCAAACGTGACAAACTGCACGAGTGTGGGTATGTTTATTAGAGTTATGTGGGGCACCATCCTGTGTTAGGCATTCAACAATTCTATTATCAAATATCTAAATGTATTTATTTTTGCTCATTAAGCTGAAGGTTTGTGAGAACGTAACTGTGACATTGACCCCTTTTCTGGAAATGAATGAACACTTGTAGTTTATAAAGATATATTGACCAAATAATTTAACAGATAAATATGAATGTGGCATATGCAAATGAGTGGATAACAGATGGAGATGTGAGACATGATTGTTCTAGATCTATCTACTTGTGTGTTAGTTAATCTATGGCAGGGGTGCACAATACGTCGATCGCGACCTACAGTCGAGCTCAAAAGGTACTGTGAGTAGATCGCATGACATTAAAAAAAATAGACGTCATCATCCATCCCGTCACCTGACTGATATACAGGGCAGCCAGTTAGATCACATCTGATATATATATATATATAATGGAGCTAAGTGTATGAAAACTAACAAGCTAGCCAGGTCATCATTGTAAATGTGTTCTCAAGTGAACTACCCGGTAAAACAATGATGAATGAATACAAAAAATATAATCAATATTGCAGTTTACCATGAACATAATGGTAAATATGTATAGATCAGTAAAAATAACTTGAAAATAACCTATGTCTCCTTTAAAATAAATGGAAATAACTACATCAACATTAAGATTTGTCATAACTAACAAAATATTGGACATGGAGAACTGACAACAAGGTAATGAAAACTCCTTTCAGACAGGAAACAAGGAAAAAAGCTAACCACTCTGCCACTATGCATTATTATGATATACCGTATTTTCCGGACTATAAGTCGCTCCAGCCAAAAAATGCATAATAGAAAAGAAAAAAACATATTTAAGTTGCACTGGAGTATGAAATGCAGTTGCAAGTGTGAAAATAACAAATAAAATCACATATAAGTCACTCCGGAGTATAAGTATAAGTTTAAGTATACAAGTATAAATATAAGTATAAGTCGCACCCCGGCCAAAACTATGAAAAGGTGCAACTTATAGTCTGGAAAATACGATAGTACTATTTATATGCTTAAAATGTGAAATCATGTGCAGCTAAATTGACAGAGACAAACTTTTCCAACTCCACTTTGCGTTAAGAGTACGACTTTTCTTCTCTCTTCAAGGGCAAGACACAGAAAGTTGAAAAAGTGCCACCTGTGAAGACCTTCCCCCCTACAGAGCAGATAAGTGGCTGTGAGGAAAGAATCCTGGAGCTGGCCGGACAATTGGACTTCTCCTTCGTGATTTGGACATTCATTTTAATGGGACACTTAACGCTTATTCAGACGCTAGACCTGGAGGTTCACAGAGCTCCTCCAATCATTCCAGTCTTTGTGGTTGAGAAGTGATTCCCAAGACTGCATCAGAAGTACATTACCCATGCTCCTCTGAGTTGTCTGCGTTCTCAGCGGTGACACAGTGTATTGTCAGCACTGTACTGTACTGACAGATGAGCAGTTTGTAGACTAGAAGCAGAAGTGTAAAGAGAATGGGGGCAGCTTGTATCTATGCGATGCAGCCAAGGATATGGAAAAGTGTGTGACAATTTGACAAACTTTGGTACCTGAAAAATAATATTGAGCTAAAATAAAACTCCAGTTACTGTATTTTCAAATGCCAATAACTTTTTATTGAATGTATTCCTTAATTAACTTAATATTCACACATTACTGCTGTCAATTAGATGACAGCAGTATCTTGTTGTATTATAACACTAAAGTCAACAATGTTAAAGTTTGATTTCCATGATACAGGGAATAATTGTCAGTATATTGTCAGTCTATTCCAAATGCAATGCCAGGTAACGAGTGCATAGCTTTTTTATAATTACTATTAGATGTTTTTGTGTACATTAGTTCATTCATAAGTGCAACAAAAGGAATTATACATCATGTGGACAGATAAACAAAATCACATATACAACAATGGTTTATATAAATTACCTCATTGACTTATTTCTCATTAGCATGTGTTATCTACTGTAAATCTATCCACACAACATCAGTACATGTCTTCATTTCACTGTCTGAGAATAAAGTTTGCTTTTTGACTCCAAGAACATCCCCCTCTCAGAGCTTAGCCAATCGATGTTGAACCAAAATCTCATTAATTGCTTTTCTCCACAGCTACTTGCATGCTGTTTCCCAGAGTGTGGGACGATCCAATCCTACAGGTCCGACCAAAAAAATCAATTTGAGAGACGCTGAAGGCATAATGTCAGAACACTCTGAGATAAGACCTAGCAGCAAAAAAGATGTGATTCAAAACAACTAGACAAGACATGGGGGCAGTTACCTTGACTTTGGTCTGTATTCTGTGGTATGAGCACGGATTACAATACCACAAATACCGTATGTGAAATACTTCAAACTGAATCATACCTTTTACTCTAAAAAACATGAATGGCCTCATACTTTTGGAGAGTAGAAAGAAAGTCATACAGTCACAAAAGATTTAGCAGAGAGATTACGTGAAAGCTTCATAAATATATGTTCAGCCTATAGACCCTGTTCCCCTGCACAACATCTCTGTGGTTTGGGTGGGGGCCAAAAGGCGAAGCGCCCAAACAACTGGATTCAGCAAACGTTTGATTATTCTGCTTGCTCTTGTGACACTTAGCCCAATCAGCTCGAAGTATACGACAGAACGTCTTTTCCCATTCCTCAGCCCAGACTGACAGTGTACGTGACTGTGGTTTCAGCATTTTAATAGACAGAACAGTGCATGAGGTTGAAGAGTGGAGCGAGACATTCTGCAAGTTGTCTGAGTCAGTAATAGATTGTACAATGTTGATGCAGGCACAGAGCCATGATTTATTCAGTTTTATTTTAATTAAGAACTTCTATTTTAAACTGAGCCTGAGGAAACAATTATGCAAAACTAAATAGATCACTTACTTTCCAGACTAAATTATGAACAAAATTACAACCATTTGAACATACATATCAACACAGCAGATTTAACTATGCATTTCTAGTGCTAAAGCTTTACAGCACCAGGTTGTAGCTTCTATCTGCCCATATACAACTGAAAATATATATGGAGGGAAAGTATTCTGTGGCGCATTTTGCTCTGTCAAATAACACATTTTTGAGAGATTTCCCGCCATGAACAGCCCGTGACCTCTGCCCTCTCAGCGGATCTCTTAAGAATAGCTATTTGTTCTCCTGCCGCCGCCATAGTGCAGGCATTCAGGTCGACTCTTGTATCATAATAGGCAGACTTCACTACATCCAATGCATTTGATTCCGAAATGGGGGAAAAACAGTGCAGCGGTCTGGTACATTTTCATTAGCATAGTACAAGGCTAGACTGTGTGTGGAATATTAATGACTTTTCCCCAGGCTTGTGACAGGCGTGTATCATGGCCTATGGGCGTAACTGAGCCGAAAGAGAAAAATGACTAGTGCAAGAGTATTTAATTGTGTTTGGGCTGAAAAAGCTGGAAGGAGGAAAAGAAAATTAGAACTATCTATTATGTGGTAACAAGTGCCTGAATGCTGCAGTGGGATTCACGGGAATACACTGGTCAATAGTTTACTCTGCATAAACTTGATACATCTAAAATTATGGACGACTGATAATACTTTGATTTCTAAATGGATTATGATGTTTGATATTGATTTGCAAATGTCAGAAGGGAAATAGTAAAGTGGCACTTAGAGAATTTTCCTTGCAGAATCCAGTCTATATTTAACATCACTAATCCACAAAGGAGTGTTTTATGACAGTGCCACAAGCAAGATGCGCACTAAAGAAAAAAATCACTTGGTATCGCTCTTTTCATCTCTATAATCGTCCCTACCTCCCCCCCTCTTCTTTTGACAGTACATCATGGCACCATTTTTTCCAGCGCCGAGTTCCCCCTGGGGCCCGAGCTGAAATATGGTTAAAAAAAAGAACGGGGCATATTGGATTCTCTGGTTTATGCTTGCCAGCCAAGTGAATAGGCTGCCTCATCTTTACACAATCCATTGAGCTTCTGTCTAGTGGAGAATGGCATCGCCGCGTTTGAACTCATCATTACCGCCCTGCAGCCAAACCGTCAGGCCCAAGAAGTTAATGATGTTGGTGTGTTCAGTCCATTTGGTGATGTAAAATACACTAAGGCATGGGTTATTGTAAACAGAGCTGCAGCGATTAATCCACATAATGGAGACTAGTCGACTAGGTCTATAAAAAGGGATTGCAGTTGTAATTTAATCATTGTAATTATCTGGACTATAAAGGCTCTAAAACACATACAAAAACACCATTTATCACATACGGAAATGTAAAACAGTGGAATTATTAAATCAAACATCAATTTCTGATTCTGGTCATTGAAGCTTGATTTTTAAAGCTTTAAAATGGTATCTGTATTACTTTGAAACATGTAGAGACTGTATTATCAATATCCAAATGAGAAAAATGCTTTGAATTACAAGTAAGTAGGGCTCTGCACAACAGCTAGCTCAGTGTTAGCGTCACTATTTCCTGTCCAGTTCCATCCCTGTGTCTTTTGTCATGCTAAAATGAATAAATACTTAAAAATCAGGCATTGGACTGTGAGCTGCAGGTGCATGTCTCATATGACACTATGTTAAAGGCTTTACAAATGAAGACGTTTCTGTTTATAAAGGAACGTGTTTGTGGATCAGTGCTAACGCTATTGCTAATTTTGAGATTTTTATAAACAACATTTTTTTTTGGCCTGTAGGCTTTATTAGACAGGAAAGGACAGTGTGAAATGGGGACGAGAGAGAAAGGAGGACATGCAGTAGCAGGACATGTAGATCCCCTCTGATGATCAATGATTATTAATGATCAATGGACCGATCACAGCATCAATCCAACATCAGAATTTCTTCAACCAAAACATTCAAAAAGACAACTGCGTCTGATTCAATTTCACTCCTGCCCTTGTTTTTTTTTTTTTGAAGGACAACCATATTTAGAATCATCTCAAATGTCTCCACTACAGCTAAGAAAATAAGCATTAAAGTTACATTTCACCTGTTGGTCTCGACTACATTCGGTCATAGCTGCACCAGCATGACTTTTTCTTCTGTCCAGAATGCTGTCACAAAGTGGATAAGGAGTACCACAAGGTTCTTTTTTAAGCACAAGTTTAATCAGTAAAAAAAAAACACACACACACAAAGGAAACTCATAGAAAACGGCACTGCAATGAAGGCGCTATAAGGTGATTTTCGGGACAATTAATGCTAAATTAGACATTGACCTGCAGAAGCAATAAGGGATTAACCGTCCAATGGGCGATTGTTATGGGCGAGGTAACACCTTTGCTGATAGGCTAACGGATAGGCCAGGATAGTCTTAATAGAAAATGGTACTAATCGCATTAAAGTGACAACCATCATTGACTGGTCTGAGTAATGGAGGCCAGCTGGTGTTAAACAGTTCACGAAGGCTAATAGGCTCTGAGTTTGGTATCGATTGGTGGTCTGGTGGGACTGGTAAACAAAACCTTATCCAGCAGGTTTTGTTCCAACTGCTAGGACTTTTGAAGTAGTAGTATTCTGCAGACTATCGTGACCCAGGAAGAGCAAATCGAATCTGGCAAAAGTACAAGTGATCATCTTGTACCCAAAGGTTTAAATAGGAAAGATGAGTATGCGCTTTTGACATTAGACTGCAGCTCTGAAGTCACACCAAAGTGGTCCAAATAAGGAATAGTGAATTAGCAACAGGTGATGTAAAGAAAGTATCATGGACTTACTTCCACGTACTTCTGCTCCTGGAAATACAGCAGCTCAAATGTTATTGCAGATGATTTTGAGGATTAAATGTAGACTTTTTTTGTGGCAATGGACGCATACTGTGAAATTATATTCACAATAGTAACTCAACCTTTGTAATAGTCTACAGGACGGCTAAACACAGGGTCACACAGGTTTTGATCAGAGTGGAAGCACTGGACGGAGGCAGAAATAATCATCAGGTGTATTTACAGGTTTCAATATGTGACAAGTTGCTCTAGTTTTGAAAATGAAATGCTTTTGCACAATATTGCTTTTCTTAGTTTAGACTTTACCTTTATTCGTCACCTTTTGAAAGTCTTTTGTTGCCTCCCTCAACCATAACCAAGCTGTAACAGACAATACTTGCAGCGCTTCCATCTTGTGTATTATCAGAGCCATGTACTAAACACTCTTTTTATTGGGCTCTGGCAGCTCTTCAGGTAAAGGGAAAACACAAACGGTGCAGGTTGTAATGCAGTTACATTTAACATGATTACTGGGAATGTAGAAGTGATCATTGTTATTATGTCCGGTCTTTATTGAAACTTGGCCTTGAGCATCTGATATGCAACTGCAAACGTCTTTGAACCTTTTTATCTACCTTGAAGGATGCATTTTGTTTTTTTTTTATTTCTTCGCTCCAAAAGCTCACCAAACAAGTGCTAATGAAATGCCCCTGTTCACTTTGATATTGATACAATCTAGCCGGCCCACCTGAGCGGGTCTTTCCAGCGGTTTAAAATTACCCCCAATGTTTGCGTTCAGTCCCTCTTCAGAACAAGATAAATATGGCCAATCTGGCTTACTCGGGCTCTTGCTTTGTGGCCAAAAAGAAAAATGGTCTTTTTCCCAGAGGGGCAGAGGCAATAGAGCAGCAAGCCTGTGTAACTTTACCACTGTAGACATTACATTTTACTTCCTCATCTTAAAGAACGTCATTTATCTCTTCAAACTTGTGCCGCCTGATTGTCCGCGATGGTTTTCTTTGTGCGGTTTGACATTTGGAGACATTCAGCTAAAATGTAATGTTAGTGAGTAAGCCAGTGCAATATCTCAAATGTTGACATGGGAGGAGCGGTTAAGCCGAGCCCTCGAGAGACATCCCTCAAGAGGAACATTTTTCAGAGATTGGATCCACATATGCCACATGCCAGATGGAGCTCGATTATGATGCACTGTCTCACGTTGACAGCAGCTGGCCTTGTGCTGCTTATCACAGGCTGCTAAATTTGAGCACTATTGTTTGGTACCTGTGCTCCAATCAGCATAAGGGCTTCATTATCTCCAGAGCAGGCAGTAGAAACACACCAATGTACTTGAATAAAACAACTTCGATGCGATAATGAACGAGGAAGAATGCTTAAAGCTGTAGTGAGAAGTTGTGATACACACGGGTAGAAATAAAGAGTTATTTGTTTATTAGTGATGACAAATGGAGGAAAAGTGGAATGTCGGAGAAAGTTGAAAAGTCTGAGTCGTGTGCAGACTTCTAGCAATCTAGCAATGACTAATTGGACTATTATGAAGGCTTGTGAGTACCATGAGTACTCAAAAAGATAAACCAGTTATGAAATAAATATAGGATTTAGGAAGAAGAGTCCTCGAGCTGTGGACACTCCCATTCTCAACACAAGAAGGGAGAAATGAAGAGATAACAGCAAACTATGTCCATTCAATTACCATCTCATAGTTAACACCAGAGTTATATGTGGGACTCTAAAATGAGTTCAAGCCGATCTGGAACGACTCACCACAAGTTTGTTTTGGAGTCAAACACATCAGCCTGGAGCCGTAAGATGGATTCGCTTGAGTTTTAATGTTCAAACCTCGCCACAATCCAACTTGCAGTGTAAGGTTCTTATGACTGTTGTCTTAAATTAAAAAAAATAGTGTCTGGCTCCTGGATTTTCAGATTGTGGAAGTAGGTATTTACTCCTAAAGTATTTACATGAATAACCTTTTTCAGTGTTTGGACAGCTTTAGAGCGTTTTTTCAGACAGTAAAAACAGGGTTGGACAGCCATCACACACAAAACCATGTCTTCACAAAAAGTATCTCAGCTAATGTATTCATTTCCATCTGCTGGTCAAACATGTGCACACCCAATACTGCCACACAAACATTTATTTGAGATTCCTATAAATGTGATGCCTCATATAAAAAAAAGCAAAATATTCCTCTAAAATGTTTTATTCGTAGGGTTTCGATCACGATGTCTTCATTCACATAACAGCTGGTAACATGCTTGAAGATGTGATAGAACATGCATAAACAACAGTGTTCTACATACATTAACGTGTCAATAAAACCGCTGCTACATTACCCAAGACTAGAAAACTGACTTGTTTCTTTCCAGAGTCAAGGCTGGAATGTGGACCGGCACAGTCCTGGCTTCAATTGACAGCTTCACACTTCCACCATTGTAATTAGCCCCGCAGAGACACAAACAACACGGTGCGGAAAATATATCGTTACTTTCTCGTGTCAGCAGTCACACATCTAGTCCCCAAAGATTAGCGCTAAATAACTAACAACACATACACTTTTAAATGTGAAAGTATTACTCAGAGCATGAAAATTCTGCTCAAGTTGATCCTAATTTGTACGCAAGAAAGACATTTGGGTAGATAAAAAGTGTATTATTTATAGGCACATTTCAAATGTATAATATGCCTATAAATAGTCAGTTTTTATCTTTTGATTCCGGATGACTCATGGCAAGTAATTCCCAGGATCAAGTGGTTGGACCTGCTTTTCTTCAATATCTTCAAAAATACAATAGATGAATGTTCAAGTTTAGAACAATGGTAATGGTACAGTGCAAAAACAACAAAGAAAATATAGAAGACAAGTTTATATTCAATTGCATCTTGAAAGGATATGACCTGCTAGTATATCACATCTGTTTCTATAGGAAGGTAGGAAAGTAGCTTAAAGCTTTTCATTGTAAAGTATTGGTTGCTCTGTCAGCTCATCTGGAACGGTGCTGGAATAATCTTAGTTAAAATAATAGTCTGAACACAGAGCTGCAGGACAAACAGGCTCCTACAGCAGACGTGTTTGATTGTAATTACACATCAGGCGGTGGAAAGAAGACTGGGGAAGCGGTTTCAAAACAGAAAGCTATAACACACAAGAATACAGCCCCAATGAATCAAAGACAATGTGTCATGCTTTATTGTAGCAAATACAATGGAAGAAAAACGTTACTACATTCAAGTTGAGCCTGGTCGCTTGATACTTGCCTGTTCAGCTCAGCAATAATGAGTGGAAAAATATCAAACTTTGGTGCTTCAAACAGATAAGAAACCGAAACTATAACAGCCCACAAATCATAAAGAAAACAAAAGCAGAACCAGAACACAGAAAATGTTTGTAAGAATCTCTAATTCGATTTAAAGAAGTTCCAAAAACATCCAATGCATGAACCTCAGCCTTGGCATGGAGTTAATAACGATGGGTCAGCCATCATTGATAGATGAGCTTGTTTGTTGAATGCAGCGCTCTCTTTGCAGAGCAGACTTTCCCTCGTTCTCCACATAATTAAATTCTTGCTCAACCGGAAATGTAAAAACGACGGAAGTGAAAATCTGTAACAAAAAGAGGAAAAAGGGGGTGGGGCTGAATAAGGTGAATACCAAATATGGTAATACAATTGTAAAATCAATGTATGTAATGGTTAAGGTACATATTATGTCCCATCTTTCAATACTGATTGGGGAACCTGTGAAGGGCCGTGGGCTTCAGCAGCACAGCGTCTGGGGACACAGCTCCAGACCTTGAGCTAAGTCTGGTCAGGACCAGAGCTGGATGATGGAGGAAACCAGAATACCTGGAGGAAACCTACACAGTCACGAGGAGAAACATGCAAACTCTGCACAGAACAGCTCGGGCCTAACCTGGATGTTGAACCTGAAACCTTTTTTGCGAGGCACGCGTGCTAGCCACTCTGGCACGGCGCCGCCATTCCTGTCAAGTTGAGCGTGACGCCTTGTTAAATAGGAATCTGCCATAGCGCTGTGGGAGATGAATGCACTATAAGTATCAAATTACTGGTAATTACCCAAATTCATATTAAATATATAACATCCTTCTGTCCCTTAATAACCTGAAATACATTTGAAAACATCATTTACAAACAGATCTTTACAATAGTGTGCTTGGTGAGCCACTCAGTCCTAAGTTATTTACTTGGACCACTCTATAGGCCGTGTCCGTGGAGCTTTACCAAATGTTTAGTCACATCTCTAAACACTCAGTCACTCCAATCCCAAACTGACACAAGTTATTTGCTTTATCAAATTGATTTTCTATTGTTTACCAGTCCAGAAGCCTGGCTCCTGTCTGCTGCGTCAGCACTTACAGTAAGTCCTTACTTGTGCATTTGTAGCTTGGCTGGCCAAACACAAAAATAGATTTGAAATACAGCAAACTTTAGGGGTGTAAACAAATCAATATGATGAAGAACAAGTGCAGAGTTTGTCCCGCGTTGAAAAATTGTGTATAAAAACATGAATGACCAGTTTCTAACGCTGTGCTCCAGTTTATAACATATTTACACTGATCAGCCACATAACTGCAAATCAGTGATTTGTTATGTGTGTTGACAAAATAAAGAGTGTTAAGAGGCTTTTCACAAAGTGTGAACAAGGTTGATTTTGGGAAGCAAAACTGGACAGGTGTGAGCATTTGAGCGTAAAGTGTAAAGTTGTGATGACAGCTGCGTCCTAAACTCTTGAAGGCTGCAGTTTTCAGGTTCTATCAAAAAAGGTTGAAGGAAGCTTGTGTGTTGGTGACAGGTGATGCTCAGTGAGCGAATGCAAACCTGTAGTTGAATCCAACAAACAGGAAACACGTCAGAATGAGATCGCTCTTATGTTCAATGTTAACTACATCATTTAGGAATCTGAATGAGCCGTACTTAGAGGGACTGGAGTGGTAAAAGGGAATCATAACAATTTCAATTTGATTTTACTTTTCACAATCACCAACACATACATACATCCTCAGATTAATTGTTGCTTAAAGACTTTAAGATTTTAACTGGGCCTGTTCCCGCCAATAAGCAACAGAAGTGAAAAATTGTCCAAACGGTGGTTGTAGGTTACGCAATGAGTAAACAACAAAGTTTTACCAGTTGTTTTGAACAGCTACGATGGAAATCTAACATGTCAGCTGCAGTGTGAGCCGCAGTGTGAGCCGCAGTGTGAGCCCAGTGTGAGCCGCAGTGTGAGCCGCAGTGTGAGCCCAGTGTGAGCCCAGTGTGAGCCGCAGTGTGAGCCGCAGTGTGAGCCCAGCTTGAGCCGCAGTGTGAGCCCAGTGTGAGCCGCAGTGTGAGCCGCAGTGTGAGCCGCAGTGTGAGCCCAGTGTGAGCCGCAGTGTGAGCCCAGTGTGAGCCGCAGTGTGAGCCCAGTGTGAGCCGCAGTGTGAGCCGCAGTGTGAGCCGCAGTGTGAGCCGCAGTGTGAGCCCAGTGTGAGCCGCAGTGTGAGCCGCAGTGTGAGCCGCAGTGTGAGCCGCAGTGTGAGCCCAGCTTGAGCCGCAGTGTGAGCCCAGTGTGAGCCGTAGTGTGAGCCCAGTGTGAGCCGCAGTGTGAGCCGCAGTGTGAGCCGCAGCTTGAGCCCAGCTTGAGCCGCAGTGTGAGCCCAGTGTGAGCCGTAGTGTGAGCCCAGTGTGAGCCGCAGTGTGAGCCGCAGTGTGAGCCGCAGCTTGAGCCCAGCTTGAGCCGCAGTGTGAGCCCAGCTTGAGCCGCAGTGTGAGCCGCAGTGTGAGCCACAGCGTGAGCCCAGCGTGAGCCCAGTGTGAGCCGCAGTGTGAGCCGCAGTGTGAGCCGCAGTGTGAGCCGCAGTGTGAGCCGCAGTGTGAGCCGCAGTGTGAGCCGCAGTGTGAGTCCAGTGTGAGCCGCAGTGTGAGCCCAGCGTGAGCCGCAGCAAAAGCACCCGACATATATTATACCTACCTTGAGTCTTGCAGTGTCACTCAAAAAGAAGAAAAAAAGTGTAGTAATTCACATTCACATCTGTAATTTTGCACTGACAACAGTCTCATATTCATAGCAGTCTCACATTCATAACAGTCTCACATTCATAGCAGTCTCACATTCATAACAGTCTCACATTCATAGCAGTCTCACATTCATAACAGTCTCACATTCATAGCAGGCTCACATTCATAGCAGTCTCACATTCATAGCAGTCTCACATTCATAGCAGTCTCACATTCATAGCAGTCTCACATTCATAACAGTCTCACATTCATAACAGTCTCACATTCATAGCAGTCTCACATTCATAGCAGTCTCACATTCATAACAGTCTCACATTCATAACAGTCTCACATTCATAACAGTCTCACATTCATAGCAGTCTCACATTCATAGCAGTCTCACATTCATAACAGTCTCACATTCATAACAGTCTCACATTCATAACAGTCTCACATTCATAACAGTCTCACATTCATAGCAGTCTCACATTCATAGCAGTCTCACATTCATAACAGTCTCACATTCATAGCAGTCTCACATTCATAACAGTCTCACATTCATATTAGTCTCACATTCATAACAGTCTCACATTCATAGCAGTCTCACATTCATAGCAGTCTCACATTCATAGCAGTCTCACATTCATAACAGTCTCACATTCATAACAGTCTCACATTCATAACAGTCTCACATTCATAGCAGTCTCACACTCATAGCAGTCTCACATTCATAACAGTCTCACATTTGTAGCAGTCTCACATTCATAACAGTCTCACATTCATAACAGTCTCACATTTGTAGCAGTCTCACATTCATAACAGTCTCACATTCATAACAGTCTCACATTCATAGCAGTCTCACATTCATAGCAGTCTCACATTCATAACAGTCTCACATTCATAACAGTCTCACATTCATAGCAGTCTCACATTCATAGCAGTCTCACATTCATAGCAGTCTCACATTCATAGCAGTCTCACATTCATAACAGTCTCACATTCATAGCAGTCTCACATTCATAACAGTCTCACATTCATAGCAGTCTCACATTCATATTAGTCTCACATTCATAACAGTCTCACATTCATAGCAGTCTCACATTCATAGCAGTCTCACATTCATAACAGTCTCACATTCATAACAGTCTCACATTCATAGCAGTCTCACATTCATAGCAGTCTCACATTCATAGCAGTCTCACATTCATAGCAGTCTCACATTCATAGCAGTCTCACATTCATAACAGTCTCACATTCATAGCAGTCTCACATTCATATTAGTCTCACATTCATAACAGTCTCACATTCATAGCAGTCTCACATTCATAGCAGTCTCACATTCATAACAGTCTCACATTCATAACAGTCTCACATTCATAACAGTCTCACATTCATAACAGTCTCACATTCATAGCAGTCTCACATTCATAGCAGTCTCACATTCATAACAGTCTCACATTCATAACAGTCTCACATTCATAACAGTCTCACATTCATAGCAGTCTCACATTCATAACAGTCTCACATTTGTAGCAGTCTCACATTCATAACAGTCTCACATTCATAACAGTCTCACATTTGTAGCAGTCTCACATTCATAACAGTCTCACATTCATAACAGTCTCACATTCATAGCAGTCTCAAATTCATAGCAGTCTCACATTCATAACAGTCTCACATTCATAACAGTCTCACATTCATAGCAGTCTCACATTCATAGCAGTCTCACATTCATAGCAGTCTCACATTCATAGCAGTCTCACATTCATAACAGTCTCACATTCATAGCAGTCTCACATTCATAGCAGTCTCACATTCATAGCAGTCTCACATTCATAGCAGTCTCACATTCATAACAGTCTCACATTTATAGCAGTCTCACATTCATAACAGTCTCACATTCATATTAGTCTCACATTCATAACAGTCTCACATTCATAGCAGTCTCACATTCATAACAGTCTCACATTCATAACAGTCTCACATTCATAACAGTCTCACATTCATAGCAGTCTCACATTCATAACAGTCTCACATTTGTAGCAGTCTCACATTCATAACAGTCTCACATTCATAACAGTCTCACATTTGTAGCAGTCTCACATTCATAGCAGTCTCACATTCATAACAGTCTCACATTTGTAGCAGTCTCACATTTGTAGCAGTCTCACATTCATAACAGTCTCACATTCATAGCAGTCTCACATTCATAGCAGTCTCACATTCATAGCAGGCTCACATTCATAGCAGTCTCACATTCATAGCAGTCTCACATTCATAACAGTCTCACATTCATAGCAGTCTCACATTCATAACAGTCTCACATTCATAACAGTCTCACATTCATAGCAGTCTCACATTCATAGCAGTCTCACATTCATAACAGTCTCACATTCATAACAGTCTCACATTCATAACAGTCTCACATTCATAGCAGTCTCACATTCATAGCAGTCTCACATTCATAACAGTCTCACATTCATAACAGTCTCACATTCATAACAGTCTCACATTCATAGCAGTCTCACATTCATAGCAGTCTCACATTCATAACAGTCTCACATTCATAGCAGTCTCACATTCATAACAGTCTCACATTCATATTAGTCTCACATTCATAACAGTCTCACATTCATAGCAGTCTCACATTCATAGCAGTCTCACATTCATAACAGTCTCACATTCATAACAGTCTCACATTCATAACAGTCTCACATTCATAACAGTCTCACATTCATAGCAGTCTCACACTCATAGCAGTCTCACATTCATAACAGTCTCACATTTGTAGCAGTCTCACATTCATAACAGTCTCACATTCATAACAGTCTCACATTTGTAGCAGTCTCACATTCATAACAGTCTCACATTCATAACAGTCTCACATTCATAGCAGTCTCACATTCATAGCAGTCTCACATTCATAACAGTCTCACATTCATAACAGTCTCACATTCATAGCAGTCTCACATTCATAGCAGTCTCACATTCATAGCAGTCTCACATTCATAGCAGTCTCACATTCATAACAGTCTCACATTCATAGCAGTCTCACATTCACAACAGTCTCACATTCATAGCAGTCTCACATTCATATTAGTCACACATTCATAACAGTCTCACATTCATAGCAGTCTCACATTCATAGCAGTCTCACATTCATAACAGTCTCACATTCATAACAGTCTCACATTCATAGCAGTCTCACATTCATAGCAGTCTCACATTCATAGCAGTCTCACATTCATAGCAGTCTCACATTCATAGCAGTCTCACATTCATAGCAGTCTCACATTCATAACAGTCTCACATTCATAGCAGTCTCACATTCATATTAGTCTCACATTCATAACAGTCTCACATTCATAGCAGTCTCACATTCATAGCAGTCTCACATTCATAACAGTCTCACATTCATAACAGTCTCACATTCATAACAGTCTCACATTCATAACAGTCTCACATTCATAGCAGTCTCACATTCATAGCAGTCTCACATTCATAACAGTCTCACATTCATAACAGTCTCACATTCATAACAGTCTCACATTCATAGCAGTCTCACATTCATAACAGTCTCACATTTGTAGCAGTCTCACATTCATAACAGTCTCACATTCATAACAGTCTCACATTCGTAGCAGTCTCACATTCATAACAGTCTCACATTCATAACAGTCTCACATTCATAGCAGTCTCAAATTCATAGCAGTCTCACATTCATAACAGTCTCACATTCATAACAGTCTCACATTCATAGCAGTCTCAAATTCATAGCAGTCTCACATTCATAACAGTATCACATTCATAACAGTCTCACATTCATAGCAGTCTCACATTCATAGCAGTCTCACATTCATAGCAGTCTCATATTCATAGCAGTCTCACATTCATAACAGTCTCACATTCATAACAGTCTCACATTCATAGCAGTCTCACATTCATAGCAGTCTCACATTCATAACAGTCTCACATTCATAGCAGTCTCACATTCATAACAGTCTCACATTCATAACAGTCTCACATTCATAACAGTCTCACATTCATAACAGTCTCACATTCATAGCAGTCTCACATTCATAACAGTCTCACATTCATAACAGTCTCACATTCATATTAGTCTCACATTCATAACAGTCTCACATTCATAACAGTCTCACATTCATAACAGTCTCACATTCATATTAGTCTCACATTCATAACAGTCTCACATTCATAACAGTCTCACATTCATAACAGTCTCACATTCATAGCAGTCTCACATTCATAACAGTCTCACATTCATAACAGTCTCACATTCATAACAGTCTCACATTCATAACAGTCTCACATTCATATTAGTCTCACATTCATAACAGTCTCACATTCATAGCAGTCTCACATTCATAACAGTCTCACATTCATAACAGTCTCACATTCATATTAGTCTCACATTCATAACAGTCTCACATTCATAACAGTCTCACATTCATAACAGTCTCACATTCATAACAGTCTCACATTCATAGCAGTCTCACATTCATAGCAGTCTCACATTCATAACAGTCTCACATTCATAGCAGTCTCACATTCATAACAGTCTCACATTCATATTAGTCTCACATTCATAACAGTCTCACATTCATATCAGTCTCACATTCATAGCAGTCTCACATTCATAACAGTCTCACATTCATAACAGTCTCACATTCATAACAGTCTCACATTCATAACAGTCTCACATTCATAGCAGTCTCACACTCATAGCAGTCTCACATTCATAACAGTCTCACATTTGTAGCAGTCTCACATTCATAACAGTCTCACATTCATAACAGTCTCACATTCATAGCAGTCTCACATTCATATTAGTCTCACATTCATAACAGTCTCACATTCATAGCAGTCTCACATTCATAGCAGTCTCACATTCATAACAGTCTCACATTCATAACAGTCTCACATTCATAGCAGTCTCACATTCATAGCAGTCTCACATTCATAGCAGTCTCACATTCATAGCAGTCTCACATTCATAACAGTCTCACATTCATAGCAGTCTCACATTCATAACAGTCTCACATTCATAGCAGTCTCACATTCATATTAGTCTCACATTCATAACAGTCTCACATTCATAGCAGTCTCACATTCATAGCAGTCTCACATTCATAACAGTCTCACATTCATAACAGTCTCACATTCATAGCAGTCTCACATTCATAGCAGTCTCACATTCATAGCAGTCTCACATTCATAGCAGTCTCACATTCATAGCAGTCTCACATTCATAACAGTCTCACATTCATAACAGTCTCACATTCATAGCAGTCTCACATTCATAACAGTCTCACATTCATAACAGTCTCACATTCATAACAGTCTCACATTCATAACAGTCTCACATTCATATTAGTCTCACATTCATAACAGTCTCACATTCATAGCAGTCTCACATTCATAACAGTCTCACATTCATAACAGTCTCACATTCATATTAGTCTCACATTCATAACAGTCTCACATTCATAACAGTCTCACATTCATAACAGTCTCACATTCATATTAGTCTCACATTCATAACAGTCTCACATTCATAACAGTCTCACATTCATAGCAGTCTCACATTCATAACAGTCTCACATTCATATTAGTCTCACATTCATAACAGTCTCACATTCATAGCAGTCTCACATTCATAACAGTCTCACATTCATAACAGTCTCACATTCATAACAGTCTCACATTCATAGCAGTCTCACATTCATAGCAGTCTCACATTCATAACAGTCTCACATTTGTAGCAGTCTCACATTCATAACAGTCTCACATTCATAACAGTCTCACATTTGTAGCAGTCTCACATTCATAGCAGTCTCACATTCATAACAGTCTCACATTTGTAGCAGTCTCACATTCATAGCAGTCTCACATTCATAACAGTCTCACATTCATAGCAGTCTCACATTCATAGCAGTCTCACATTCATAACAGTCTCACATTCATAGCAGTCTCACATTCATAGCAGTCTCACATTCATAACAGTCTCACATTCATAGCAGTCTCACATTCATAACAGTCTCACATTCATAGCAGTCTCACATTCATAACAGTCTCACATTCATAGCAGTCTCACATTCATATAGTCTCACATTCATAACAGTCTCACATTCATAACAGTCTCACATTCATAGCAGTCTCACATTCATAACAGTCTCACATTCATAACAGTCTCACATTCATAACAGTCTCACATTCATAGCAGTCTCACATTCATAACAGTCTCACATTCATAACAGTCTCACATTCATAGCAGTCTCACATTCATATAGTCTCACATTCATAACAGTCTCACATTCATAACAGTCTCACATTCATAGCAGTCTCACATTCATATTAGTCTCACATTCATAACAGTCTCACATTCATAACAGTCTCACATTCATAGCAGTCTCACATTCATAACAGTCTCACATTCATAACAGTCTCACATTCATAGCAGTCTCACATTCATAACAGTCTCACATTCATAACAGTCTCACATTCATAGCAGTCTCACATTCATAACAGTCTCACATTCATATTAGTCTCACATTCATAACAGTCTCACATTCATAGCAGTCTCACATTCATAACAGTCTCACATTCATAACAGTCTCACATTCATAACAGTCTCACATTCATAGCAGTCTCACATTCATAACAGTCTCACATTTGTAGCAGTCTCACATTCATAACAGTCTCACATTCATAACAGTCTCACATTCTGTAGCAGTCTCACATTCATAGCAGTCTCACATTCATAACAGTCTCACATTTGTAGCAGTCTCACATTTGTAGCAGTCTCACATTCATAACAGTCTCACATTCATAGCAGTCTCACATTCATAGCAGTCTCACATTCATAACAGTCTCACATTTGTAGCAGTCTCACATTCATAGCAGTCTCACATTCATAACAGTCTCACATTCATAGCAGTCTCACATTCATAACAGTCTCACATTCATAGCAGTCTCACATTCATAACAGTCTCACATTCATAACAGTCTCACATTCATATTAGTCTCACATTCATAACAGTCTCACATTCATAACAGTCTCACATTCATAGCAGTCTCACATTCATATTAGTCTCACATTCATAGCAGTCTCACATTCATAACAGTCTCACATTCATAGCAGTCTCACATTCATAACAGTCTCACATTCATAACAGTCTCACATTCATAGCAGTCTCACATTCATATTAGTCTCACATTCATAACAGTCTCACATTCATAACAGTCTCACATTCATAGCAGTCTCACATTCATATTAGTCTCACATTCATAACAGTCTCACATTCATAACAGTCTCACATTCATAGCAGTCTCACATTCATAACAGTCTCACATTCATAACAGTCTCACATTCATAGCAGTCTCACATTCATAACAGTCTCACATTCATAACAGTCTCACATTCATAGCAGTCTCACATTCATAACAGTCTCACATTCATAACAGTCTCACATTCATAACAGTCTCACATTCATAACAGTCTCACATTCATAACAGTCTCACATTCATAACAGTCTCACATTCATATTAGTCTCACATTCATAACAGTCTCACATTCATAGCAGTCTCACATTCATAACAGTCTCACATTCATAACAGTCTCACATTCATATTAGTCTCACATTCATAACAGTCTCACATTCATAACAGTCTCACATTCATAACAGTCTCACATTCATATTAGTCTCACATTCATAACAGTCTCACATTCATAACAGTCTCACATTCATAACAGTCTCACATTCATAGCAGTCTCACATTCATAACAGTCTCACATTCATAACAGTCTCACATTCATAACAGTCTCACATTCATAACAGTCTCACATTCATAACAGTCTCACATTCATAACAGTCTCACATTCATAGCAGTCTCACATTCATAACAGTCTCACATTCATAACAGTCTCACATTCATATTAGTCTCACATTCATAACAGTCTCACATTCATAACAGTCTCACATTCATAACAGTCTCACATTCATATTAGTCTCACATTCATAACAGTCTCACATTCATAGCAGTCTCACATTCATAACAGTCTCACATTCATAACAGTCTCACATTCATATTAGTCTCACATTCATAACAGTCTCACATTCATAACAGTCTCACATTCATAACAGTCTCACATTCATATTAGTCTCACATTCATAACAGTCTCACATTCATAACAGTCTCACATTCATAGCAGTCTCACATTCATAACAGTCTCACATTCATAACAGTCTCACATTCATAACAGTCTCACATTCATAACAGTCTCACATTCATATTAGTCTCACATTCATAACAGTCTCACATTCATAGCAGTCTCACATTCATAACAGTCTCACATTCATAACAGTCTCACATTCATATTAGTCTCACATTCATAACAGTCTCACATTCATAACAGTCTCACATTCATAACAGTCTCACATTCATATTAGTCTCACATTCATAACAGTCTCACATTCATAACAGTCTCACATTCATAGCAGTCTCACATTCATAACAGTCTCACATTTATAACAGTCTCACATTCATAACAGTCTCACATTCATAACAGTCTCACATTCATAACAGTCTCACATTCATAACAGTCTCACATTCATAACAGTCTCACATTCATAACAGTCTCACATTCATAACAGTCTCACATTCATAACAGTCTCACATTCATAGCAGTCTCACATTCATAACAGTCTCACATTCATAACAGTCTCACATTCATAACAGTCTCACATTCATAACAGTCTCACATTCATATTAGTCTCACATTCATAACAGTCTCACATTCATAGCAGTCTCACATTCATAACAGTCTCACATTCATAACAGTCTCACATTCATATTAGTCTCACATTCATAACAGTCTCACATTCATAACAGTCTCACATTCATAACAGTCTCACATTCATATTAGTCTCACATTCATAACAGTCTCACATTCATAGCAGTCTCACATTCATAACAGTCTCACATTCATAACAGTCTCACATTCATATTAGTCTCACATTCATAACAGTCTCACATTCATAACAGTCTCACATTCATAACAGTCTCACATTCATATTAGTCTCACATTCATAACAGTCTCACATTCATAACAGTCTCACATTCATAACAGTCTCACATTCATAGCAGTCTCACATTCATAACAGTCTCACATTCATAACAGTCTCACATTCATAACAGTCTCACATTCATAACAGTCTCACATTCATATTAGTCTCACATTCATAACAGTCTCACATTCATAGCAGTCTCACATTCATAACAGTCTCACATTCATAACAGTCTCACATTCATATTAGTCTCACATTCATAACAGTCTCACATTCATAACAGTCTCACATTCATAACAGTCTCACATTCATATTAGTCTCACATTCATAACAGTCTCACATTCATAACAGTCTCACATTCATAACAGTCTCACATTCATAGCAGTCTCACATTCATAGCAGTCTCACATTCATAACAGTCTCACATTCATAGCAGTCTCACATTCATAACAGTCTCACATTCATAGCAGTCTCACATTCATAGCAGTCTCACATTCATAACAGTCTCACATTCATATTAGTCTCACATTCATAACAGTCTCACATTCATAACAGTCTCACATTCATAACAGTCTCACATTCATAGCAGTCTCACATTCATAACAGTCTCACATTCATAACAGTCTCACATTCATAACAGTCTCACATTCATAACAGTCTCACATTCATAACAGTCTCACATTCATATTAGTCTCACATTCATAACAGTCTCACATTCATAGCAGTCTCACATTCATAACAGTCTCACATTCATAACAGTCTCACATTCATATTAGTCTCACATTCATAACAGTCTCACATTCATAACAGTCTCACATTCATAACAGTCTCACATTCATATTAGTCTCACATTCATAGCAGTCTCACATTCATAACAGTCTCACATTCATAGCAGTCTCACATTCATAACAGTCTCACATTCATAGCAGTCTCACATTCATAGCAGTCTCACATTCATAGCAGTCTCACATTCATAACAGTCTCACATTCATAGCAGTCTCACATTCATAACAGTCTCACATTCATAGCAGTCTCACATTCATAACAGTCTCACATTCATAGCAGTCTCACATTCATAGCAGTCTCACATTCATAGCAGTCTCACATTCATAGCAGTCTCACATTCATAGCAGTCTCACATTCATAACAGTCTCACATTCATAGCAGTCTCACATTCATAACAGTCTCACATTCATAGCAGTCTCACATTCATAACAGTCTCACATTCATAACAGTCTCATATTCATATTAGTCTCACATTCATAACAGTCTCACATTCATAACAGTCTCACATTCATAGCAGTCTCACATTCATATTAGTCTCACATTCATAGCAGTCTCACATTCATAACAGTCTCACATTCATAGCAGTCTCACATTCATAACAGTCTCACATTCATAACAGTCTCACATTCATAGCAGTCTCACATTCATATTAGTCTCACATTCATAACAGTCTCACATTCATAACAGTCTCACATTCATAGCAGTCTCACATTCATATTAGTCTCACATTCATAACAGTCTCACATTCATAACAGTCTCACATTCATAGCAGTCTCACATTCATAACAGTCTCACATTCATAACAGTCTCACATTCATAGCAGTCTCACATTCATAACAGTCTCACATTCATAACAGTCTCACATTCATAGCAGTCTCACATTCATAACAGTCTCACATTCATAACAGTCTCACATTCATAACAGTCTCACATTCATAACAGTCTCACATTCATATTAGTCTCACATTCATAACAGTCTCACATTCATAGCAGTCTCACATTCATAACAGTCTCACATTCATAGCAGTCTCACATTCATATTAGTCTCACATTCATAACAGTCTCACATTCATAACAGTCTCACATTCATAACAGTCTCACATTCATATTAGTCTCACATTCATAACAGTCTCACATTCATAACAGTCTCACATTCATAGCAGTCTCACATTCATAACAGTCTCACATTCATAACAGTCTCACATTCATAACAGTCTCACATTCATAACAGTCTCACATTCATAACAGTCTCACATTCATATTAGTCTCACATTCATAACAGTCTCACATTCATAGCAGTCTCACATTCATAACAGTCTCACATTCATAACAGTCTCACATTCATATTAGTCTCACATTCATAACAGTCTCACATTCATAACAGTCTCACATTCATAACAGTCTCACATTCATATTAGTCTCACATTCATAGCAGTCTCACATTCATAACAGTCTCACATTCATAGCAGTCTCACATTCATAACAGTCTCACATTCATAGCAGTCTCACATTCATAGCAGTCTCACATTCATAGCAGTCTCACATTCATAACAGTCTCACATTCATAGCAGTCTCACATTCATAACAGTCTCACATTCATAGCAGTCTCACATTCATAACAGTCTCACATTCATAGCAGTCTCACATTCATAGCAGTCTCACATTCATAGCAGTCTCACATTCATAGCAGTCTCACATTCATAACAGTCTCACATTCATAGCAGTCTCACATTCATAACAGTCTCACATTCATAGCAGTCTCACATTCATAACAGTCTCACATTAATACCTTGCAAAACATGTGCCATTCTAAGAGATACCAATGGCAACTTCAAGTATGAATATCGTAAAAATGCATAAAAATAATTCCATTTGAGTCAGATAATAAAAATAAATTATCTGCCCTGTGCGCAACAACAAACAACATATTAATACCCTCCCCCGGGATTCTGCATTTCATTTCCAACTAAATGGCAAATAGCAATTATCACAGCTGAAGAAACCAATAAACTCCGGACCCGGTGGAACAATGGCTTAGACAATGAATTTGAGCGATTCCTTGCGGGTGGTAAAGGATTTATGGCAGAGCAGAAAGTGACTGCAAACAACAGTGTGTTCAAATCCAGACTGGAGACGGGCTAATTCAAATTTGGACTGCGGTGTAAATGTGGCATGGCGGGCGGGGGTAGTACTATCAATTTTAAAATAAACTTTCCATAAAACGAAATCAAGAAAACAAAATACCAACAACGCCGCTGGGTTTTAACCCGGAAAAATAAACTAAAGGACACACAGGTTTGTTCTTGATTACACAGAGGCAGATTCCAGTTCCATGACAAAATGTAATTTATTCACGCTAACAGTCTACTCATTTTAATAAATAGTTGCACAAAACAAGCTCATATTCAATGGAGGTAATCACAATTTGTATTCTGATGTCAGTTTATGCATAGATGTAAAAGCCTTTAAGAAGTTCCGTGGACCAGGACAAACACAGGGCACAGACGACATAATAAGTAACAGAGGCTCCAGCACACACAGAGTACATGTACTCGATTACATCTCGAGATCTGGTTATATCTCCGAAACACTATGCTGCTGATGTGGCAGTATGGTCTGCGGGCAGACTATGCCACTTGAAGCTCTTCCTATTGGCTAATCACAATGGCCGTTGACCAATAAAAAGTGCATCAGTTTTGTCATTCATCCTCTGACCTTCGCACTTCCTGGGTCCTTGGGTGTTGCTCCATGTACCTCCGCTCTCCAGGTAGTTATCGTCCTTTCCTTAACAAGATCTGACCATGTAGTTTTTCTAATGGTTTCTGTGGTTCGGTGCCGTGGCCCGTCGCCTGGCGCCGCTTTGTTAACGCTCCGATGTGATCTCTACTGACTTGGGATCTCTTTTCAGATGTAACCGAGTACATAAACTCTGGAGCGGCGGTGTGCGCTGGAGCCGTTGCCTTGCCCTGCCCTCTGTTGTTATGGACGTCTGTGCCCTGTGTTGTCCAGGTCCATTGAACTCCTAAAAGACTATACTGTACATCCACGCATAACAAACTGTGATACGAACTGTGATTACCTCCACTGAACAAGCTTGTTGTAAAAGTATTTATTAAATTAGTAGCCTGTTAAATAAATTACATGTCATGAAACTGGAATCTGCCTCTGGATAATCAAGAACTAACCTATGTGTCCTTTTAGTTACTTTTCCGGGTGTCAGCCCGGTGGCGTTGTTGGTTCTTTTCTTTTCTTTATTTAATTTAATGTGATATTAGATTAAAACATTTATAGTACCCACCCGAATGCCACACCGACAAATGTCTCCAGCTCAGGACGTACCACGTTAGCTGCCCGGGACCACGTGTCGTGGGGCTATGACAGCGAGACCACAACAATCCCGAGTCAGCAGAGATCACATCGGAGCGTTAATCAAAGCAGCGCCAGGCGACGGGCCACGGCACTAAACCACAGAAACAACATTATGAGTAAAACTATATCATCCAATCTTACTAACAGAGGACAATCTAGAGCGGAGATACGTGGAGCAGGACCCAGGAACAGGAAGTGCGTAGGTCAAGGATTGAAAGACAAAATGGATGTGCTTTTTAGTGGTCAACAGCCATAGCGATTAGCCAATAGGAAGTGGCATAGACCATACTGCCACATAAAGTTGGGTAGCAGCTTTCAGAGAGGGCAGCTGCTGTGGATGCAGGCTGAGGGAAAAAATAAGTGGTTTGAAAATAACAAGATGTGGAGGTCAAGTGAGGAGACGGAGAGAGAAACATATACTTCATGTTAGATTGAGGTGTTCGAGGGATTTTAAGGACAACTAAAGTGTAAATAAACTAGCGCAGATGAAAAAGCAATTGAACAATACTTTACGAAGAGTGTCTGGAGTCTGGCCAATGCTCCATTGGTCGCACCTCGAGCCAAACTCAAACAGAACCGTGCAATCAGGTTAGAACAAAATCAAACTAGACCTTTGTACTTTGCTCATTTATTCTGCAAAAATCCACAATGTTTATTCAGTCCATGTCATAACGATTTCTATTCCTTCTTTTTTCCTGTGTTTTTCCTTTTGCTAGTCCGTCTGTCAATCACGTCCATCTGAACGCGGTGACCAGACTGATATCGATAAAAAAAAGACAGACAGATATCTTTCTGGACTTCCTGTACGCCATTGATTAAGAAAGATTGACAAACGTAACCTTCATCCAAAGCCAGTTAACAGTCAACACTTTCCACGGATCTTTTGAAAAGGGAAATAAATTTGATAACCCTGCTGTTGTATTCTTGACCCGCGTACTGTGTGGCTCTCTAGGCAAGGCAAGTTTATTTGTAGAGCACATTTCATACACAAGGCAATTCAAAGTGCTCTAGATACCAAGCATCGTGTGCCGGGCATATTTCTCATTGAAAAGTCACAATAGATGGCTCTCTTAGTATGCGAGCTCCACTGCGGCTGCACCTTACCTTGGGCTATACTTAAGTGTTTTCAGGCCTGTGTCGCCAGCTGCAGCTGTAGAGTACTCGGGCTGAAGTGGGTAGAACACGACTTTACATTAAACTCAATTTCAACATCCAAAACCTTTTTTTTTCTTGGTTGTTCCGTGTATATCATTCTTGCTTTACTCCTTTCCCCTTTGTTGTGCTAATGTAGTCTGCCTCATTTTCTGATATTTTACCATTATTATTATTATATATATTCAATCATTATTATTATTATGATCTTGTCTTACGCTAGCTGTTTTTTATTTTATTTTTATCTTTATTTATTTTTCCCCTCCATTCCTTATTATGAAATGAGAGGTTTTGTCTATAGGAGTTTTTGTTTATAAGAGTTTTTTTCAAAAGAGTTCTTCTATTAAGAGTGTTTTTTTAAACTTCCTATAACTTATCTGTCCTTTTCCGTTTCCTCTATCTACCTGCGTTGCAACAATGAAATTTCCCCATGTGTGGACAATAAAGGAATATCTTATATGAGTTAATGTTCATGGCACAGTGTTAAGGACTTTGTTGTAATTGTGTTGCCCAAATAAATACGTGTGTGGAGAAAACATCTTTTAACATGAACCATACTTCCTTGTGCGGCTCAGATTTTTACAGGTTTTCAGCGTTTTCTGCTGTTTTAATACTAGTTTCCATGAGCACACGTTACACTTGTGTGAACAGCCAATCAATCTTGTACCATATTTAATCCTGGTCGTGGCAATCTTTTCCACTGTAAGCAATATCAACTATATCTATGAGCTATGAGGGTTTTGTCTTTTTTAACTATCCAAACCCACTCCCACCTGCCTTTGCCCAAAATAACCTATACAACTGACATCTCATGATCTCTCTGGGTGGAGTCTCCATGTCCAAATGCAGAGGATGCATTTCTTCATGGGGACAATAAAGTTTACCTCACCAGTCAGTAAAAAAAGTACATAAAGGCCCTGATTTGGAGCCATGAGTGAAGAACATGGATCTGTTTGAACTGCAGCACTGCCTGGAATACTCACAGTCTGCATAGCTTCCACATTATAGAACATGGTTGAACTAATGCTTACAAAACATGACATTAAGTATTGCAAAGCTTAATTATTATAAACACATTAGTTTCTGTCCAAAATCCGCAACTATTCAGGGTCAATAAGAATCAGCACAGTCGGAGTAACTGTTCAAAAGCTTCTCCTTCTCCTTCAGCAGCCATATTAAGTATTTCAGTGAATTCTCATGAGATAAACATACGATGCATTCACTGTGAAGCATTTGTATTATGCAACTGAAACACCTGCATATTTTACTAAGGTCACTGGCACAAATGTAATGAAGGATTATCATTTGCCATTTACAGAGCACTGGGAATTTTAAATGTGTTTATACGGCTCCAAAACAAGACTTTTGTATTGATTTGAGTAAACTTTCCTCCACTAGATTCGAAGGATTTTGAATACAAAGCATAAGACGTTTGTTTGTTCTTATTTCAAAGTAAGCAGAAGTGTTTTTGTTTTTTTGAGAAAATGCTTCTCTTTTCTTTAAAAAAAAAACACAACTATGCATATTTCAAGCACATTTTAAGATTATTATTCATATTTAAATTGTTATTGATTTTTTTTCCAGTTTAGATTTTATGAATACTTTTCACTTACTTTTACTTTTCAAATCTGATGTAACAATTATGTGCTGTAAATGGTAACCAAGGATGTCAAGATTACTAAATTAATGGATAATCTTATTTATTACAGTCACAATATAATTGTACAAAACATACAAATAATAATCCTGACAATTTTAAAAGCAAATTTAAGTATTTTTCTTCAATGTATCGCCCAAAATAGACCTAAATGTAAATAACTTTAACATAATTTGTCACATTTCATTTTATTTTGTCCTAAAGTCGGGCAAAAACTTGAGGAATAGTAACACGTTAAACTTAGATTAGATTTCACTGTTGTTAGGTCATAGTTTCAATTATCGTGAATAATCTTTAAATCGTTCCTCTTGCAATAATCGTAACACTTACATTTGATACCATGACATCCCTGAAGGTAACAGGACGATAAATAGAACGTAAAATGCCGATTATGCCTTACTTTTGTGAACTTTGATGGAAGCTTTCCTCTCAAATAGTGAACAATTTTCAAAAGCAGCATATTCCAGCCATTGTGAGCGTTCTGAGCTCATTTATCACAACACATGTCACTTAAAACAGTCCCTTTTCCCGTAGACGCTCGAGCCCTGACAACTACAGAGGCGTCTCCACCAGCGCACACTGCTTTTATACCGCTCTGCACTTATCTGCCATATCCTGGGGCACTGTTATCTGTGCGGACAATAAATCATGCAGCAAAATCATGTGCTGCCCCAGAAACAAATGTAAGCCTGTAAATGTTTCTATCAGAAGCGAACTATAGCCTCCGGCGTGTGTTTTTTTAAAGTAAATTTACTGAAAAGATGTAAAGCCTCTGTGAAAAGATAAGCTTCCGATTATGTCAGTTTATAATGAACATTTTATCGCCGGCATTAGATCGCTTTATTGTAAATGTCAAATACATGGGGAGTACTAATGGTCAGTTTGTGTGCTGGATTAACTGCTTTTTTCTATTACTGTACTCTCAGGGGGATTTTTTGTATTAATCTGTATGTTGTAGCCATTAATTCGTTCTAATGAAAGACAGAACAAAATGGTGTTATTATAATACATTAAGAGTATAAATATATACACAACGTAGTTTTGAGTGGGTTAAAAGCTGTAATTTCTAAATATGAGTCTACTGAACTCCAAACGTTGTACCAAATAGGTTTACCGTATTTTCCGGACTATAAGTCGCACTGGAGTATAAGTCGCACCAGCCAAAAAATGCATAATGGAGAAGAAAAAAACACATATAAGTCGCACTGGAGTATGAAATGCAGTTGCAAGTGTGAAAATAACAAATAATATCACATATAAGTCGCTCCGAAGTATAAGTATATGTGATATTATTTGTTATTTTCACACTTGCAACTGCATTTCATACTCCAGTGTGACTTATACATGTTTTTTCTTCTCCATTATGCATTTTTTGGCTGGTGCGACTTATATACGTATAAGTTGCACGAGAGTATAAGTATAAATATAAGTACAAGTCGCACCCCGGCCAAAACTATGAAAAAAAAATACAGTAAATGTGTATGATACGGCACAGTTTTGACACTTTTATGTATTATTCTTAACAAAAAAGTACACAATCATGACACATAACTGTATTTAACGTAATTTAAACCCACTATTGCCATGTATTACTATCTTTCTACACTGTCAAAAGCTCCATAAAATCCTCCTTTACAATGCAACAGTACAATCTATGAGGACAGACCGGTCTTTGTCAGCGCGCTATCACAAACAGGCATGACAAACTCAGTGCAGTGAAGTCTAAAGTACTTTTGTGCCCAAACTAACCCAGAACCGTATGACAGCCCGTCGCGGTGATTAGTGCTTTTGGTTGTGGATAATCCCTGATGTTTTTTATCCTCTGTCATTCCTCCGCTGTTCTCCGGGGGCACCCATCCATCATGTGCGTCGCATGAGGAGGTAAAAACATATTTGAGCGACCTGTTATGTCTGCCGAGGAATTTTCCAAAAGAGAAAAACCTCGTTGCCAATTTCGTCTGCAGGAAAGAAGAAAAAAAAAAGCACTTTCCATTTGTCCGTGTAACTGACAAGTGTGATTTGGCTATGATCGCGTCAAGGCTGTCCACAATGTTGTTGTTGTTGTTGTTGTTGTTTTATGGCGGTTGGCATCCAAGTGTTGCATTACCGCCAGACTTTATTCCTCAGACTTTGTCGTAGTTGTTGTTGTTGTTGTTGTTGTTGTTTTATGGCGGTTGGCATCCAAGTGTTGCATTACCGCCAGACTTTATTCCTCAGACTCTGTCGTAGTCCTCAGACTCTGTCGTCGTAGTCCTCAGACTCTGTCGTAGTCCGTAAAAGTACTCCTTCCATTGCTTTGGTGTTACAAAGCCCATGAGGTCATGATATGTCTTTGTGACCGGCTTTATTCCAGGGAGACTCTTCTTCATCTTCCTCTCCTTCTTTGACGTTCGGTGCTTCCACCGTACAGCTTTATTCTTCAGTCGTCGTAGTCCTCAGACTCTGTCGTAGTCCGTAAAAGTACTCCTTCCATTGCTTTGGTGTTATAAAGCCCATGAGGTCATGATATGTCTTTGTGACTAGAATAGTTGTTGTTGTTTCAGACAACAACCGGCTTTATTCCAGGGAGACTCTTCTTCATCTTCCTCTCCTTCTTTGACGTTCGGTGCTTCCACCGTACAGCTTTATTCTTTAGGCTTCATTCTACAGGCTTTAATATTTCCACTGATGTCGCTGCTTGGTAGCCGTGCGTCTACGAGACTGGACGAGGACAGGAGACCACCCCCACCCCCATCTCGTCACTCTGATCACTCTGACTCCCCAAAAGCAGACCCCCATCACTCCGACTCCCATTTAGCGCCTTTAGCCTGTTTTCTATATCTGCCCAATCAAGCTCCTTTGTTCCAAGGAATCTCCCTGCAGCTTTAGCAATGATCCTGATCCTTTCAGTTCTGCTTTGAGTCTGAGCAGCACAGTTTACAACATCCACCATAAAGAGTACAAAATCCTCTCTATCCACAACCAGGGTATTCTCATTAATTCTGGAACCTGCACACTTGGGACCTCCACTCTTGAAACCTTCACACTTCTTGGGAGCCACGCCCGGTTATGTTCTACGGCTAGGCCCCCCCATTCCTTTTTCTCTTTTTTTGTAGTCTTTATGACAAAACGAAGTGCGTCTTGGAGTTCACACATCATTACCCGCTGTAATGCCTCAGCACAATGATGTATGGAAGGCTCCGCGCACCCCAACTCGCTCCTGGCACAAACTGATCGGCCAAAACTTGTAAAAGCAGCTTACAATAGAAACTTTGAGGAAGTTTATTGAGAGACAGAAAATATTAATTTAAACGTCAATGCTGGGGAAGATTTATGATAGCTAAACAATTGGCGTGGGAGTTTGTCATTTGTATTAGCAGATTGAAAACTCAAAAAGCTCAGAATGGTCTCACATGCTTTAGGAATAGCTTAGTGTGGCGTCTTAAGCTCTATTCGGACGGGATTAGTTTAACCTGGGGACGTCGGTACAATTGAATTTACCCCACAATGTCACTGTTATTTTGTGTGCGTGTGTGAGTATTTGGTCAGTAATTGTCTTGTTTTTACAGATTTTATTCCGTAAACAGCAGACTTTTTTTGTTTTCTGTTTTTAATCCGCGTATTATCTTTGCAGTGTCGTTGGCATTTCTTCTATTTTAGGATTGTAGGAGGTATCTGTATTGTAGTGTGAACTTTTACCACGTTGTATTCTGCAATCAGATGCCGCTGTTTGTTTTGTGGTTTTGCTTTAATTGTAGAACAAACATAATTGAAGTGGGAAATGGTTTGTAGTGAATTAATAGTATTTATATTAGTTTATTCTAGAATCTTTTTTAATCTGGACGTAAAATGAGCCGTAGAGACATTTTTATTCAATTTACTTTCAATTGACGGGCTGAAAAACGGCCATGAGCATTTGGACAGGACTAGATTTACCAGTGGAGCTGAATTACAGCAGGTCAAAAAGACATTTTCACAGACGTGGACAATCATGATAATGGGGTTTCAAGCAGAGGCGATGTTCATAATTATTACAATTCACCTGTGGTCCTTATAGGTCAACATAATCCTGTCTGAATAGGGCTTTAAAGAGCAAAGGTCAGAGATTTCCTCACCTAAAGGTTGGCGGTTCGATATCCACCATGTGCCTGATGTCTCCATGGGTTTATGGAGTTTACATGCAAACCAGATCACCGCTTCCTCTGATTCAAACAGGTTTTCCAAATGCACGTAAACCGGGAACTTTGATTGAGATCTCAGGTCAAAGGGATTTGTTTATCAATGTATTTATTAACGTGTGACGCCGCGAGCCAATGTGAATGTCTTTGATCACATGACTTTCATATTGTAATGTAATAATGTAATATATTGATGCTGAACCGGAAAATTGCTGCACAACAAATCGACTTATGGGTTCAAATAGAGTCAACTGAACTGAACTAATCTGAGGTGTCGTGATTGGAACCTCCCAGGTCCCATAAACACATCTAGCTCAGCAGCGATGACACAAACCACGCTAGCTCCACCGTGGACATTAAAAGTGAACGTAAAAACGACCTGAGCGTCAATGTGTTGTTTTGTTTTGTGCTGCGTGAACCAAATAACTTCTCGCATGTCTGAAAATGAAAGGCTAAATATAAATGAGATGAGCTGTTTCATACGTTTGCCCAAAGTGAGGTCCTAACATTTGAGCAGTGGGTGCTGGAGCAGCTCTTCTACATTAAAGTGGGTGGATTGCTTCCCCCACAGAAGTCCATTAGTGGGCCCTCTGTGTCCGTACTAAATTACTGGACAGCCCTGAAAAATAGAAGTTAATTGTTAATTGCGCTGGTGTGAATCACTGCGGTGAGCCCGGTTAGAGCTCGATGAAGAGTCACGGTTTAACTGAGGGTGGGTTTAATGATGGGTTGAATTCTTTAGTTTGAATGCCGGAGAGTGAATGCATGTGTGTGTCACAAACAAATAAACCCAATGAAACACCCAAAAACCCTTCAAGCACAGTGATGTCATAAAGGCATGAAAGGCGGGAGCGCCCTTGCAAAGCGGAAACGGAAGGGATGCGGGTGACATCATAAAGCACGCTATCATGCAAAGGCTGGAGCGCCCCCTACTGGACAATACCACTAACTACAAGTGCATGGTAAACAAAGAAATTACGGGACATACAGTGTTTCTCAAGCGAGTCACTTTGCAGTTTGAGTATTTCCTTAATTTAGAGACAAATTGTAGTGAGGACTGTAATATTTTACTGTCGTGATTCATGTGCAATTACTGTGAAATTCATGTGCAATCTATGTGCCGTCGTGACACATATTCATGTGCAATTACCGTATTTTCCGCATTATAAAGTGCACGTAAAAGTCTTTAACGTCCTCAAAAGCCGTCCGTTCGCTTAATAGTCCGGTGCGCTTAACATATGGTTTATTTCTGGTTGTGCTTACTGACCGCGAAGATATTTTGTGTGGTACATGGTGTGTAAAGAAGATTTGGGACACGAGACGTCGATGCACGACTATATTTACAGTACTCCGGAACCGGAAGTCCCAACAATATGTTTGCAAAGCAGTCTGGGAACAGTAGTCTACCTGCACGCGGCACACACGATACTTTGTTAAAACGTAAACAACATTTTCAGTCAGGCACAACGCAGACACCTACCGGTAAATGAAGGACCCCAAGATGGCCCAAGATGGCTGCTGCCAAGAGACCTCTTACATTATTAGAAATGCGCTTACGGGCTAAATTATCAGTCAACTGTGGGAATCAAAAGGCCGGAATCATCACTGAACTGCCGCGTGGGTCCGAGATGCGGGATCACATGACCAAAGAGATTTTAGCACGGAGCACTATCGGCTCGGCTGCTTTTACCATTATGCGCCCCAGCAGACACGACGGGACACGGGACGTAAACTGTCCCAGGTAAATCGGGACGTCTACTCATAGCTGTGCGCTTTATGTATGGACCAGTACACATGGTACACAGATAGCCGATGGTGCGCTTAATAATCCGGTGCGCCTTTTCGTGCGCAAAATACGGTACTGTCGTGATCACATGCAATGGTATTTATGTATTTATTTATTGTTATCTTTATTATTTTTCCCCTCCATCCCTTGTTGGGTAATGGGAGGTTTTGTCCATAGGAGTTTTTGTTTATAAGAGATCTTCTACTGAGAGTGTTTTTCAATCTTCCTATAAGTGATCTGTTCTTTTCCTCTGTATCTACCTCTGTATCTACTGAGTTGCATCAATGAAATTTCCCCATGTGGGACAATAAAGGAATATCTTATCTTAATAACTTTTTAGACTTTCTTCTTCTTTGATGTTTTGTGGCAGTTGGTTTCCAAGTGTTACATTACTGCCACCCACTGTACACTGTAGTTGTACGCCTTAGATTATAGACTTTATTCTTTAGATTTTATTCTTTAGACTTTATTCTTTAGAAAACAGGAAAAATAAATATATTTTTTTAGAATCCGTTTTTGAGTCGGCGGGCTCGCCAAACAACTTCATAAAAAACTCTCGTCTTACCTTGCACACTGCGTGGCTCAACTGTGGTCTAGGTTTCGCCCCTTAATCACTGCGGTGAGCCCGGTTAGAGCTCAATGAAGAGTCACTGTTTAACTGAGGGTGGGTTTAATGATGGGTTGAATTCTTTACAGTTTGAATGCCGGAGAGTGAATGCATGTGTGTGTCACAAACAAATAAAACCAATGAATGTATAATAACAACTTATAAACACTGTAACAACTGTCTGCACATAAAGAGGGCTAAGCTGTAAATAATAACACATTAAGTCAATTTTACATGTTTTTATTTAATTAAATGTAAATACAGCTTTACTTTGCAAGATATTTATAACAAAGGATTTGTATGTATCTTTTTACATTTGTCATCCAACTCAACCTATTGCTCCATGACAAAATATAAAGAACTGAAACACTTTTAATTCATGTTCAGAAACGAAATAACAAGTCATTTACAAAAGCATTAGTGTCCACCTGTTACAATTCAACAATGACACAAATGCTCACATGTTTTTTGCTTTTTACTATGCAGGGTCTAAGTCTTCCTGAAAAGAAAACAAGGTTGTTCAACAAAAATCACGGAATAAAGAAGTACTCTGGAGTCCCGTGCAGTGCGACCTCTCAACTGCACGTCAAAGGTCAAAAGGAAAGTGCCACGCCCAAGGCCAGAGGCACAATCACAGAGAGCAGCTTCACTTCAGACGTCCTCTCACTGGAGCTTCTGAAGGACAACATTGTACATTGGGATTTTGTTCCAGACCACTGGCGGTCCTCGCCACACGTCAGCACACGGTCCCCCGTTAACTCGTATCCCTCTGAGCACTCCAGGGTCACTTTATCTAAGTATTTGTACGTGGGACGAACATCCACCACCTCACCGTGTGTGATTTCAGGAACCTTGCATTCAATTGGGTTGATTTTGGCAGCTCGGGAGTCCACTTGCTGTCGCTGTCACAGGCAACGCTGTCTGAGCCCACAATGGTGTAGCCAACATTACAGCGGAACCAGACCCATCCCGAGCGATAGAAGGGGGGACGCGAACCAGACTCCACAAACCCAAACTCAATCTGAGGTTTTGGACATTCCACAAAGACACATGTCGGTGGCGCGCTGTTGAATTCTCCGTTGGCTGAACACACCGCGCTTTCTGAGCCCTTTATTTCGTACGGTTCTTCACAACTGTACGTGACGACCTGAGAGAACTCGTAGTCCTTCTTAACGGGTTTGAAGGATCCGTGAGTGATTTGATTTGGCGGATCACACTTGTTCGCTTCACAAACAGGAAGCCGCTCTCTCCAGCCGCGGAATCCACAGTATATGTTATTTGGTCCCACCCAATGATAGCCTTTGTGACAGACAACGTGAGCCACGGATCCAAGCTGAGAGCCTTGTGAGTAAACGACACGTCCATTCCCCACCTCTCCAAGAGAACGACAGGTTTTTAGTTTACACGCCATTTTCAAATCGCTCCATTGCCCGTTGGTGCAGGTGATTCCAGATCTATTATCTAATGAGAAATATCCGTCCTGACACTTGAATCTGACTTGGGTGCCTTCAGGCGCTGGGAACTCGACACCAGGGATCAGGACCATGTTGTCTTTGCCTGTGGGTTTGTCGCATTCACCATCACCAGAAACATTCCTGGCCACACCGAGGAAAACGAGAAACATCCAAAAAGCCTTCATCGCCCCGGTTCCTTCTTCTTTTTCTTCTTTGGTGTTTTATGGCTGGTATCCAAATGTCACGACTATTATCTTTAGACTTCTTTGGTGTTTTATGGCTGGTATCCAAATGTCACGACTATTATCTTTAGACTTCTTTGGTGTTTTATGTCCCGGTATAAGTGTTACCTTACAGCCACCTACTGCTTTTATGCCCTTAGCTTCGTGATGTCATAAAGCACAGTGATGTCATAAATGCATCATAAAGCACAGTGATGTCATAAAGGCATGAAAGGCGGGAGCGCCCTTGCAAAGCGGAAATGGAAGGATGCGGGTGACATCATAAAGCACGCTATCATGCAAAGGCTGGAGCGCCCCCTACTGGACACCCCACTAACTACAAGTGCATGGTAAACAAATAAATGACGGGGCCTTTTGTACAACATACAGTGTTTCTCAAGCGAGTCACTTTGCAGTTTGAGTATTTCCTTAATTTAGAGACAAATTGTAGCGAGGACTGTAATTACGTCATAAGGCGCTGGTACAGCTGGCAGCCCGGTGTAAACGCTCTCTCTTCTTTCTCACACTTATTGTGCTTTATCTCCTATATTTTGTAAATATAGTTAGTATATTTTTTCTATTTTACTGTACGATAGGGACACGCGCTGGAATAGTTTTTTAATTCAACTGTTTTTGACTTTTTTCGGCTGGATTTGAGCGTTTTTCGTTGCGTTCATTGTGTTGTTGTGACGTGAGCTAGCTCCGACCGAGCCCACCAGCCCCCCTCGCGCCCTCCGGCCGCGCTAAAGTACGGCGTTTCGTCGGTACACGTTTATATACACGTTTATATGAAAGAGGAACTTCACGAACGATCGGGACACGCACTGGAATCGCTTTAAATTAACTTGTTTTGACTTTATTTGGCTGGATTGAGTGTTTTCGTCGTGTCGTTGCGATGTGTCTTGGCTCTGAGTCCCCCGGCTCCGGCCCCGCCCCCCGGCCTGCGCCGTACCGCGTTTACACAAAGGAGGAACTCATGAAACTGAGGAGAACAGTCGTCTTACCCGGAGATCATCACGTTATCCCGTCGCAATACTGACCTAACCTAATACTGATGTGCAATTCTGTCGTATGTGCAATTACTGTGAAATTCATGTGCAATCTATGTGCTGTCGTGACACATATTCATGTGCAATTACTGTCGGGATCACATGCAATGGTATTTATGTATTTATTTGTCTATGTGAGTTTTTATTTATTTATAGGAGATCTTCTACTGAAAGTGTTTTTCAGACTTCCTATAAGTGATCTGTTCTTCTGTATCTACCTCTGTATCTACCTGCGTTGCACCAATGAAATTTCCCCATGTGGGACAATAAAGGAATATCTTATCTTATCTTATCTTAATAACTTTTTAGACTTTCTTCTTTGGTGTTTTGTGGCAGTTGGTTTCCAAGTGTTACATTACTGCCACCAACTGTACACTGTAGTTGTACGCCTTAGATTTTAGACTTCCCTAGACTTTATTCTTTAGATTTTGTTCTTTATTTATTTCTTTATCAATTTTTTTTCTTAGAATCTCAGTTTTTGACGTCGGCGGTTTCGCGAAACAACTTATTAAAAGACTCTTGCCTTACCTTGCACAATGCGCGGCTCAACAGTGGTCTAGGTTCCGCCCCTTACAGAACAGTCCCTGAATGTCACTTTGGTACTTTGGTACAAGAGACAAACCTGAGACACAAATCGGACTAAGTGCGTAGTCGGAGTAGCCTGTGCATGTAAACATAGTAATAGCAGGATTCATTGACACGAATGACTTAAAATACAATTGAAACTAGGTCTAGTTCAATAAGATTACAAGTTCCTCCTGTATGTAGGACAATATGTAACTACAGCGGTATAAGGAATGCTTGTGCTTGAGGAATGCTTAAGAGATTATTATACACATGACTGAATAAACCACCACAATCATGTAAAATGCATGCTGCCATTATCACCATGATTTAAATATAAGTAAGACACACACATGGCAGGAGAAAAGTATGATTGTTGACATGACAGGCTTCCCAAGAGGAGTTTGTCTGAGAAATCTTAATGCACTGTTTTTAGATTGAAGAATTCATATTTTTGTTACCAGTGGTTAGGGACGTCACAATAAAAAAAATAGTGTTATGATTTAACGATTCATATTTATTGACACTATGACATCATAAAGTAAAATCTATACATATTTTCTCATTAAAATTACATTTAGATCACAATTATTGATTAATCTCGAAATCCATTTATGTATTTTTGTAGTAGTAGCAGTAACATTTGAGCATCTAACGTTCATTATAGATACTAACGTATTACCAAAATGTTTCATATGATTTAGAAAATGGATTTCTGAGATTATGATGCTTTTGATTATTGAATATTATTGAATATTATTATTTACTGTGGTACCGTCTCGCAAGAATCACACTTTAAACTGTGTTGTGACTGCGTATGAATTTAAGTATGTATACACTACTCCATATGACTCCCAGTAAAGTACAGTGTATATTTTTTTAATTAATCAGAGTGGACAGCTAACAAGACCGTCTCGGGCTTAAAGTGTGAGATCAAATGCTTGTGATTATCCTTCCATTAACCTACAAAGTCCTATGAAGCGGTCACATGATGCCTTCAAAGCATGTCTTGTAATAACTCTTTGTTGGGTAAAAGCTGCAGCGGGCGGAGAATAACAATTACTCTTAACAGTGGATGGAGCGAGCCAACAGCGTAATTAGAGGGTTACGGTGTGAGTGGGTACTTAATTGCACAATGACACTAATCTAGTTGGAGTTATTAGAAATATGGTTAAAATATTTTTCATCTTGTGGAAAATAATGAGTTGTATTCACAGCTGTCGCAGGGGATTTGTCTGTCTCAAACATGGAGGAGAAAGACTGTATGAAGTGAAGGGCCGCGCAGAGAACTGGAGGGGATTAGTCAAAATCATTAGAGATGGGCTGTGCATTTTGCAGAAATGTTCTGGGAAATAAACAACTAAAAGTTATCATCTACAATTTCTTGTATATTTTTATTTTATTATTATTATTATATGTACTGGGTGCAGTTAATTGCAACTAATCTATTATAGAAAACAATTGTGTGTTATCCTTCCATTCTTGATTCTATTAAATCCAAATTGATTGCAGAAGGTCCATGCAGCACAGTGTTTCCGAAGTCCTTTTCACACTGACTGAGCTGACAAAACTGTTTGAACTCTCACAAACACAAACACTCTGCCGTCTGTGAAGACAGAGCTCTTATTCAGACAGACGAACCGTGTACTTCGTTTGAGCTCGGCATGTTTCAAAAGACTCATAAGATTATGTCGTTTCTATCAACTATCACAGGTTTCTTTTTGGCACAAGATAGACAAAATATGTGGCATCAATTACATTTTCAGATATTATTGTCTGTTTCTAACAGAAAAATTATAGAACATTTTGTTGGTACCGACAAACTTGTGTTGTACTTGAAAATAATGGTTGAAATAATGGTCTTGAAATAATGGTTTGTGGTCAGCCTCAAGTCTGTATGAAAAAAACGTAATACTTCCATAATTTCCCAGTGTCTATAATCATCCTCCCCTGATATGGGAGATACAGAAACACACAAGTCAATATGAGGACACTTCAACATGGCCCAGACGCCATCACGCTCTGAAAAGGATTCCTTCTTGGACCTCAGAAGACCCCAGGTCCAAGCACCAACAGACCTGTTCGGCTTATTCAAGAGGGACATCACCCAATAAAGAAAAACATCTTCTTACCATTGTTACCACCTTAGAATGCCTGATCTTGTCATGACCTTTCGGAATGCCAGGTGCTATAGTGGGGCACAGCAGAAAACAGAATATAACACGACCAGAGAGCACATATGATATGACAGATGGATAAAAAAGGACACAAATCTACATGTGGACAACTATTTTAACTAAAGAAAGTTCTTGGGTTTCGTGGGGATATTCAATGACAGCATTATTATTTGAAAGCTGTACAATCTCTGTCAGAACAAGATTTCAAATATTAGCCCACACCAACCAGACACATTTTCCTTTTTGATTCTGACTGCTTCCCTTCTGGAGGACTTAAGTGCTGGTCTGAACTTTATTTTAGATATTTTTGTTCTCTTTCAAACAGATGGTTCATGCTGTGCTGCTGAATCAAAGCCCCCACTGCGATCCTAAATAAAATGGGACCTGGTTTAACACTGGGCCTTTGAAACGGACCTGTCTGGTGATGGCTACATTCGTGTCAGTTTATTTCTGTCCGACTCGCTGCTGGAAAGGCCTCTTCAATATCGACCCAATTAACCTTGTGTCTTAGCTGCGTTTTATACCGATTCAAGTACTGAGTTGTGGGTTAATACGAGCTACATGAGTGTCTCTGTGGGTTGTATTCTGTTATGTAAAAAACCTGCTCTATTCAAACGGAATAATCAGAGCCTCTCAGGTTATCGCCGCAGTGGCAAATGAGTTGTTGTTCTGTGCTCAGCATGGTGAGAAGATTAGAGAGGCTGGGAAAAGAGACTTTTAACATTTACACCTAAGCAAAAGTGTTTCGTTTCATCACACGTGTCCTTCTTGTATGTCAAGCTTAGAATAAAAATACTTTTTATTCAGCAAAGGGCACATCTTGCAAGTAGATTCCGTTACTTTGCCTTGCCATAATTCAGAACCTTCCAGGCAAAGCATTTCCACGGAGACGAGCAATTGTCAGACCTCTTAAAAGTGACATAATGCACATTTAATGGGACAACTTTTTTCTCTGTTTTCCAGTCCCCTCGCCGGAAGAGTTAGTCCCTATTGTTAGCGCGGCGCATTAGCATCAAACTTATTATCATACCCAAAGGTGGTAGCACGGATCAAAAGCAAGCATGTACTGTTTAATATTTCTGCCTCATTACACTGTAAGGGCTTTTGATTACTGGCCTTTGTGTGCCACTGTCAATTTGAGACCTGATGTCCTCCGCTGTTAAGCAGAAAGTGTGATATTAATAGCCAATGGACGCTCTGTGCTGAATTAGAGGCCGTGGTTGGCAGAAAGCGCGGCTCACGGTGGGCTTCGTGTACAGGGCTTATATAATTGGCCTTCACGTGTCACCTGGTTGACTTATGTCACTGGTTTCTCTTTGGATAAAACTAAGGCACCTATTAAACTTATATCACTGTCAACATTAATTTCACCTTTCCCCCATAATGATATGGGGATGTGATTCTTGAATTGTAATGGTCACATTGTCCTTGCTCCGCTGTTATTTTAGATATGACTCATTTTAGAGCTAAAACTGGAGCACTCATAGAGAAGAGACCTCTGCCAGGAATCTTGGGGGTTAGTCTGGGGACATTCCAGTTAAGGGGTGACTGCTATACATAATGAGTTATGATCGCCGATGTTTAATTAGTTATTTATGAACATGAATTTAATTTTCTGACTGACTTCTAAAAGGCGCATTATCTCTTACTTGACCTAAATGAAATAAATAAGTACATAAAGTCATGAATAATTTGTCTAACCTTTCATTGCATTATGAGATGGTGGCTGAGTGGATAGTACTTTAGCCTCACAGCCTCACAGCAAGAAGGTTCTGTGTTTGAGTCCTGAGTTTGCATGTTTCTCCCTGTGTGTCCTGGTGGCTTTTCTCTGGACACTCAAAACATATATGCAAAATGGATAAAATATTCAAGCTAAGACTCTTAAAGATACAGATACAGATTTAAAGATACAGGATTGAAGGATGGGTCAAACGCAAACTAATTTTTCCATGGGGACAATTAAGTATAGCTTAGTCTCAACTTTAGCCTTAACCGTATGTGGTAATCGGGTGGTTCTATATTGTGATAAAAGTTAAATTAAGAAGAACCAACAACGCCACTGGAGATGAATCCAGAAAAAATAATAATTCAACAAAAAAAGGACACATAGGTACGTTCATTGATGAGGCAGTGCTGAATAAGTTACATCATTTATTTTCGGTTAACAGTTTAACTGGTGGTATTTACAGTCTGTGATCATCTCTAGTCACATTACGTAAAGTACACATGGTCACAATATACATGTTCCAAATGTAAAAGAAAACAGAAAACAGAAAATAGTAAACCAAAAACGGAAAACGGTGATTAACAGGGCGAGTGAAAGGGTCAGTGTCGTTGGATCTTCACAGTCCAAGACGCACCACGTTAGGCCCCCCACGACAAGCCATTACGTTCCTGCCCGACCCGCCCAGTACCAGCTACACCGAGGGCCCCAGCTGGGGACATGACCACCTTGCAGCCGGCTACACGGAGGACCCCGGCACCGCCAGCTGAACCACACTTGAAATGGGCCGCCATGGAGGGTGGCGACATGCGGCGTGCAGCATCCAACGGCACTAAAGAACACAATCGCTAATCTTAAAAGTACTGAAATACACAGATTTTGCGGGACATTGAGAAAGATGTTACCTGGCCCTCATGAGACAACCCTCGCGACCAACCGGAATGCGGAAGTGGCAGACATGGGACGCAAGAGCTAGGGAGTTTTTACAGTGCAGATGTGCGCCATCTGCCGGCGTGATGGGCACACTGCTACACGTAACTTAACCCCAACTAAAACGTAACCTTAATTTAATCTTAACTTAAGTTTGGACTTAACCATATTTAACCTTGAACCAAACCTTAAGTCTAACATTAACATAACTTAGCTTTTTTAAACAAAGTTGACATCCTTTTCAGATTTCATACTTATTTTTACAAGAATAGCCCTGCAGCTCCAAGTGGAAAAGCACCGTTATACGCTGCATTATTCTTAAAACAGCTGAATATGTTCACTTATTCCTACCCAGCCTCTAATGGTTGACAACAGTGTGTCTAAAAGCATACATAAATCCTTTGTCAGTGTTATGTATATGAGCCATTATCTTATGACCGTGCCGCTCTCAGACGTACTGTAGCATCCTGGCTCTGGCACTGCAGACTCGTCCATGGTTGGAGTAATTAGTAGAAGAGGCTGAGGCAAAGCATGGAGGAGGTTATTGTTTACCGTGGCCGAGTACACAGTGTGATGGGATGGCCTGCTTGACTGATGATGCAAGAACTTAGCCCAGTGTCAATGCATCGATCCACAGAGATGCCCAGCCAATAACGCAAACAGCTCTGAGATTGTCCGCTCTAGCGATGTCTTTTCCCCCCCTAACAAGGCACAGCTACATAGGCTACAATTACCATTTTTGTACAGCCTTGCACTAACTATTCAGTGTAATTCAATGTAATAAATTAGCAAGGCCAGCGGCTATTACATTATTGACGGTGTAAGCTCCAGGTTTTCTACTAAAGCCTCGAGTAATTATATGATTGAGTGCACTAAAAGAACTTTGGATAGGTCAAGGATGTACTGTAAGCGCTGAAGAGAAGCTAGGTTTAAAATGCTCTCAAAACAGGGCCAAGTTTAATAGTAAAACAGTTTTGCAATGTCAACTAGGGCATTAGGGTAGAATAATAAGAGGTCACTGGGGATGACAAAACACCCACATTAATGAAAATTTATATTAGCAACACAAGAGACTGTAAATGTGTCATTACTGCTGTTACACGTGCAAACCATTTGTAATAAAACTGCAAATCAAGACGCAAGTTAAGACAGGACTTAATGAATTGTATCCTTCAATGGAGCTCCAGTCGAGCCCACTTCAAAGCTCGCCGAGGTTTAGGAAGAACATTTTTCATACATTTTACCCATAGACATTTTTGTCATACTCAAACATAATAGTTTGTGTGTCTAATTTAGCCATTTATAACATTTCAAAAGTATATTATGGATTCAATTATGTGTCATGAGCCACGAGTAAGCTGAAAATTTGTTTTTAGAAGTGAGCTGGGCGAGCTTTTTAGCACTAGATTCCTGGTCAGGACAGGAGTACCTAGCTGGAGGATTACGATAGACTGTTGTGCATGATTTAGGCTGGGCAGGTTGACATTTGAGCATCCAAAGCAAACCATGCAGAAAACAACTCCACAAAGAAATACTTTCCCATTTAGATCCAGAATATTAGTAACTGGATACTACAGCTTTCCATCACACATTGTATAAATTACTACAATGTGGCACTATCATTTAATAAACCTTGGCGTGTGAATAAAGTGCAAAAAATAAGTACAGTTTTAGTGTTTTGTTGTTCAAGGCAATTTCAATGGAATTTAAATCAGGGATGTTTTTTAGCAGAAGCAGAGGCTAGGTCAGACTTGAATTTTAATATTCCAAGGTATTACATCCACCAAGTAATTTACAAATAATAAAACATCTTTGACCATGTAGTGAACCTGACCTCTCGACACTGTGTTTTGGCTGTGCATACTGGATAAATTATTCATATGTATTTGCATCCAGCTAAGCAATGCACACTTTGTTTATGCAAGTGAGACGGCCGCACTGTATGGCGGTGTTTTGCATTAAATGAAGCAGGTTGCTCCTATCACCTGGTCCCGGGGCTCTCGGGGGTCCACTGCTCATTGAGGCCTGACAGAGAGCTGTGTCTGCAGAGGGGACGGGAGGCTGGCCCAGATCTGACACTCCGCGCTTAGGTTTTGGAGAGCAGCAGGGACCGCAGTAATTACTGACAATACTATCTCCAGCATAGGCCTGTTGCAGTGCGCCTCCGAGCCATAGAGTCCACTCCGCTGGGATTTCCCCTTCTCAGTGTATGCAAGCTTTCAAATGCAAGCAAACAGTGTGATAAATGGCATGCTTGTTAAGACTGGCTGTGATGCAATGAGTCCATGCACTTTTTTTGTTGTGCCCTAGTATTGAGGTTCAAAAGTATATCGTTTTAAAGGGAGGAATTATTGTATTGTTTTTGTTAATGTAATGTAAAGGTAGGTAATTGCAAGCTTTTTTATGCCTTGTTTTATTGTAGCAGTGGCTCAAGAAACAGAGGCTGCGTCGGAATGTCCGAACTGCTCCCTATATATGGTGCTACAGCCATTTGTAGTGCTGTCCGGATGTCCAGCTGGTGAATAACCAGTGCACTCAAAAAATGTGGCAGACTTTTTTCACTCAGACACTAGAGTAACATGACCCGAGGCGAGGAGAAAGTAGTGAGCGGAGTGTCACCCTGTGATTGAGGGCACTATAGTCTGCTAAATAGTGCAGGACTATGTAGTGAACGAGGGGTGAGGGACTCAACTGATCCAACCTGACTGTGTTCAACCTGTGACCCAGTGTCCAGACCTGACCACTGTCTTTGACCATTCAGACCTCTGCGTGCACGTATTCATGTGTGTGTGCAGGTCCATGGTCAAACCTCACGCACGCCTCATTCAAACACATTTACATAAGAGTCTGAAGCACAATGGAAACAATATCTGCAAAATACGGTCTAAACAGCATTAAATGTAAGGGATTAAAACACTGTCATTTTATAAGTTGAATTGAGAGGAATGAGACTCACTTGTATTTGTATTTGCCATAAAGCCATCGATGTGACTGCTGCTGGCTCCTCCCTCTCTGTCCGTGACACAACGTGGGTTCATGTACGCAGATTCCAGCTGCAGGTGGGATCTATAAACCACAAACTGCGAGGTGGAAAGCGCACAGTGTTTTAAAAATCAGGAGTTTGCGTGGTGTACGCCTCTGGAGGCCACTTAGATTACACTTGCTCAGCAACATTCCGACACAATCCTTTATAGCTGAGGCCTGATCTCTGGAGAGACGACTCCACTCAGAGTCAGAGAGAATGTTATTGAAAGTTTTTTGAAGAATCAAAACATCTGTGAATGAAGATAGTTACATTTAATGCCATATGTGGGACATTCTTGGCAAAGCAATATAATCTCTATGAAGGAGGCAGACTTTTTAAATAAAGCACTTCCCAATGACCCTGCTCATGTAGAGGTATGATGATGTCTTGTGGTGGAATGCGTTGTTTTTGTTTAGGTATTTAAATGTTACTGTAGGTACTTTTCTTATGTTTGAGACGTACTAAATTGGCTGAGAAATTATTTTCAAGCACATTCAAGGTGGCATTACGCCAAAAGGTTTTTGAGTTCAAGTCCTGTTTTGCAGCACACACAATTATATAATAAGACTGCTAAAGTTATTAAATTGATTCAGCTGCTTTTGCTGTCAAAAATCAGAAGAAGCCTTCATTGACTTCACCCCATTTGACTCCGAAATCATTCTGTAAATATGTGGGTAAAACATTACTTTTGTCACTGCAAAACATTTTTAAAGGGGTACTTTTACTTATGTGATACTTTGGTTTGTGTACTATATGATGGTTTCTCTCTGCTGTGTCCTTGTGTCTGGTGTGGTCTCTATGCTGAAACACACACACATTACCCACTATGTCACAGTGAAGTGAATGAATATTTAACAACAATGTAAATCAAAGAAAATTGCTGAATACATTATTAATCCCTTAATTCCCATCAAAGTTGGCTTTCAGGACGCCAGCAGTGTCTATATGCAATGAGACACATCACACATTACATGACTTTATACATTTAAGACGGGGATCTGTCGTTTCACTTATATTCAAAATGAGAAAATTGCTGATTGATGGAATAAACTACAAATCAAACTAGAACCAAAAGGATACATATTCTGCAAACCAATCCATCCACTCATTAGGATGTAGTTTTGCTCTCCACAACATGTCAGTGTAGAAAAGTAGCAGCAACAGGCAAAGGAAAGGGAAATACTGAAATGCCGGCAGCTATAGTCCTTATTTTAAGTCAAGTTTGTGTTCGGGGAGAGTTAATAGTCTGGAGAGGCATGATAAATGTATTTTTATCCCCAGCGCTCCACAGCTGTTTATCATGATGACTTCATTGCGGTGCTGATGTTAGTACCAGCAAAGTGCCTGAGTGCGATCGGCTCAATATGGCAAATGTATACACAAATAGCATTGGTGAGGCACTATATCTCCCTCCATATGTTTGCAACTATAGGCCTGTTTTGGCCCGGGTCCAATTGTCTGGAGGAAGAGATACAAAGAAAAACCTAAGCAGCAGCATCAGCAACAGCGAGTGGGATTTCTAGGGCAGAGCGCAGGGGAGCCATGCCCGGATTAGTCGAGGCAATGGGAAAAATGAAGTAAATGGTGTATTGATTTTCTTCCCACTCGCGCGCAGAACATTATAGTATGTGACGAGATCTTAATAAAGACTGAGGCCGTAATGAGATGGCACCTACACTGTCTCGGGGAAGAATGTAATCTATAACAGCTTTCACAGTCGAATCAGTTCATTCAGGGGAGCGAGTGGATGAGGATTTTTGCCAAGGTTTAGTGCTGTCGGCCTTGGGGCATATACAGTAGGTAGAGTGGACACAAATTGTACTCGAATAGGAGTATAAGTACAACCAAAATATGTTGTGTAAGCTATTTTGTGTAAGCGTTGACAAAACCAAACCAATGCAAACATGGATCTATAATCTATAGAGAGGCTAAATCTATATGGTAAATTGACAAAAGTTCAATTTGATCATTTAACAATATTATTTTAGCTGCCCCCCATCTGTATTCAAGAGTATTGGCCTGTAGAATGTTGTGATGTCATCTGACACTCAGCAATAGGAGACGGACAATAATGAAATCATAATTCTGATCCATTATTTCATATTAATACATAAAAACGTAAGATTCAACTGAATGAAATCCAGATTTTTGATATTGTCTTTGTACATCAAGGTTTAAATAACTGCCCAATCAAGTGCTGACTTTTGCCGTGGGCTGTTCAATCCATAGTTGCAACAGGTTTGATTGACAGCTAGCATGGAACCTCCCAGGAAGGGGCATGATTGCCAGGAAATGCGCTGTTGGATTTCCAAATAGCTGGAAATAAATTGCAGCCAAACAGTATGAAGTCGCTTTGTCCACTGATGTATGGAGTCTATGGACCATAATGCTACAGTGCTCACAGCTGATTGGTCCATATCGTCGTTTGCTAACTAAACCAGATCTTACCCTGCATGGTCCAGAGCAGGAGCCGTGTGGAGCCTGTTACTGTGGTGATTTTCACAGAACTAAACCAAACTTCTTTCCAAGTTGTGTCAAATCCAGAGGAGAAAAATATGAATACTGAAAATGAACAATAATGTGTGTGTAATGTGAGCTTAAGTCTATTAAATTATATGTACTTGCATTACATTTATTTGAACTCTTTTCTGCTGCTGTTATTTTATGATGTGTATTTAGTTCAGGATTTACTGTCTCCTTATTCATTTATTTAGAATCCTGAACCTTTTATGTTTTGTGCCCCATCCAAAATACACCTCACAATCTTTTACTCAATCATTTTCAGTTCACTAGTTTATACTACTACCATTTTGTCACACATTGTACTCCACTTTAAGAGCATTACATGGCATTACTCTTTTTATTGTATCGTTAAACACAGCAAGTGGACACGGACAAGTATATTAATGAGTTGCATTGGTCCAGATTGATCACGGAGATTATCAAAAGCATTTGCAAGTGAAGTGTGAGAGAGCCTATTGATGGCGAAATCTCGTCAAGGATGAAGAGGCCTGCCACATTTGGCTTTTAGCACTTTTTACCATCTACAACATACAAGCTTTTGTTGTATTCTAAGAACTGCCAGAATCAAAGCTTACAGTAGAAATCTCTTAAAGCTTACAAGAAGAGAGGTTGAGCCAGATGGACTTGAAAACCTCCCAAAATGATCACGCAGGTTCACATAAATGTCCTTGGAAGACTCTGTGTTTTGCCTGTCAGTTTGTCTTCCAAGGCCACCATTAAGCGGAGATGGTGACAACATGGAAGGCCAGTCAAGTTGGGTTTGTTATTTCTGCCTCTTTGTGATGAAAACAGGATTAGCTCAAGGTCGGTTCACCCGCACTTCATCCTCCAATTCATTTCCCGGAACGGATTTCTTTTGATGAGGTGTTTTGGTAGCTGAAAGAATTCTAAAATCTGAAGAATAAAGTTTCAGTCCTGTTTTTTGTCATCCCCCCTTTCCTGGCAAAGGTAGAATTTTGTGAAGACTGATCAAGAAAAACAGTTGACAAAGTTATTGTGTTGTTATTGTTGGATAAATGTGGCATGGGGGAGTAGTTGGGATGTGGGATTAATTATTAGCCGTTGTCAATAACACCACTGCTGGGACAAACTCAAAAGGCACAAACAGGTTTATTCAAACTTCTAACACGAGGCAGAGACAGAACCTCATATTATAAAATACACTTTGGTTCGAACATAATCTAAATAAAACCATTTCAATTTGTGAGTATAGTTGTAAATCATTAAGGAAAACGCAGCCAAACAAAACCAATGATTTACCGTTAAAACATGTCATAAATATTTACAGTGTGTGAGTGCTTCTGTGGAGAAATAACCCGGCCACGGACTTAAATAGGGCAATTGGCGGCTGAGAGCTCTTTAGGCACGTCTAGTAATTTTGCATTAACACAAAACTTTGCAAATATAAGTGCCAAAAACAGCTCTCATCATGCACAACCATGGCAAACCAATTTATGTTACGCGTTTGAGTTTCAGACAAGAGGAACTGCGCTGCTCGTAATTTATTTGCTCTTTGCAGGGCACAAATAAACACATTGACGCTCCAGCGGTTTTTACTTCCATTTTAACGCGGCGGATCAAAATAAAACAACACAAGCAGGTCCGCGGTGGAGGGTGGTAGTTTATCATCTCTGCTGATCTGAAACGAGTGAGTACAAGTCCAAATACATGTGATATTTGTATGTTTCTTAACCTGCCTCTCCTCGCCTGCTCCTCGTCTTTATTGAACTGCAGCGACGACTACACACAGACTTCTCCAGATGTGTTATTGGGATCTTTGAGATTCTAATCACCTCAATCAAAGTTCCTGGGTTTACATGCATTTAGATATATAGCTGGGTGCTTTTCCTGCCGTGCATGTAAACGTAGTGAGTGGAAGCTGCAGAAGAGCACTTTAGTAAGTACAAAGAGCATAAAAACAACGGCTTTGATCCACCTCCAACAGCTGGATTGCGACTTAAGGTGACCACAATGTTCTAACTAATCAGTAAGTCCCATCAACAGGACGCAAGAGACTGGAAACACATCAACATCAGTGAGTTCAATGGACACAGGATATGGAATGCGTTATAGCCAAAACTACATAAGATAAGATAAGATATTCCTTTATTGTCCCACATGGGGAAATTTCATTGGTGCAACGCAGGTAGATACAGAGATAGATACAGAAGAACAGATCACTTATAGGAAGTCTGAAAAACACTTTCAGTAGAAGATCTCCTATAAATAAATTAAAAAAACTCCCATAGACAAATAAATAAATAAATACATAAATACCATTGCATGTGATCACGACAGTAATTGCGCATGAATATGTGTCACGACAGCACATAGATTGCACATGAATTTCACATGAATTGCACATGAATTCCAACAGCAATTGCACATATGACAGAGTTGCACATCAGTATTAGGTTAGGTCAGTATTGCGAGTGTTCAGTACTAACAGTTTTTGTTATAAAGTCTGACAGCAGCAGGAAGGAAAGACCTACGGAACCTTTCCTTCGCACATCGAGGGTGGATCAGACTCTCACTGAAGCTGCTCTCCAGAGCAGAGAGAGTGTCCTGCAGGGGGTGACACTCATGGTCCAGCATAGATGTGAATCTAGCCAGGACCCTCCTGTCCCCCACCTCCTGCACCGAGTCCAGAGCACAGCCCAGGACGGAGCTGGACTTCTTGATGACTCTGTCCAGCCTCTTCCTCTCCCTCTCTGTGATGCTGCTGCTCCAGCAGGCCACACCGTACAGGAGGGCTGATGCCACCACAGAGTCGTAGAAGGTCTTCAGGAGTGGCCCTGTCACTCCAAAAGACCCGAGTCTCCTCAGGAGGTAGAGCCGACTCTGGCTCTCCCTGTACAGTGCGTCTGTGTTATGAGTCCAGTCCAGTTTGTGGTTCAGATGAACACCCAGGTACTTGTATGAGTCCACTCTCTCAATGTCCCGTCCCTGGATGTTCACTGGTGAGGGGGCAGTGGGGTGGCGTCTGCAGAAATCCACCACCATCTCCTTGGTCTTCCCCGCGTTGATGAGGAGGTGGTTCCGCTGACACCAGTCCACAAAGTCCTGCGCCAGTCCTCTGTATTCCGCGTCATCGTCGTCCGTGATGAGTCCGATGATGGCAGAGTCGTCAGAGAACTTCTGCAGGACACAGCTGTCCGTGTCATGTCTGAAGTCTGCAGTGTAAAGGGTGAAGAGAAAGGGCGCGAGGACAGTGCCCTGGGGCGCCCCCACACTGCAGGTCCGAGTGTCAGACACACAGTTCCGGGCTCTCACAAACTGGGGTCGGTCTGTGAGGTAGTCCAGGATCCATTCTGCCAGGTCATACTCCACACCAGCCGTCTCCAGCTTGTCCCTCAGGAGCAGCGGCTGGATGGTGTTGAAGGCACTGGAGAGATCGAAGAACAGGATCCTCACAGAGCTGCCAGGCTTTTCCAGGTGAGAGAGAGAGCGGTGCAGCAGGGAGATGACGGCGTCCTCCACTCCGATGCCAGACCGATATGCAAACTGCAGCGGGTCCATGGCTGAGCTCACGGTGGAGCGGAGGTGGTCCAGGACTAGCCGCTCCAGTATCTTCATCAGGTGGGACGTGAGAGCCACTGGCCTGAAGCTGTTGAGGTCTTTGGGGCGCGGTGTCTTAGGCACAGGTACCAGACAGGAGGTCTTCCAGACCTGTGGTACCACCCTCAGCTTCAGGCTCATGTTGAAGACATGCTCCATAACTCCACACAGTTCATCTGCGCAGGACTTAAGGAGCCTGGGGCTGATGCCATTAGGTCCTGCTGCCTTCCTCACTTTAATCCTCTTCAGCTCACTCCTCACCTGTGCTGCTGTGACAGTCAGTGGTTGGCAGGGGGACCGTGTGCTGGGGGGATGGGTGAGTCCAGGCGAAGTGGGGAGCTGATGGTCCGGGGCAGATAAGCGAAGAGGAACAGATGCAGGGCATTGTCCAGCTGTGGAAGAGGGAGCATGCAGCTGTGCAGGGGGAGGGGCGGGTGACCGATCAAACCTCAAGAAGTGAGCATTTAAATCATTCACCCACTGTAGATCCCCCTCTGTCTGGGCAGGGGGGATTTTGAAGCCCGAGATGGTTTTCAGGCCTTCACACTCCTCCACACTCCCTGAATGTTCTTTTGCTGCAGCTGCTCCTCCATCCTCCTCTTGTAGCCGGCCTCAGCCTGCCTGATCCTCCTCCTCAGCTCCTTCTGCACAGTCCTCAGCTCCTCCTTGTTCCCTGACCTGAAGGCTCTCTTCTTCTCCTTCAGCAGAGCCTTCAGTTCACGGTTAATCCATGGCTTGTTGTTTGGAAAACACCGCACCGTCCGGGAGGGAACAATGTTCTCAAAACAGAAGTTGATGTAGTCCGTGATGCACTCTGTGATGGTGTTGATGTCCTCCCCATGTGGGTCATAAAGCTCAGTCCAGACAGTGGTGCTGAAGCAGTCCCTCAGAGCCTCCTCGCTCTCAGCAGACCACATCCTCACCTCACGGGACACCACAGGCTGCCTGCGCACGATGGGTTCATACACAGGCCTCAGATGTACAAGGTTGTGGTCCGAGCTGCCCAGGGGAGGGAGGGGGGAAGAGGAATAAGCCTCCTTGGTGTTGGCAAAAAACAAGTCCAATGTTCTATTCTCTCTGGTGGGGCAGGTAACATACTGGGTGTATGTTGGTAGGACAGAAGAGGGAGAAGCGTGGTTAAAGTCACCAGAGATGCGGAAGAGAGCCTGTGGATGCTGTGTTTGCAGCCTACAAGTGCAGGAGAGCAGTGCTTCACAAGCATTTTCAGCATTGGCAGACGGGGTCACATAGACTGCGATTAAAATCACATGTGAGAACTCCCGGGGCAGATAGTATGGCCTCATGCCAATAGCCAATAGTTCAATATCCTTGTTACATAGCTGCTCCCTCACTGTGCAGTGTTCGGGTTTGGACCAGCTCGTGTTCACATACACCGCCAGACCGCCTCCTCTTTTCTTCCCGGATTCTCTAGTTCTGTCCGCCCGCAGCAGATGAAAATTGTCCAAACCTACAATAGAGTCTGGCATTTCTGCTGTTAACCAGGTCTCTGTGAAAATCAAGACGCTGCTGTCCCTATAAATCCTCTGGGACCGCATGAGGCTCGCTATTTCCGTCATTTTATTTTGAAGGGACCTCACGTTACCCATGACTACGGCGGGAACCGACTTCCTGTTTTCTCCTCTCTTCTCTCGGAGTTTACGTCCAGCCCGTCTGCTTCGTTGCGTTTTCCTTAGGATGTCCGCCGGGATAACGTGACGATCTCCGGGTAAGACGACAGTTCTCCGCAGTTTCATGAGTTCCTCCTTTGTGTAAACGCGGTACGGCGCCGGGCGGGGGGCGGGGCCGGAGCCGGGGGACTCAGAGCCAAGACACATCGCAACGACACGACGAAAACACTCAATCCAGCCGAATAAAGTCAAAACAAGTTAATTTAAAGCGATTCCAGTGCGTGTCCCGATCGTTCGTGAAGTTCCTCTTTCATATAAACGTGTATATCAACGTGTACCGACGACACGCTGTACTTTAGCGCGGCCGGAGGGCGCGGGGGGGGGCTGGTGGGCTCGCTCGGAGCTAGCTCACGTCACAACAACACAACGAACGCAACGAAAAACGCTCAAATCCAGCCGAAAAAAGTCAAAAACAGTTGAATTAAAAAATTATTATTCCAGCGCGTGTCCCTATCGTACAGTAAAATAGTTAAAATATACTAATTATATTTACAAAATATAGGAGATAAAGCACAATAAGTGTGAGAAAGAAGAGAGAGCGTTTACACCGGGCTGCCAGCTGTACCAGCGCCTTATGACCTTGTATTAAAGCATACAAACCTGAGTAATAAACCTGAAATACTAAATTTAACTGCTATTCTAACTGTTTACCACTATCTGACACTGACTGAAACTACTAACCTACTACATCGTCACAAACAGTAAAACGGAGATTTAAGATGGCGACGACGCAGCCTGAATCGCCCGAAACGCCAAGGACTCAAGAAAGAGGTGAGAGGATCCACACACAGGAGAGACATGATGAGAGATGCTTAATAAAGAGAGAGAAATGTCTCACCAGAGGACAAAACAGCAGTAATATCAGCTTGAGTTCAAACGTTCAACTTTCCAACATCTTTGCAATCCATAAATCCATTTTGCCAAACTACAAACTGTTGTTACAAATGTACATTAAATCACAATTAATTCCTTAGCATAACAGTATTGTATCGAGCAATCACAAACCATATGGAGGAATGTAAACAGCGTGTAGTATGTAGGTGAGGTTCAGAGGTCACAGCGAGCCTACTGTCCCAGCAGATTGTGAACCCTGCCATTTCAAGACGCTGACAGATTGTTTGGGGCATTTAAAAGGCCGCCTTCTTCCATAATTACAACTGCAAGTACCGTTCCGACACAGACGTCCTTCGTGCATACAGTATGTTTTCATTTGAGTTTGTTGGGGAAGTGCAGAAAGTACTATAGTTCGAGAAACACTTGAAAAGGACACTCGTCTAGCTTTTGAGCTGTGGGTAAGAGATGCGTCATGATGCGCCTGATGAAATTCTGAAGGGGTGCGCGTAATCTGGCGCCCGGAGCAGTTCAAACACTTTGTCCAGGTGCATGCATATTTGACAGTGCGAAAAATCCAGGGCGAGATGAGCCATAGCGTTGCTGAAGGGAGTCTCCACATTTCAGTTTCATGGACTCTTTGCTCCACGCACATGGCAAGTAAAGCAGCGGTGGAAAATACAGCGCGACAACAGGTTTTCTTTTCTTTCTCTTTACATAATATGAGAGGGAAGTGGAATCAGAAAATAAACTTCAAATATAGCCGCAAGCGGCAATGATCGGCCCTCGCCACGCCGCCGCCACACCGCCGCCACGCCGCAAGAGGAGGGGGCGCTAACGTGCCCCAATTGTCCTTTTATTATGCCTACTGCTGAATCTGTGACGCTGTCACATCTTCTCCCCTTTGTTTTACCATCAAAAAGCTATTTTATTTTGAATTCTTGGCAAAATGTGCACAGACACCGTGACTCTTTGAATGAAAATGTGGATAACTTTTGATGGTCCTGAAGATGAGTCTCACCAAATTTCAGGTTAATATATCTAACGCCCTGGGAGGAGTTTGTGAAAGTCTAAAGTGTAAACATGTTCTGGCGATTTCCCCATTGGAATAACATGAAAGGTTTCGGTCATCGTTACGGCAACGCCATAACAATTATGACATGGGTCTCATTGACTTTTTTGATGGGGATGCCAAAATTGAGTTGTGTGTCAAATTTCATATAATTTCGCAAAACTAAACATTTAACCTCCATATAAAATCTGTAGGGGGCGCTGTGGCGCCAAATGAATTTATTTCACTTCAAGTAGGTTTAGGGCAAAGAGTTTAACAACTGATTCTAATTTGACGCAATTCGGACTTTATCTGCGCAAACGGCAGAAATTTTAAATATGGGAGATTTCTGAAATTCTAGCTACAGTTTGCGGCTTCGCCGCACAGAGACCGTGAGAGGTATCAATGTAATTTGGATAACTTTTGATGTCCCACTCCTCAGTAGCATTTTCACCAAATTTCAGCTTTTTAGGGCCAACGCCCTGGGAGGAGTTCGTAAAAGTACGACGTTTGGAAAAACTCCGAAGTCATGTTTAGCCATTTTTGAAGCAATATGGCCGACATTTGGTTGGGCGGACGGCGTTGGCGTAATAATATTTTTTACTTCTCTTGTCACCATCTACCTCGGCGCCAAATTTCATGATTCTACGATCAGATTTTTTTTGGGTCATTTCCCATCTCTCAATGCATTTTTGGTACATTTGGGGGCGCTGACGCGCCAATTTTTTTTGTTTTAGAAAAGGGAAATAGCCAGAATGTAGAGAGGCACGATTTTTAGAGGTGTGAACATTTTTGTGACTTTTCGTCAATGTTCACTGGGTGAAAAATAGGGGGGTTGGTCCCGAGAAGAAGAAGAAGAAGAAGAATTAAAGCCGCAAGCGGCATCCAACGGCCCTCGCGGGCCGCCGGCCTTCCGACTCTGCTCTCTGCATTTTACAGAGATGGCGCTAACGCAATTGTCTAAGAACTAAGACAGCGACACATTGGACATGTACAATGCTGTGCTTAACCAGTGCAAATGAACACAAATGTCGGTCAAATGTGCAGCTCCAGCGCACAGAGACCGTGACACTTGGAATAAAAATATGGATAACTTTTGATGCTCCACTTGTGTAGATTATTTTTCCCAAATATGAGCTTGATCGAGCTATTGCCCACAGAGGACTTCATTAAAGTGTGAAGCGTAAATGTGAACATTTCAAGGATTTGGTGTTTTTCCCATTTGTGACAATATATTTGCAGCTCCACGGCACAGAGACCGTACCACTTAAAATCAAAATATGGATAACTTTTGATGCCCCATTTGTGTAGATGATTTCCCCAAATATGAGCTTGATCGGGCAATCGGCCTAGGAGGAGTTTGTTAAAGTGTGAAGCGTGAAAATGTGGTCATTTTAGAGATTTCGCTGTTTTCCCATTTCTGACATATATTTGCGGGTCCGCCACACAGAGACCGTAGCACTTAGAATCAAAATATGGATACCTTTGGATGGCCCGCTTGTGTAGATGATTTCCCCCAAATATGAGCTTGATCGGACAATCGCCCTAGGAGGAGTTTGTTAAAGTGTGAAGCGTAAAAATGTGGTGATTTGAGCGATTCTACGATTTTCCCATAAGGATAACATGGGATGTTTCTGTCAACGCTACGGTTACGCCGTACAAAATATGACTTTGGCTCTCATACTTTTATGATCAGGATGGCAAATTAGAATTTTGTTCAAAATATCATGTCATTTGGAAAAACTCTATTGTTTATAGGCCACTCTGAAGGCCAAATAGTCAGAATTCTGGGAAACGTTTGCGGCTCCGTCGCACAAAGACCGTAAAAGTTATCCTTAAAATTTGGATAACTTTAGATACACCACTTGTCTAGAGGACGTACACCGATTTTGAGGTTGGTGGGCAAAACGCACTAGGAGGACTTCGTTAAAGTGTAAAACATAAAAATGTGGTAATTTGAGAGATTTTGTGGTTTTCCCATAGGGATAACATGGGAGGTTTCTGTCATCGCTACGACTACGGCGTAAAAAATTAGGCATTTTTGTGATTGGCTTTTGTGATCGGGACGGCAAAATAGAATTTTGGGTAAAGTTTAGACAATTTTGGTAAAACTAATTTTTGACCTTCAATGTTAATTTAAAGGTCACTCTGTAGGGGGCGCTATCACTGCCATTTCAATTTTGTCATCATAAACTGGTCCAAACTAGAAAGTTTAACAACTGATTCAAATTTGGTCCTAATCGGACTGGTTTTGATCAAATGGGAGCAATTTTTAGACCTGCAATATTCCAAAATAAGTTGTCCAACTTTGCGGCTGCGCCGCACACAGACCGTAAAAGGTATATCAAAAAATTGAATAACTTTAGATGCCCCACTTGTCCAGAGGACGTACGCCGATTTTGAAGTCGGTGGGCAAAACGCCCTAGGAGGAGTTTGTCAAAGTTTGACGTAAACAAAATGGCTAACTCAGCTTGTTTTCATTTTCAAAGGAAGATGGCGGCCATAGGGTAAGTTTGGGGGCGTGGCCACAATGATTTTTTTTGTTTATCCTCACGAGAGGAATGCGTGTCCCGAATTTCGTAGCTTTACGCCAAAGTTGACCTCGGGGCGTCTCCCATAGGCGCAATGTATTTTGACTTTTGTCGGTGGCGCTGTCGCGCCATTTTTTAACGAAAAAAAAAATGGCCCAGAAAAAATAAAATTTTTCGCCGATTCTGAATTTTGGGCAAAGTTTGGTGAGTTTTTGAGCATGTTCAGGGGGTCAAATTAGAGATCAAAGCGCTGAAGAAGAACAAGAAAAATTAAAGCCGCAAGCGGCATCCAACGGCCCTCGCGGGCCGCCGGCCTTCCGACTCTGCGCTTTTGACTTGATAAAGATGGCGCCCTTATTGTGTGTTGAATAAAAAAAGAACTTGACAGACGGCGACACATTGGACATGGCCAATCCAGTGCAAATGAACACAAGTGTCAGTCAAATTTGCTGCGCCGCCGCACAGAGACCGTAGCACTTGGAATAAAAATATGGATAACTTTTGATGCCGCGCTTGTGTAGATGATTTTCCCCAAATATGAGCTTGATCGAGCTATTGCCCACAGAGGAGTTCATTAAAGTGTGAAGCGTAAATGTGAACATTTCAGAGATTTCGCTGTTTTCCCATTTCTGACATATATTTGCGGGTCCGCCACACAGAGACCGTAGCACTTAGAATCAAAATATGGGTAAGTTTTGATGCCCCGCTTGTGTAGATGATATTCTCCAAATATGAACTTGATCGGACAATCGCCCTAGGAGGAGTTTGTTAAAGTGTGAAGCGTAAAAATGTGGTGATTTGAGCGATTCTACGATTTTCCCATAAGGATAACATGGGATGTTTCTGTCATCGCTACGGTTACGCCGTACAAAATATGACTTTGGCTCTCATACTTTTATGATCAGGATGGCAAATTAGAATTTTGTTCAAAATATCATGTCATTTGGAAAAACTCTATTGTTTATAGGCCACTCTGAAGGCCAAATAGTCAGAATTCTGGGAAACGTTTGCGGCTCCGTCGCACAGAGACCGTAAAAGTTATCCTTAAAATTTGGATAACTTTAGATGCACTACTTGTCTAGAGGACGTACACCGATTTTGAGGTTGGTGGGCAAAACGCACTAGGAGGACTTCGTTAAAGTGTAAAACATAAAAATGTGGTAATTTGAGAGATTTGGTGGTTTTCCCATAGGGATAACATGGAAGGTTTCTGTCATCGCTACGACTACGCCGTAAAAAATAAGGCATTTTTGTGATTGGCTTTTGTGATCGGGACGGCAAAATAGAATTTTGGGTAAAGTTTAGACAATTTTGGTAAAACTAATTTTTGACCTTCAATGTTAATTTAAAGGTCACTCTGTAGGGGGCGCTATCGCGCCCATTTCAATTTTGTCATCATAAACTGGTCCAAACTAGAAAGTTTAAGAACTGATTCAAATTTGGTCCTAATCGGACTCTTTTTGATCAAATGGGAGCAATTTTTAGATCTGCAATATTCCAAAATAAGTTGTCCAACTTTGCGGCTGCGCCGCACACAGACCGTAAAAGGTATCTCAAAAAATTTAATAACTTTAGATGCCCCACTTGTCCAGAGGACGTACGCCGATTTTGAAGTCGGTGGGCAAAACGCCCTAGGAGGAGTTCGTCAAAGTTTGACGTGAACAAAATGGCTAACACAGCGTGTTTTCATTTTCAAAGGAAGATGGCAGCCATAGGGTAAGTCTGGGGGCGTGGCCACAATGATTTTTTTTTTTGTCCTCACGAGAGGAATGCGTGTCCCGAATTTCGTAGCTTTACGACAAAGTTGACCTCGGGGCGTCTCCCATAGGCGCAATGTATTTTGACTTTTGTCGGTGGCGCTGTCGCGCCATTTTTTAACGAAAAAAAAAATGGCCCAGAAAAAACAAAATTTTTCGCCGATTTTGAATTTTGGGCAAAGTTTGGTGAGTTTTTGAGCATGTTCAGGGGGTCAAATTAGAGTTCAAAGCGCTGAAGAAGAACAAGAAAAATAATAATAATAATAATAATAATAATATTTTTAGCAAAAACAATATAGCCGTTTTCACTATAACAACAAATTATACATCGTTTGAAAGCTCTAAGCCTTCCCGATGCCGCCATGGGGTGGAATCATCATTACGAGCGCTTACGCGCTCGTCAGTCCCTATTCCGTCGAGATGCCCCGCCCACTCCCCATAGACTTCCATTGATTTGAGCAGATACAAGCATGGCCCATGCCTGCGGCATGGATTCTCGCGTACGGGACGATGCCAGGAGGGTTTTTGGAGGAATGCAGCGCTTCGCGCTGCTGTTGTCAACAATTAGTGAATGGGCTACGCCCATTCACTAATTGTTGACTATTTCTGTCATAGCAGGAGTAAGTATGCATGATCCATGCCTTCGGCATGGGCTAGTTCACTGTACTTGCCAGGGGCGACGGGGCACCAAACATGCGGGCTGCGCCCGCATGTTTGGTAAGACAGTTGCAACGCTGCCTTCGGCAGCGTTGCGGGAGCAATAGGCCCTCCGCCCTGCTGGGGCTCGGGCCTAATAATAATAATAATAATAATAATATTTTTAGCAAAAACAATATAGCCGTTTTTACTATAACAACAAATGATACATCGTTTGAAAGCTCTAAGCCTTCCCGATGCCGCCATGGGGTGGAATCATCATTACAAGCGCTTACGCGCTCGTCACTCCCTATTCCGTCGGGATGCCCCGCCCTCTCCCCATAGACTTCCATTGATTTGAGCAGATACAAGCATGGCCCATGCCTGCGGCATGGATTCTCGCATACGGGACGATGCCAGGAGGGTTTTTGGAGGAATGCAGCGCTTCGCGCTGCTGTTGTCAACAATTAGTGAATGGGCTACGCCCATTCACTAATTGTTGACTATTTCTGTCATAGCAGGAGTAAGTATGCATGATCCATGCCTTCGGCATGGGCTAGTTCACTGTACTTGCCAGGGGCGACGGGGTACCAAACATGCGGGCTGCGCCCGCATGTTTGGTCAGACAGTTGCAACGCTGCCTTCGGCAGCGTTGCGGGAGCAATAGGCCCTCCCCCTGCTGGGGCTCGGGCCTAATTAAAGCCGCAAGCGGCATCCAACGGCCCTCGCGGGCCGCCGGCCTTCCGACTCTGCGCTTTCGACTTGATAAAGATGGCCCCCCTTATTGTGTTGAATTAAAAAAGAACTTGACAGACGGCGACACATTCGACATGGCCAATCCAGTGCAAATGAACACAAGTGTCAGTCAAATTTGCTGCGCCGCCGCACAGAGACCGTAGCACTTAGAATATAAATATGGATAACTTTTGATGCCCCGTTTGTGTAGATGATTTTCCCCAAACATGAGTTTGATCGGACAATCGCCCTGGGAGGAGTTCATTAAAGTGTGAAGCATAAAAATGTGGTCATTTTAGAGATATCGCGGTTTTCCCATTTCTGACATATATTTGCGGGTCCGCCACACAGAGACTGTAGCACTTAGAATCAAAATATGGATACGTTTTGATGCCCCACTTGTGTAGATGATATTCTCCAAATATGAGCTTGATCGGACAATCGCCCTAGGAGGAGTTCATTAAAGTGTGAAGCGTAAAAATGTGGTGATTTGAGCGATTCTACGATTTTTCCATAAGGATAACATGGGATGTTTCTGTCATCGCTACGGTTACGCCGTACAAAATATGACTTTGGCTCTCATACTTTTATGATCAGGATGGCAAATTAGAATTTTGTTCAAAATATCATGTCATTTGGAAAAACTATATTGTTTATAGGCCACTCTGAAGGCCAAATAGTCAGAATTCTGGGAAACGTTTACGGCTCCGTCGCACAGAGACCGTAAATGTTATCCTTAAAATTTGGATAACTTTAGATGCCCCACTTGTCTAGAGGACGTACACCGATTTTGAGGTTGGTGGGCAAAACGCACTAGGAGGAGTTCGTTAAAGTGTAAAACATAAAAATGTGGTAATTTGAGAGATTTTGCGGTTTTCCCATAGGGATAACATGGGAGGTTTCTGTCATCGCTACGACTACGCCGTAAAAATTTAGGCATTTTTGTGATTGGCTTTTGTGATCGGGACGGCAAAATAGAATTTTGGGTAAAATTTAGACAATTTTGGTAAAACTAATTTTTGACCTTCAATGTTAATTTAAAGGTCACTCTGTAGGGGGCGCTATCGCGGCCATTTCAATTTTGTCAGCCTAAACTGGTCCAAACTAGAAAGTTTAACAACTGATTCAAATTTGGTCCTAATCGGACTGGTTTTGATCAAAAGGGAGCAATTTTTAGATCTGCAATATTCCAAAATAAGTTGTCCAACTTTGCGGCCGCGCCGCACACAGACCGTAAAAGGTATCTCAAAAAATTGAATAACTTTAGATGCCCCACTTGTCCAGAGGACGTACGCCGATTTTGAAGTCGGTGGGCAAAACGCCCTAGGAGGAGTTCGTCAAAGTTTGACGTGAACAAAATGGCTAACACAGCTTGTTTTCATTTTCAAAGGAAGATGGCGGGCATAGGGTAAGTCTGGAGGCGTGGCCACAGTAATATTTTTTTTTTGTCCTCAAGAGAGGAATGCGTGTCCCGAATTTCGTAGCTCTACGACAAAGTTGACCTCGGGGCGTCTCCCATAGGCGCAATGTATTTTGACTTTTGTCGGTGGCGCTGTCGCGCCAATTTTTAACGAAAAAAAAAATGGCCCAGAAAAAAATCAAATTTTTCGCCGATTCTGAATTTTGGGCAAAGTTTGGTGAGTTTTTGAGCATGTTCAGGGGGGCAAATTAGAGCTCAAAAAGCAGAAGAACAAGAAAAATAATAATAAAAATAATAATATTTTTAGCAAAAACAATATAGCCGTTTCCACTATAACAACAAATTATACATCGTTTGAAAGCTCTAAGCCTTCCCCATGCCGCCATGGGGTGGAATCATCATTACGAGCGCTTACGCGCTCGTCACTCCCTATTCCGTCGGGATGCCCCGCCCACTCCCCATAGACTTCCATTGATTTGAGCAGATACAAGCATGGCCCATGCCTGCGGCATGGATTCTCGCGTACGGGACGATGCCAGGAGGGTTTTTGGAGGAATGCAGCGCCCATTCACTAATTGTTGACAACTAATTGTCTGTCATAGCAGGAGTAAGTATGCATGATCCATGCCTTCGGCATGGGCTAGTTCACTGTACTTGCCAGGGGCGACGGGGTACCAAACATGCGGGCTGTTGCAACGCTGCCAAAGGCAGCGTTGCGGGAGTAATAGGCCCTCCGCCCTGCTGGGGCTCGGGCCTAAAGAATAATATTCCGATGTGAAAACAATGTTTCCCATTTTTCAAATATCATAAACTATACATTTTCGGAAAGCGCTCGCGCTTTCCTACCTCATGGTGTGGGTCCCTGGTCACTGACGGGTACTTTCGTTAATTTTGAGTGGGCTCCCCCCACTTTGTGTTTTTGGCCCTCTATACAGTAATAATGTTCAATTTTTGCATTACATGCTTATATGCACGGAACATGCAAGAGATGGGGAACGTATTCGTGAGCTACTTAGCGCAAATGAGTGCTTTATATGGGGATGAAGACCGCTTCGCGGTCGTCATCTCAATGTAAAGTGCTCGTTTAGTGCGCACTTTTGCACGGGCTTCGCCCGTTTACAACGGTAATGTTCCATTTTCCTACTACTAATTAGTATGCACGTGGCGTGCATGAGTGAAGGAGTGCGTTAGTGAGTGTTTGGAAGTGGGCGAGCGCTTCGCGCTCGATTTCGTGCGCACTACGTGCGCACTTTCGCAGCCGTGCTTCGCACGGCCTTACGAGGTTAATAGGCCTCTCGCCAGCTTGTGGCGCTCGGGCCTAATAACAGTTTCCTTGGTTTAACATCAACAGGCCCTATTTTTCCTGCTTGACTAAAATGACCCCAATTTCAAACCGAAGCCGTTTCTGAACCCTTTGGAGAACAAACAAATGGTTGAACTCTTTGCAAAGCTGAGACTCTTTAGTTTTTGCCTCTGGAATCGGATTTACTCTAATTATAAGTTGACCCATGCTATACACAAGGAATATCCCATCTAGATTTTCTTTCTTGACATCAATTATTATATAATGTTCAAATTCCACTTTATGATTCGCTTACTAATCAAGTAAATATTGTAAGGTATTTGTGTGTAACATCATGGTTCACTGCGACATGGAAAGGGGAAAATATATATATATCCCATTAAAAGGCAAAGCAAGTTTTTTCAGAGGTCAAATCTTTTGGAGCAAAGAACAGAAAGTACCATTTACATCTCAGTTACAACAATCTCTGGTTTAATCCACAATAGCCTGATTGCAGGACAGAGCCAACACTCTAACTCAATGAAAAAAATGTGTTAAAATAAAACTACAAACTTGCTTTTTGGCACTTTTTGGGACTAAAACAGTTGCAATCGCAGTAAAATTGCCAATACAGAAAACCCAATCAAAGACCAACAGTCAACACTAATTGCAGAAGTGTCGCCAGCACATTAATGGGTCATTACATATCTATTGATAAGCTAAATTAAAACAGCAAAGTCTCTTAAAATAATGAAGCTCGCTCAAGCGCTTTCATCCATCATTTCACTTGTTGCCAATACTTAAGATACGTGCCGATAGCCGGAGAATGCTTATGCAGGGGCAAGCTTTATGTTAACACTGGGATAAAATCTTAATTAACTCTGAGATTATGGAACTGATTCTGGAAAAGAAGCAGCACGGAGTAGACATGACTAATATAAAACCATTGCTCTAAATTAAAAGATAGTCTGGGAAATGAAAAATGTGCTTTTTCAGCCATAAAGGGGTAATACTGTAGAAACAATGAACTGTCTTGAATGTTTTGATATTGCCACACAGCCTCAGGGATTAAATGTCAGCTTTCAATTCCAAGTAATGATGCAACGTGATGCTAAAAAAACAAAGCCTGTCAACTTGGTAAAGCATTGATAGAAGAAAGGGCTGCTGCACATGCCTGGATCTGTGCTGGTCCCAAAGTTGAGAGATTCATTACCAGCTCCAACGGTTTGCTGAATCTCTCTTGTCACTCACACACTGCAAACTCCTACTTTTTTAATGTCAATGTCAGGAACAATAATAATATGGGCTGGATCCGTGTCAGTTAGTATTATCCAACTATACTGACCACAAGCAGAAAGATTTCAGGAAAGGTTCAAGATTCTAAAGTTTCTGTTCTGATATTGATTTTTGTTTCTTTTTTTGCTTTAAGCCCTCTACCTGACTTATTTCTTCTAGTTCAGGAAAAACCCCTTTGCAGTGCTATATAAGCAGCTACATGTGGAAAAAAACAAATAAAAAAAATAGTTTGAAATTAGCTGTTAGATGAGAACGAGAACAATCAGGTCTTTTTTGTCCATTGGTTGGATAAAAATAATATGTGGACAGTTGTTTCTCTGTCATGGTGCAAATTACAACTTCTCTCTTGGTAACAAACCACTACTATGACCACTACTGAGATAACAAATGCACTCTAACTGTGTTTTTATACAAAAACATGCATCAACGTGATATATTGTTCATTAAAACATATGAAAAAGAAAATCTCGCAGGCATTGGATTAAAGGAATAATAGAGGATTTTTGCCTAGCAATCTGAGTCTCATTTCCTCGTGGCGTAGACAGCCGAGTAGTTCTCCCAGATGTCAATCATTCCCTGCATGGTAGTGCACACCTGCAGTCTCGTTCCCAGCATAGCAGCACGTTTCCCTGGCTGCACATGTGTGGTTGATATGCTGATGTGTGTTTAGCGAGTTCCTTCAGTGTACAGTACAACATTACGACCGAGAAAGACTGTGTTCAAGCTCAGAAAAGACAAAAATCTGCGGAGACGAGAGATGCGATGTGATCCATCGTGCTAATAAACAAACACACGTGTAGCAGAGGGGCTGTTGCGTGCTTCCACACAAGGTTTGATGGTAGGCGGCCACTTGGAAAGAACAGGAGGGTGAGGGGTGAGTTTGCGCATGAGTATTTTTAAAAAAGGGACTAACAGTCGCTTGAGTTCTCAAATCGGCGAAAAATCCTCTATTATTTCTTTAACATTTCCTCCTCTCGTGGCCTTATCTCGTGGCCTTACCTGGTGTCTGCATGCTGATTATTTGATATGTACAAGATATTGTTTGAATTTGCTTTTACTGTAATCACTTTGGCAAAGACCACGCTCTCCCAAACCAACATTCATTGTCTGCTCATTGGGTTTTATAGCTAATGAAGGCCGTCCGATATTGCTGAGCACGAGGTGAGGATGCAAGCCGAAGCCACATAAACAGTATCGACAAACGGACAACATACTAGCGCGATGTACTCGTCAAAGTGTCCCTCTTAAACGCCAGCCTCGCTAATTGGCTATGGATTCTCCCGTGCGGTGGATCTCATCCGCTATCTGACGTGATGTCATTTGTCTGATTGCCGACAGGAAGTACGGTCTGCTGCCACCTTCTTAAGTGAACAGCTAAAAGATGGTTCTGGGTAAAAGCAATTGGTAAACACAGTGGCAATCGCTTCTATGGTTTATGGAGTTGTTTTGGCCTGACATCACTGTTCACGGTGGATTAATACCACAGCTGACAGATTATTGGCGGAGGCGAGACCAATTTGTAAAGCGGCAATGATGTACGCCGACTAGCAAATTAGAAAATTGGAGTGTCTGGCTGTCTGTGACGAGAAGATCCTTTTAAGATGCTTTATCGCGTGACATGCTTTACGAAGTCAGCACTTTGAGCGGTCAAAGGTCCCTGCACTCAAGTTATAACTGTTTTTATGGAGCACGATTACACAGATTCTATACGAGCAAGAGGCATTTTAGATTATTGCGTTTATTCTCCCCGTTGTGTTGCTCATATTCAGGTCGATTCACACATATCATGAAAGGTGAACTTCGTCACTTTTCTGGTGACAGTAAGAATATATGCTTTTTTAAGGTATTTTCTAAGCAATAAAAACACCTGTAATTGAATAAATACAAAGGTGTTCAATTACATACGTTAGATAATTCAAGGAAAAGCAACATCTCCATGGAGACAAGAGAAGTCCCATAGTGTGGGATTGATGCATTGGAGAGCTGGACTGTTTCTGTAGTTTAAACTGATGGTATCTTTTTTATTTTTTATTTAAAGGTGCACAATGCAACTTCATAGAGCCATGCAGATGTAAGATCCTCCACCAATAAAGTTACATAGTGCACCTTTAAATTAATCATTAAATATTCTGACTGCACACACACAAATAAAATGCTACATAATATTGCATATTAGGACTGGGAATCACAGGGTCCCTCACGATTCGATGCGATACACGATACACGGCTCACAATACGATAATATCAAGATTTTTTAATACATGCGATAATCAATATATTGCTCATGATCTGAAAAAAATGACATACAACAATTTTAACAGTCAAAATGTCCAATTGATTCTGTGAACAAGTTTCCTTTCTTTAAACCACCAACAAAATTGTAGTGCCGCCACCAAATAATACTGTATCACCAAATTTAGTATTACGATATTTCGGTATTTTGGCACACTTATGCATATTACAACGAATAATACATATCAGATTCAAATAACACAAAAAGTAAATTAATTAATTAACCTAAACTAACTAACTGTGCACTATTAAATGATAATGGTTGATGTTTTAAAGGCAACTAACCGTCCATTTAAGAGAAGGCTTGCAGTGTTTTTTATGCAACCGCAGAGTAGCTTTCTGCCAGTTTACTTCATTAAAAGTAGCTCTCAGGGGGTGAAAGGTTGGAGACCCCCGTGTTAGACCATACAAGATAAAATTGTGCAAAGTCAACACAAACGACTTATCAACACGAGTTGCATACACTTCAAACTACATAATTTGACATCTAATATTGTTGGACTTAAATGCTTTTTTTCTAATCAAAGCTACACAATCGAGTCTCTCCAACTTCACTTAAAGCAGCAAATGTAGAGCATAAGAATAACATGCAAATAAAAGGCTTTTCAATTCATAATTTGCATTACAATCCTGTGACATTTGCATAAAGATAAACACGTTAAATAGTAAAAAGAGGAACAATTGATAGGCACTGTAATACACACATGCACACATAATGTTATCTGTAATAATCAATGTGTACCAGGTTCAAGCTTTAAAAAAAATATCAAAATAAAAGCAAAAAAACAGGGTAGTTGGATGGGAGCAGTCATTTTTGGGCAATACATTTCTTAAACACTAGCTAGCACAGAAAACACACATTCAGATCTCAGTGCCTTTTATTCACCGGCCTTGCACTATCCATTGAAAACACACTTCCTTAACAACCAACAATGCTTGACTGGTTACAAGCACATAATTACATTTACTTTGCGCATCGCTGCTACTGCTTTTATCAAGATTGTGTATCTCCAAAGTGTCCTAGATTTCCTTTCTCCCTTATTGGATCGTGTTTTGTCCTGCGATGTAAAAGATCCCTATGCAGCTCAGTGCAGATTAATTGCCCCATCTTTTACACCATTGGAAATAACAGGTCAGCAATGTTTATCTAGGGCTGTATAGAGGTCTAGGCTTTGGTGTCAAGAGCGTCCCGGGATTTTCTGCACCGTCCAATAGATTCGCACCTGCGTAGACACCTGCATAGCTCCCTTGTGCATTGCTGTGAAATGCCTCCCTCAACATTCGCACACTTTGTTCTGTTTTAAGTAAACAGCGCGCACTTTCGGTCCAAGCCGATATGGCCCTTGTCACCTGATGTTTTGCACTCCAAACTTCTCAAGCTTTCAGCGCTTTTTCTCTTTCCCTGCAAAGAATTCCAATCAATCGGAAAACCCTCCAGCCACAGAGAAAAGAGTGCTTCTCTCTCAAGCTCGGCCAGGACAAAGAAAAGGCTCAGGTCTGCGGGGAAAGTAGACAGAGCAAACGCACTGATTTCAAGACTTGAAAGGATTAGAACATGAGGGCGAAATGAAGCATCGTTTCACAATGATTGTGCCGGGAAATGCGTGCAATTACACGTGTTTAGTCCGTTAGGTTTGATAAACACGCAAGAGAGAAGAGTATGCCCAGCAACAATGTATGGGTTGAGACAGTGCATGAAATTAGCAGCTTGTAATGTGGCCAGCAATATACATTTGTTATGTTTTAATGCAGACTATTTAGAAAATACTTGGAAAGGTACCAAAGGCAGCTAAAAAGCAAGCAAAAATCACTAATAATTTACTCAAGTGAGGATTAATCTTTCAGCAATCTTGTTTAAGAATATAAAATCTAGTTTTTCTTCTTTTATTCTTCTTTGAATTTTGTCCAGCAAACTTGCACAAACCTGAACATGTAAGGGTTATTTGGGGAAAAAACTGGGACTAAACTACAAGAGTAAGTCAAGTAAATAGCTTTATTATCTATAGTGAGATTTATCGATTGTGCACTTAATGCAGTTACAGTAAATGTGAATTACTAAATTACATAAACTTACATATGCCAAGATAATTTACTGAATAAACCAAGTAAATTTAACATAATTCATTGCACAATGTAAGATAAACATAACTTAAACATATTATGGCATTTTATTTTGTATTTTGTAATTTGTAGTAAACTGTAACATACATTACATTTTCATTAACATGGTTTTATTGTTGAAAAAGGATTAGGACATTTTTAGAATGATTTTTTGGAATAATCCCAACTATATACAGAGCAGTGGGAGGGGCTAGGGGGTAAATGAAAACAGGAGGGTTTTTTAAAGATTCGAGCCTTAGTTCCAGGACAATACAAGATTACTCATGTGAATGAATCAACTTAAATACAACTCTGAGTAAAGTAATAACGAGGAATCTCAACACCTACTTCAAAATGCTGTCCCTTTATGACCATTTAAAACAAAAACAAATTAATTTACAATATTGGCACCTTTTCTCGGTCATTTTACATCTATTTCTTATTCTAGTTGCAGAAGCATGAACAAATGTATTTCCCAAAAAGTGAGATAATTTTGAGAATGGATTTGACAAGCTGAGAGCGGACAGATTAACCAATTAAAATGTTTCAACTCCTGGACAAGTTCTGGGTTCACATTGCGTGCCTGTTCTGCGCCATTACAAATTTAACCACCTATGGAGCCATTAGCCGTCTCCTTCCAATGTGGAGAGTGGAGGACGAGACACAGGAGACAGGGCTCAGGTAGAATTCACCTCAGGCTAATCACTAATGAACTGGATCTGCAAAGTGAGGAATATTTAAGCTCCATAACCCTAATGTTACGGCCTCTAAACTGGCTTTAAAATGGCGATACGAGATATGAGACGATATGGCGCTAGTGTTTCGCCATTAGTACTGTACTTAATTCTGTTACAACATGAAACGGTGATAACCCCATTGGTGGCGCTTTGGTACCACACAGTCAGATTTTTTTCATTTTAACTCTCTTTTAACTCAGTTTCCTGATACCGTACGCCTTTTGTTTGTCATCCACAGACTGGATCCTACTTTCTTCTATTAATTTTGCTCTACAAGGCGAGAGATAACGAATGTAAATGGAGGATTCTTGTGATATCTCTCAAAGCAGATGTCGTGCGTGTTACACAGACATGGCGCGTCAGATTACTGCTGCCTTTTAACTTGACAAATTTAAACGTTGATTTAATGTGGTGGGTATGAATTAAATGTCCCGTGACGTTGCTTATCATGGCCGTAAGTGCATCCCTGATTCAGCTGTTGGCTACATTAATCCAAGTCATGTTTGCTCACCAGGTTGGCACACAGAACGCACATTTCTAGAGCCCAAAGGTCAATCTGCAAAACCAAGTCTGTTCCAAGCCAAAGTCAGCGTGTTTTGACTTTGATGTTTAATTTGTTGTACTTTTTCTTTCCCCACTTGCCGAGTCTGGGGCTTTATAAGACTGGAATGAAAATATTTGTTCGTTAGAGCTGAGCGTTCACTTAAAACTTTAACTTTAGCATGTCGGTGATAGACTTTAACATTTAAATTGCTGATGGTAGACATGGATTATACCTGACAATTAGACAATTCCCTCATACAGTTACAATAAGAAAGACTCAGAGCCTCTTTAACAGACAAAACAACAACAACACAATTTAGAAAGTGTATAGTATTTTTTTGTGAATGTAGTAAAACGTGCGTGTCATTTTTTTTCCCGCTTGTGTTTAATCTTAGTTATGTAATATTTTAGGCCCGTGCAATTTGCCTGTAATTAGTAGGTGATATTAAAAAACGTACCTGGCTACACAATTATAACTGTAGGGATTATTCAAAACAAAAGCCCCCTGGAAAGTTACAGCAACTGGGTCAAGATAATCAACTCGCTCATTCAAGGGTCTCTTATAAAAGCTGTTAGTTCCGTTATAAAATGAAAACTCCAATGACGTCCCACTGTTATTTGAAGTAAAGTTACTACATCCAACTAGGAAAAACAAGTCACTGGTGCTCGAAAAGGCAAAGTGGGGAGAACGGGCTCCGATTCAAGTGGATAAAAATGAGAAGGCGGACGAGGAGAGCAGTTTAGAGCCCTGCAGCCAGTGGTGCTGTAATTAAGTCGGCTTGGCAGGTCTGCCTCGACATTCGGGGGAAGAGGAAGTCGGTGCCAAAGCTGCACTGAGCCACCTGAACACAGTCTAATAGAGAAGCTACGAATGCCTGCTTTGAGACTCATGCTCAAGCTCTAAGGCACTTGAACAGGCTGTAATACTCAAATTATCATGTTAGTTTAATTATCAGTAGATTAATAGACGTAGAATTAAAAAGTATCAAATCTCTCAACGCTAGACTGTCAAAACTTTCTCAGATACAAGATAAAACATACATATTTGAGTTTATCTGTACATATGGGGTTGTAACGTGATGTCTGGGTTCAGAACTATTCATTATAATGCCAGTTAGTTTGGTGATTTTAAGCTGCTCCAGGGTGAATAATGACATTTTGAAATTGAAAACTGCACAAAAATAATCAGTGAAGTCTGGTTTTCCTCATGAGATAGTTTTTGGGTGTAATTTTTTTTTCTTTTCATTCAAATCTGGACCTAAAAACAAAAATAAAGCTAAAAATGGTCAAACCCAGTGATAATATTTAGTATGAAAACTTTTCTGTCCCCTCATGTCTTAAATGAATCAGGAAGCGCTGGCAAACTCCCTGTTTTGGGTTAGGATTCGTTTTGGAATATTTTGGACCCTTGATGTCACACTTAAAGGTTGAATGGACGTTTTTTTTTGGCACAAATCTAAGTCTTATTTCCTCGTGGCGTGGACTACCGATTAGTCCTGCCACGTATCGATCATAAAACGCACCTATCGCTCACCTGGAGCCGCGTGCGGTTCGTCCCCACGTTTCCGCGTGCCTAAGCGCATGGATCTATCATAATATAGTTCCCTCAGTGTACGGGGCAAAATGAAGACGGAGAAAGACAGTTCGAGCTGACGCAGAAGTGGACGGAAATCTACGGGAGACGAGCGATGCGCTCCGTTGCGCTAATAAACAAATGCACGTGTGTGTTGTATCAGTCCGCACGGGGGAGTGCGCATGTGCACTTCCGCCTGAGTTCTCAAATTGCCGAAAAATCGTCCATTGCGCCTTAACATAGGATATGACAACAATGAATATCACAATTTTGACTTTATTACGATTAATTTAAACTTTCTATGCATTTATTGGCTTGAAGGGATAACTTGAGTCATCTGCTTCTTCAGAAAGTTCACACTTCAAAGCAACTGGTTGAATTCAACTGTCACTCTTCCAGAGGCTGACCAATAGGAGAAGTGGGGGGATGTCTTAACTTGAGCATAAAGCAGAATTCAAGTGAAAGTTACTGAATCACGATTTGTCGATTTGACCAAAATAGCAGATTGTCAATGGAATGAGATCGCAATTCAGTTTTTATAATTTTTTTTAGATCAGTTCAAACAGAGTTGGAGCAAAGACAGTGATATACGCCAAGAATAAATTCTTTATACTAGAGGAAATTCGAAACTCACTGGTATTGGTATCGGATTACACAGTACTTAGTATCGAAACAAAAATCACTTGTGGAAGTGGATGATCTTTTGTAGCAGTTAATTCAAAGGTAGATGGTAAATAGAAAATACAGTGATCCCTCGTTTATCGCGGGGGTTACGTTCCAAGAAAAACCCGCGGGAGTCGAAATCCGCAAAGTAGAAACCTTTATTTTTTTTTACAGTTATTATACAATGAAATACTCCATTAAACATTGAAGCTCACGCGCACCGCTCTCACCGGCCTTGCAAACTTCAATTTGGCAAGCGGTTTTACGTACGCGTACATATTAATCCATAACGTTATTGACACACAGGTAGAGAAGACGCGGAGAGACTGTTTAGCCAATCAGAATGCAGAACACAATGCATGATGAAAATCCGTGAAGCAGCGAGACCGCGAAAAGTGAACCGCGTTATAGCGAGGTATCACTGTACAACATTAGAACTTGCTCAAGGATTATTTCATTTTTGTATTTTTTTCAATGTTTTTCAATGGTTTTCTTCGTATCTTTCATCTTGCAAAGTCTGAACCACGTAATTTTACTGACAAAGAATTGACTGTACACCTCAATTCAAAGCCAACCTCTTTACACAGAGAGGATGTAGCTTAAGCAGTAAACATTTATTATCAGTGTTTTCTGCTTTTATTCTGCCCCTCTACACAGTGTATTTACATGGGAAACGGCTGATAATAATGTATGCTAGCTTTGTTTTCCTAGCTGAACAAACAAAGTTATCACTGTAAATGCTGAGGTTTATCACAGGATCAAGTCAACGTCTGATGATCTTTGTGCTGTTTTGTCTTCTCCTGAGTCTGCGTTCTCTCTTGTCAAATCATATCATGCTAAAGTGTTTCAGAAGTCAAAAGCGAGTCAGACAGCTCTGGCAACTACCAATCGCGGCCCCCTTTGAACCTGTTCAGGCTGGAATGGTTCTACATAGCATGGAGATACTTTCAGACTGTCCTAATGCGCTCCAAAATGAACCAGTTGAAACGTGGCTTTGCATTTCATTATTGCCAAGAAGGAAAAGATCAAGGCCATGTTTTGTCCATTACCTGTTTGACACGTGTAAGATCGGTTTGAATATAAAGCACTCTGCTGGATTCAAACTGTGAAAAAATAAATATGTTGACCTTGCTGTGTGTCGCTTTTGCTGTCACTCTGTAGTCACCAATGTCAGAGCTATAACCTCTATTGGAGTTAAACATCCGACATTTGGCACAGCGAGCCAGGTACCTTGCTTTATAAATGAGGCCCCAGAACCCCAATAAAACACTTAGTAATTCAATCCATGGACCAAATAAAATGATCATTAAGTCAAAGCTAAACTCTGCCTCTAATCATTGATATTCATCTGAAAAGCCGTGCTTTGAAAGGCGTTTAACCCGGACCAGCCCCGTGAAAGATTGATGTATCTTAAACTGAAAATATTAATCTTTCACAGCAATATCGCCTGGGACAAAAGCTCTATGGGAAATCTTTCTTTTACAGTTCATAAGCATTCACTCTGTGCCTTTGCGGGCATAACACTGCAGCAAAGATGATTACAATTTTGCGACGGGTGACGTAAGCGACAAGCACAGAATGGATTAAGTTCATCTTCATAAACAAAACAATAAAATATAACTTCATAACATCAGGCTGAATAGTATGGCAGGGGAATTTGCACTTTAGATGGGAGTAATCAATTACTTTCAAGGAGGGATCATTGCATGGAAACCGGTGCCGGTGTAAAATTAGCAGTGGGTAATTTGCCAATACTGTAGTGTTATTTACCTCAGAGATACAATTAGTTTAAGCACACTGCCTGCGTCCCCGATTCATGATGAGCCTATTTGTTGAAATCACTGTTTAATGGTCCATAAAGTAATTTTAATCATCACAAAGACCCAATAAAAAACCTGCGCCGAAAAATAAGAAGGGTGCAATCAAAAGTGCTGTATTTGTGACTGCAATTTGACGAGGATCATCAGGCTAACAAAGTTGACAAACAGTAAACAGGCAATCCATGATGAAGGATATCAGCTATTTACCGGCATATCTCGAGATTAATTGGCATTTAAAAATCTTATTTTGAAGTTCTGAAATTGTATGCATCTCATCGTAGTTCATAGATAGTCCACCACTTGCTTGTCTCCATGGATATGTTATTGCTTTGCCAGTTATGTTCCACATTATGGCATAAAACTTATCCATCTTCATGGGGACAAGCAAAAATATTGGTCAGAAGTGTGTTTTTCTAGATATCTAAAAGGCACATATTACGCAAACGTTACTTTCTTGAGCATTTAACCATATTCTATCATTGTTCCCTCATCAAAAACATACCTGGAGTTGCATTTAGTTCATTCACTCTCGTTTGCTGAGTCTTGTTTAGGAAGTCCTTTCCCCTCCGAGCATCAAAAACACTCCAATCTGAATTTCCTAGATTTGTGATGCCATAAATAGAACTCTGAGATATTCTGAGCAGTTCTTAAGTCCATATATTATCACCAAACCCGTTATGAGCATTTCTACCTTTAAATCACGATCATTACTACTGTGTGCTTACATTAGCACGTTCGGAGGAAAGCAAGGTAAATCCCTTCGTTGCCAGTAGATAAAGCGCAAACTCAATTCTTGACTTCGGAAATTCCAGAGTGACATGAAGTCCATTTGGTTGTTGTAAACTATATTTGTTGTGTTGTAATGAATGCAAGATAGATAATGTCATACTTTACTCCACATTTTGTATGTTATAGCCTGCAAACAATACCCCAGCTTGGTACACCTATTTATGGGCAGTTTCTTCCGTTCTTCTTTGCAGAACCTTCTAACCCAATAAGTTTGGAGGGATGGAAAAATGGCTGTGAACTGATCGTTACCAACCAGAGATGTTCAATTGGGTTCACGTCTGGGCTCTGACTGGGCCAATCAAGGACATTCACAGAGTTGTCCTGTAGCCTCTCCTTTGTTCTCCTGGCTGTGTGCTTTGGGTCGTTGACTTGGAAGATGAACCTTTGCCCCAGTCTGAGGTCCAGAGCTCTGGAGCAGGTTTTCATTAAGTCTACATACACTGCTGCATTCATCTCTCTGTTGATCCTGACTAGTCTCCCAGTTCCTGCGGCTGAACAACACTCCCAAAGCATGAGTCTGTCACCACCATGCTTCACTGTAGGGATGGTAATGTCCAGGTGATAAGCCTGGTTTCCTCCAGTCATGACGCTTGTTATTAAAGTAGAACATCTTAGATATTGAGCCCAATATTTAATTATTTTAAGTTGATGGAGGGGAATTAAGGACCTACCTACTTTTGCCTCTTTTTGCCATGGATCAGTAGTTAGTTTATTTATTTCTACAGTGCTTCACTTCGGTGCAGAATGAGGGAAAAGTTTCGCTGTCTCATTTATGTTAACTAATACAACCTGAAGGAGGATTATGTCAGGAGGCGGTGTTCAGGTTAAAATCAGGAATAAGGTGAATAAAAATACCAAATCTGTGTGTTTCTTCTCAGAGTAGGAACTGACACAGCGATACAAGCACCTGTGTTTCTAGCATCCACCCCTTTGCTCTCTTTTCATGGACAGCATTCCTTATCAACTGAAAATGCTTGGTTTATTCATTTATGTCCGTCAGATATAGGAGTGACAGCCCTTGTGTGCACAGAGGATATAAAGACCGCTGGGACTCCATTGTCATTTTGCTGGTACACCCACTGCCCAGCTCTCTCCTTGTCATCACTGCTCTTGTCTTCCTCTTTTGATCACACGGTCAATATCCATACTGAGCCCAACCCCCCTGGTGCTGCACTGCCATTTACACAACTAGATTCATTCAGAAACTTATTAACATGCCATCATAGGGGACACTGCTCCGGATATGCCGTCAATGCCAGTTTCAAAATTTTAATTTCATCAGCTTATTGTGAACTGGAAGGAGTGTTCAGGCAGGACAATTGAAATTCTGATTGTGTGCCGCGGCTAAGAAACAGAAAAGACATAAGAATATTGCACATAACTGATTGAAATGACAGACGCTTTGAGGTAACCACCCACCACGTAATTACCAGCGCATCATTATTCCCCGAGAATATATGTTAAACGCATATTAAAAGACTGATAAATATGCAGAAGGATACATGCAGCCGGAGCGGAGTCAATGGCACATTACACCCTGATAAAATGTGTAAAAACATGTAAAAATGCAAATCTGGTCCGGATCTAGGCAAGAGGGATAAATACATGTTTATGAACAATGTAAATACTTCACTAGAGGGTATGTCCGAGTTTGTAAAAGTAAGGGTTTGCGTCTCAAAGTGAATGCTACGGCTGTTAAAATGTCGGCTTTTGAGTTTTTGATTTCCTATTTAAGTATAATTTAGGTTAGCTTTAGCATTAGCACCCAAACACCTACCTTGACAAACACAGATGTACCCTCGGAGAAGAAATTACATCGTATGTAAAAACCTTAAGCGGCAGTTTTCCAACCAAAACCCCGCCTCTGGAGTGGGTCCGGCTTCTCACCAATTACAAGCCCAGAGCCCCCCCCCCCTTCCGCAGACGCCCAGCAACTCAACTCCTTCTACTGTAGATTTGACACCCCCTCCCCCACTGTGGCCACCTCTACCAACCCAACCCCAGCCCCCCCACCTCCCCCACCACTCTCACAGTTCAGGAAAAAGATGTAACTAGACTATTTCGGAAATCCAACCCTCGGAAAGCTGCTGGACCCGACGGTGTCACTCCTTAAAACACATTCCTTAAGCCACCTTAAGACACTGTGCAGGCGAGCTGGTCCCTGCATTCTCAATATTCACTAAAACTGACACCAACGTGCATGTTAATAGGGCACTTCTTATTTTGTGGAAATAAATTGCTCTATTGACACCAATAGATGCATCTACAATATCTGTATTTTGGGAAAGATTTTGTTTCATTGCATCAAAAAATTGGGTACAGCCCATATGACCTGTTACAAGGGATTATCCTTCCATGACTCACAGTCCATTGCGTGAGTTTAAAATAACTTTTTTAATAATTTTATTTTTTTAAAACAAATATTATGCATGATTTGTATTGTTATTAGCCGTTTAACATGCTTTTGAGTATCATTAGTTTGTCATCTCATGTTTTAGAACAACAATTTTTTTTTGTAAAAAACGAATTACATTTGGATCTCTACTATTACCCATAGGACTAGTTTTGGTGTAATCAATTGGCTGTTGAGGGAATTACACACAGTTTAAGGTAAACATTTCAATGCATGTTTCACTCAAAACAAAAACAGCAGAGAAGATTCTCAGAGCCACGTCACAGATTGAGAAAGCATTAGTTATTGAGGCGATTCAGAATGGAGTGTTTTTGTCGCTCGAAGGGGAGAGGACTTTCTTTCCAGGATTCATCAAACTATTGTGAATGAAGCTTAAAGGCGTAATGGACGATTTTTTGGCCCAAATCTGAGTCTCATTTCCTTGTGGCGTGGACTGCCAATTAGTCCGGCCACGTATCAATCCTAGAACTCACCTACCACTCACCTGCAGCCTCGTCGGCTCGTAGGCTCGTCCCCAGGAGAGCAGCACGTTTCCCCGTGGCTGAGCGCATTGATCTATCATAATATAGTTCCCTCTGTATACAGGACAATATTAAGACAGAGAAACACAGTTCAAGCTGACTCAGAAGAGACGAAAATCTACTGGAGACGAGAGATGCGATGCGATCCGTCGCGCTAATAAACAAACGCACGTGTGTTTTTATGCATCCGCACCGGTGAGTGCGCATGCGCACTTCCGCTTGAGTTCTCAAATCGCCGAAAAATTGTCCATTACGCCTTTAATGCTACTATAGCTGTGATTTTGGGCAAAATACATTTAATTGAATTTAATTGATAAACATAACAGTAGTTGCCTCTGAGAGCGACAGTGAAAAACAGATTAAACAATGTCCTTAGGGACTAGGCAATGTCCCAGGATCCCCTGTGCTTAGACCCTCCTTCTCGGCCAGGAAAAACTCCTCGTGAGAGAAAAAGTTGAAACCTGGAGTTCCACAGTGAAGAAGAGATCCGACTCCCTCAGACGGACAGTTGGACGTGAGATAGAGGAGGAGAATTAGTTCCTTGAGGCATTTTTGATGAAGGAACAATGTAAGAACATGGAAAGGACCTCGAAAAAGTCTATTATGCATAATATGTGGCCTTTAAAACTACATAGAGATACAGTATAATTAGTATGGAAGGAGCTTCCCGGACATGTGAGTGAATCGGAAATAGCAGTGCGGTAATCTACAAATCAGCATCAATCAGAGAACTATTTGTACCTCCAGTTATTCAGGTTAGACTTGCAGGGCTGTCACTAATGACCTTGTGGCCTAATGTGTCATAGCTGTAAAGAATGGAAGTATGAAGAATGAGGTATGGGGGGAAATTGCCAACATTTCTCCTTTGAACACTCTCCTTTTAAAGCCATTCCATTGAATCTCTTAATCATCACCTTAGGTGGGAGTGAAAGAGTATGTAGGATGGATGCTTTACACTTAACTGAATGAATTACATATTTTATCATTAGCAAACCTTACTATATTGCGGTGGTGCATTGACAGTGTTGATAGACTAGCTTTTTGTAATGTGTCATGTAGAGCCATCGAGCGAGGAAGGACGCACCACGGCCCTTTACTAAATGACATATTCTAGTGTCTGCCGCACAATGTCAGCTAATGATGAACAATCTTGTAGCTGTCGAAATCTCGCTTGTATTCTGTGCTCTTTTCCTATTTGATTCTACGTTGCAATAAAAATAGGCCCAGTATAATGGGGCTTTAATGGAGAGTGTCATTGAGTAATCAATCCGAGGAGGAGCACCGATGATCAGGGAGCCTAAAGTAATGAATTTTGCAGCAATAAGACACAATGTTGTTCCTAAAACAAGTTGGGACAATTTATTATAATTTTATAGATTGATAGATGGATAGAGATGGAGATATAGAGCTATATAGAGAGAGATAGACAGACAGATTCCAGGCATTTTCCACCCAGAACCTTAAAATATAAGTAGCTGCTTTAATCAAAGTTAATTAAATTCCACAGTCTGACCAGGTTCACAGGTCAGAAGGACTAAAAAAAGGAGGACATCAAGTACAATAGAGGAAAACGCAGAAGGGCCAAATAAGACGACACATGCAGTGCAAGAACTTTCCCAAACCCCTCTGTGTTCTCCAGTTAACAAGACTAATATTTTCAAAGTACATGTTTTGCTCTGTAGCTTTCACAGCCATGACACACACAGGCCTAATGTTAAAACTGAAGCAGGCAGCGCAAACGAAAATAGTGTTTGCATGTGTATTTTCACCTCCTACTCCTCATACTGCTTCCTGTGTTCCTGTGACTGCGTTGAGTCACTGGTTCTGACCTAGATGTCACCTGACGCTGTGGCCCGGCCGAATGTGCAGTGCAACCAGTCGACCGAAAAGAACAAACTGTGGAGGCTGGATGGGGTTGTGGAGGTGGGTTTAGGGGCCAATGCAGAAAGTTGATGCGAAAAGACAGGCACAAACACACAGTGACATTTCGCCTCACCACAGCGGTCTCCCGATGCCACTGCTGCGACTGCTGGACAAATATGGTCGTTCACACACACAGGAAGTTACTTGGAACGTCACAGCCAGGAAAGTTATTTTTTAACAACACAAAGTTATGAAAGGTATAAGGTTGACCTCAACAAAAGAATTGTGTGGTTTTAAAAATGCACTTTTTTTTGCAAACTTGTCTTGGCATTTCCCAGGTGATAGGAAAACCAGTTCGGTTAAGGAGATAGAGGGGAAAGTCTTACTGCTAAAATATGATAGATCGGTGTTGAATATTCAAAGTCAATAATGCACACCGTTTATCTGAAAATTGTGTGTTTATTTTTTGTCAAGATCAGCGCCTCTATGTTAAATCATACAAGCAGAAGGGGGATTACTGGTGGCAATTCTAGAATACTACTCAACAGAATAAAAACATCTTGATATTATGCGAGGAGGAATAGGTCAGATTACTTCCATCCCAGTAAGTCCTAGCCATGACAAATAGATGAAATTTGCACATTGATTTATTTGCGGGCTCAAATAATACATTTTCTTTGAGTTTGGACTCAGCCATCATGATGACAAAGGCATTCTTTTAAATGCAGTAGTTGCACCCCAGATGAATGTGGTCTATTTAATACAGCACACCGCATCAGTTCTCAAAGACATGTTTTAGTTATTTCAGCTCAGTTCAGGGGACACTACAAAACTTCTACATCCAATTGTGGAGATTTCATGGAGACCAAACTCAAATCTGCATGTGGTTGTAGTTTTTTGGGGGAATTTTGACAATACTTAAAGCTACAGGTTCACAGAATCAGAACAAATTTAAAGAGATTGGACTAAGTTGTAAGTTCAGTCATGCACATCAGAGCCTGTAGTCTGTCAGCGCCGTGCTGTGTGCAAAGTGATCCTTTTGGGCTTTTGTTCTGCTCACAATGTCCACTGACCTTGTAGCAGTCATTCAGCTGGGTACTACACGTGGAACAGGAGAGGTTACTTGTGTTGTCTGTGAAGAATACCTGCTCTAACCTGTGTAGAGGTGCCCATACAACATATAGATTTGACCTGTAATGGTGAGAGTGCTTTCAAAAGAACAGCAACAACCATTGAAGAGAGCAGCAAGAAAGCCTTTTACTTCCATTTCAATATATTGCATTATAAGTCTTATGTTTTGACTTTGACAACAAATAACTCCAGGATTCTGTATTGGCACATAATGAGCAGACTTTCACTGTTAGCGACCGATTGTAGAAACCTTGAAGAACCTGGGAATATGAATCTTAGGATGAAGAGCGTTGTTATTATTTTCAGTGCTATGACTATGGTTTTGTATTTGCTGCTGGTCTGACTCCCGACAGCTTGAAAGATCGATAGTGACGGTTGGTGCAAATACTGTGATAAAAAGGACAGGCAAGATTTGGATCAAATGGCAGTGTGGAAATCCAAAGGCTTTTATGTTAATATTACAGAACTCGTTTTACATATTTTATAGCTGTGTTGTATAGAGTAACACTATAATTGCATGTATGTGTTTTTTCTTTTTGTATCTTGTATCGATCTTTGTTTTTATTGATTTAGGGAGAAATAAATATAAGGGAAATAAATATAATTTTGAGCACACATCTGCAATTTCCTGGAAAAACCTGGAAAAAGTATTTCATCAGGGCTTTTTTTAAACAAAAAATACTACTACCCATTACAATACAAAAATAATACAGACAAAAAAGAAGGACATGCAGTAAATTGTCAAAGCTAAAATCAACCTCTCAATGATGTAGCCGGTTACACAAGCAGTCTGGCATATGTGCTATTCACTCAGCACAATGTGAAAGTGTTTAGAATACAGACCTCTGTTGAAATATGTTAGAAAATACAATAAAATGCAGGTATTCAGTCATCTGGCCAGAATGATGAATTCTCCCAATCACAAAAATCCATCTGGCCAAGCTCACACTGTTGTGATTGGGCCTGACCACCAGTAAAGCGAAGACTGGACCAATCACAGGGAAGGATAGTGGTTTAGGCGAAAGCCAAAAGTGATGGGCACAAATGAAGCAAAACAAACAAGGCAAAACCCAAATACTTCGGCCTATTTTAGACGAATATGCACGAGGAAGCTTTCTGTGCATCTGTGAACAGGAAAGATGTTTGTGATTTTCTCTCGACTGGATTTATCTCTGCTTGTTCTGCTGTTGTGATGCTTTGGCCAATCAGTGTGAAGTATTTGTCTGAATGCCCCGATCGCTTCCAGCAAGAGCCTTTGTGGATTGACAAATGTGTAGAACCTCAATTGCCACACAACACACATCCATCTGGCATGAGTCAGTGTTAGATATTCAGTATTCTGGAACTAAATGTGTTTTCAAAGTATTCTCCCCAACACGGGATACAGAAAGGTTATGTACATGTACTGTAGATGTAATAGAAGCAGGTGTATGTTCCTCCATGTTGTTACATATAGTATAGTATAGTATAGTATAGTATAGTATAGTATAGTATAGTATAGTACAGTTTAGTATTGTGTTTCATGTTATTCTATTTTTGTGTCCTTTTTTGTTTGTATGTGATAAATACACAGAGGCTCTAGCAGAGGTGACCTGGATCAGATTTCATGGTCCAAGCAAAAGCACAGCTAATGCAACAGCAATGTGACCATATTATAGGTGTTGGGTTGGGCAAATAATGAATTGAATACATTTTGTAATAAAGCAGTAACATAACAAAAAAGTGAAGTGCTGTGGATACTTCCCAGATGCACTGTATGGCATTTAACTTATCTTCATACAAATAATGATGTGACGCCACCAGCCCACATGACAAGTCAGATCTGTGGAGAGGTGACACAATTAGAATGCAATGCCATTATAATAAATGCAGGACAGATACATTAACATTCAGATAGTGAACCTTTAAACACATACAACAGTCATTCTTTCTGTATCCAGCCCTTTCATAATCTTCATTCTTGTCTTAACTTTGTAGAGGGAGACACAACTATGAGGCGAGGTGACTTTTCATATCCAACACAGCGCTGATTGTGTTGAAGCAATAACCTTTATAACCTAACTGAAAGAAATGCAATCAAAAATACATTTTAATTTCAGCGTGGTTACGTGGTATTGCTTGGAGCAGTCATGAACAGCTGCCTGCCTCCTGAGATACTTGCTTGTTATAATTTGTTGAATAGCTGTGACAGTATATTTTTGAATCAATATGCACTTGCCTGGCCCTCGCCCGCATTGTTCTGGCCCTCTTAGGTTTTTAAACTATGGATTTGTCTTGCTGCTATGCTACCACAGTATGTATTACATTGTGCATCGAATTCTTACCCCCCAACCACTCCCTCCATCACCACAGAGCACTTCTGCAGAGCGCGGATCAATTAGGAACCGGGCCTGCCAAGCCATCAAGTCTATAATAACACAGTCTCTCCATCTTGTTCGTGGAGCACTAAATTACCTGGGCAAGCACGACAAGCTTCATCTCTCGCCTCGTCTAAGCCTTGGGGATTTTTATTAATGTTCGGCCTACATCAAATACAGTGAGGTATAGAGCAGTAATGAGATCACAGACTGATTTAACTGCTAAGTACAGGTCAACGCCAAGCAATGACCTGAACCTACCCAAGAGGTGCAATGTTGGAGAAGAGAACATGAAAAACAACATGGGAGGGAGAGGGATGAAAAACATTAATTAAACCTTTCAAACAACACGATGTACATCTAGATTGATAGTCTAGTGCATATAATGTAGAAATTAGATCCCACAAAAGGGTTAGGGTTAGGGTAAGGGTTCTTATCTTAGAAATGATCAACACAAAACATGACTATGACGCTCTAGTTCTTACATTTATCATTATTGTGACCAATGAGGTTTGAAAAACGTTGTATTATTATTTAGACGTACTATAGAAGTATATATATATATATATATATATATATATATATATATATATATATATATATATATAAATAAAAAGAAGTACTGAATTAATACGTAATAACAATGTATTCATACATTTGGGGCCATAGAGTTTATAGAACAGGATAGTATAGCTTGAAATGGGGATGAGACCGGGGAAGGACATTGCAGCAAATAGTTGGAGCTGGATTTGAACAGACAATGCTGTCATCTGCTCACATGAAGCGCACGTGTGCTTAAGTATCATCTCTGCCACCAAGTGGCACAATAGACAAACTGTTTCAAATCAAAACTAAACCATTGTCAGTGCCACATTCATCGCCTTTGTTTGACTGGTGAGCCACATCCTTATGCTTTTTCAATATGTCCCCAATTTCCAATGGGCGTGATTGAGCCTGAACTAATCAGCACAAGACAGAAAATAAACAACAGAGGACTGAGAAACAACAATAACAAAATATTTTCTTCTGATTTAGATGATAATATTAGAGAGGGGAACAAATTAGACCTGGGAGTGGACCGTCCCAAAGTTGGACGGTTGTCTACTGTTCTCAATGGTCTGGTTCCAGTTCCTGTGCTGATTCAAATAGAAAGTTGGAGGGACTGGTTCCCCAGGCAAAGACTTTGCTGGTCTATATTTAGAGATTAAAAGAACCAAAGCAGATGAAAATATAATGTCATTTGAGCTGCTGAAAAGTGTCTTAAATGTAGTTTCAAAACAATCTACACTTGAATGTTGCAGACAGAAGCCAGACAGTCTACAGCTTCTATACTATTTCTCCCGCTCTCACAAACATGCTCCAATTACTCCGATCGAAGGCTAAATGGGAGCAGTTGAGAGGATGAAATAAATAATAAAACAACAAACTTGTGGTAATTAAACATCAAGGCTTTGGAGAAAGAAAGGGAAGCACTAATCCAGCCCCAACTCAGCTGATTCCACCATTCCAAAAGCATTTAGACTTTCATTAAAGTGTGCAGTGGAGCAGAACAAAATCATTTAGCGGGCCGCGCGCAAACAGCAGCAGTGGACTTGTGGCCGTCTCTTCAGCACAGTTCACTCTATAATAATTAGGATGAGCAAAATTCAAACACAAAGAATTGAACACAACATAGAGGGCTTTGATAAAACTTTCAGCAATGAGGATATGTACGTCCCCCAGAGGGAAATCAATGAGTCATTTTTAAACCTGGAGAAAAGATTGATGAGATAAGGCCCTTTATATCGGTCACAGAGAAGTGGCCAAAGCAAGAAATGGGGGTGAAGATTGGGAGAGACATTCAAGCCGATTGTTGAAACAAGGACTCGGAGTCTGCTGAGCCAAGCGTGTTTAGCGACCATTTAGCACAGTTTGGGACTGGATTTTTTGCATGTTAGCAACTAAAGTAACATGGGTGAACATAGGGCAAACACAACCTCACCTGATTTGGACTTTTTGGATTACAGGGGTGTCCAAACTTTTTTCACAGTGGGCCGCATTTTGAAACTTACACGGCGCAGAGAGCCATCGACAACCCGACAATGAAGTGAACAAACTGAAATGTTGCATTTGACACAGTTTCAATGAGCCTCCACACCTTTAATAAGACTTGGAACATTAATATTAGGTTGGTATAACATAAAAGTGTTTGAATTTTTCCAATTATACAGTCAAAAGTACTACTTTTTGTTGTTTGGGCCAACTTAGCAGGAACTTAAAAGGAAAATGTATCTGAAGAACACATTTCACCCCCAGGCCATAATTTGGACACTGATGCTTTAGAGAATAAAGACAATTCTTCAGCAGAGGCAACAGCAGAATTCTAAAAAAATTAAGTTTTAAAGGATTTTTGGCGAGCAATCTGAGTCTCATTTCGAGAGATGCGATGTGATCCGTCGCGCTAATAAACAGGGCTGTTGCGTGTGTGGTGGCTGTGGCACATTTAAAAAAAGGGACTAACAGTCGCTTGAGTTCTCAACTCTGCGAAAAATTCTCTATTATCCTTTTAAGTAGTTATTTTCAGACGAATACTTTGAAAACTCAGTGGAGCACCGCTGTCTATGAATGAAAACATTGCACTTTTTCATTATGAATTGCAAACTCATTTATTAATTTCAGCTACCACCAAAGCAAGAGACAGTCCAGTAGATGAAGGGCAATCGCTGCTTTTTCCCTTTACAGTTCATTAAGTTTTAAAATAAGAAAATCAATACCACAAATCTATAAAGTCAACTTGGGTTTTGAGTAAATGCATTCAGCAGCAAGTCAGGGTGAGTCAACACTATAGCACTCCTAGCTACACCGCTTCTAGCATTATGCATTTAGTTTTTAATGATTGTTTTGAGAAGAGCAGAGAGAAAGAACAAAGATAAAATGCAAACAGTTAGTTCATTTTGGCGCCATCAAAGTCAACACTGCGTCGCCCGAATGACATGATCCGCTTCTGCAAAATCGTCGGGGCAAATTGACTTTCCTTTCATGCCTTACAACCACTATCATTTTCAGCATTCCCAGCCAACGCCAGAATCTAACGACAGGATGTCACCCGGAGTGCGCATTGATCACTCAGAATTTTCTCCGCGCTCTGACAGAAAGCCGTTTGCAGAGGGAAGATCAGGTGTGCAGGAGAAAGACCGGCTCCCCTTCGCGTCTGATCAGCAATCTGCAGCCGACAATCTCAATCAGGACAGGACAGGCCCAGGGCTGAGACGGGGCCATGGACCACGAGGGTTTCATTCCATTACAAGGTTCATTTACTTTTAGGACAGAAAAGCACTTACAAACTACATATTCACTGCTTCTGTAACACTATATAAGAAGTTTGCCCCGAGCTATTGTCAGATCGTGGATGTATGCCAACTTCCATTCTGAAAAATATTTGACACGTGAAAAATGGAAATAAAATTGAATTGTTATTATTGAAAATGTTGGTGTTTTATGAAGAACAGCAGTTTTTTTCCCCATATTACTTGAATATTTCTACTGGGAATACACAAGCATCTTCTGTTGGCACGCAGACGCCTCTTCAGTTCTAGTATTTTGTACTTCATTTAGAGTACATTTCATCCACATTTTTGTGCTCGAGTCATTTCTTAGTTACAACTGCAAAGGCAATAATGCAGAGATTACCAAACTATTTTCCCTGAGGGCCACATTTTGAAACATAGACGGAGCGTAGGGCCACAAACGATATGACAATTAAATGAGTCATGGGAAATTTGATGAGCCTTTAATAAGGCTCGGAACATACATAGACCCGTATCTCATCAAAATATGAGATATTTAGGTAATTTTAGCAGAATTTTTTCAATTTTACTGTAAAAAGTACAACTTTTTGTTGTTGTTGTTTGGGCCAATTTAGTAGGAAGCCTGAGGGCCAACAACAATTGTTCTGAGGGCCGCGTTTGGCTTCCAGGCCAAGGATTGGACACCACTGCAATAGTGTATTTCTTCTAAGACCTGGTTTAGCCTTAAATTACTCTTTGGCTTTCAGAGTATCCCCTGATCTTTTCTTTGGAGATACTTGATGTAAAAGGTTTGAGAACCGACTTCGGGTTATGGCAGCGCTTTGAGTAGACGCACCTCAGAGCTGCAACAAAATTTAGCTTTAAAATCATCGTTTAACCCACCTAATCCCAAAGAGGAAGAACAAGAGATGAGCAAAGGTGATGGGTTCACCTCAGAGTGGTATAAAGCTTTAAAAGACACACTTACTCCTTTTCTTTTGCCAACTTTTAATTGGGCACTTGAGAAAACTCCTGAGAAAACTCCTGAGAAGACCCCTCCTAGTTGGAAGGAAGCCGTTATGTCCCTAATACCTAAGGAAGGGAAAGACCGATTGGATTGTGCCTCATACAGATCCATTTCTATTCTGAATGTGGACTATCGTATACACAATGATCAAACAGGATTCATTAAGAAACGACAAACACAAGACAACATAAGACGATCCTTATACACAATGACTCAAAACCAACAAAACAAAACTGTAATTATTAGTTTGGACGCTATGAAAGCTTTTGATTCTGTTAGTTGGCCATATTTATTATTCAAAGTGCTGAACAAATTTCAAATCAACTAATTATTTATAATTAAAAAAAATATATGGGTTCTTTACAATAATCAGGCAGGGCTGTGCCTGGTCTCCCCTCCTATTTGCTTTGTATTTGGAACCATTGGCCCAATTTATTAGACAATTAAAAACAATTCACAGACTTAAAATTGGGATGGAACACAAAATTGCCTTTCAACCGCCTTTGACATTTAGAAAGACCCATTTACCCATTACCCATTTTTAAATGTTGTTCACACATATTGGACTGAGATCAACAAAGCCCCAATGGATTTCAGAACTATTTTTCTACATTTATTTTTATTTTATTTGTTCGATGTCAGCTGCTTTTATTTTGTGTCTGCTCCCTCTTTGGTCGTGTTTTTATTTTTTTTCAATTGTTTTTAATATGTTCTTTGATTTAAAATAAAAACATTTGAATTAAAAATGAATAAATAGAATAGAGAAAATAGAAGATGTGGAGGATTGAGGTGCAACAGCAACATTTAATTAGCTTTATTTTAACATTTGTTCTGTGCACGCTGAAGACTAGTGACCTGAAGATTACAAACGCTCGGCCTTTACTCCCCTCCTTAGTAATCTGCTGTCAAATAATGTAATATAATGTTACAAACAAACAAAAGAAAATTGACAGCCGTTTTTGGCCTGTACCTGCCTATTTCTCATCACACAACCCCGTTTGAGTTTGACTTGTAACATTTCATACTTCTCTGACTGATTTTTAAATTTTGTTGTCCCTTCAGGACTTTATATTCTAAAGGTCTCTCAGTGGGGGACAAAAGAGACTGTGGCTTTTATGTGACGATAAGTAAATGTGAAACTTTCAGACGGACAGATTGGACTCAAATTACATGAGCGTGAATTCTTTGAAGAACAGACAAATGGTAAAAGGCCATAGAAGTGAGTGCAGTATGTACTGATGCAGTATTTAAGCAGAAGTAGATGTCTGCTGCTGATATTGTGACACAGGATGTGCCCCTGTTATTTTTGTCCAAAGTGAGTCACAGCATTTCTGCACCAGAGCTTGAAGTGAATCTGTCAGAGGCTAAAGTCACCATCCCAAAATACAAACCATAAAGTACCGTACAGTATCTATGTAGTATCTTCTATTTTTTTAATTTGTAGCCAATTTTTTAATCACTTTCGCAACAAACAAGTGAGTTAAAATTAAGTTATAGAATGTCTTATATCTCAGTAGTTGTTGTTTTTGCCATGCTCCTATACACTCAAAATACAAACAAATCAATCAAAATAAAAAAAAATAAAAAAATGAAATTAACAGTTGACTTGAAACTATATATATATATATATACATATATATATATATATATATATATATATATATATATATATATATATATATATATATTTATTTTTTTTTTTGTCTGGATTTATTATGTTAAATGAAAGTATGCATTTTAAGTAGAGTTATGTGAAATGCACGGACAACAAAACAATTATTTATAGCACCTTGAGTTATTTAAATTAATGTGTCTGAAAGCTCTCGGGGTTTTCAGAAAGATAAATCACTTTTAAACATCAAATCAGCCGTCATCCAGCAGCTTTTTAACAATTTTGGATTTGATAAATGTTTTACAAATAGATGCAGTCTGATTTTACACTTTTCATTGTACATATTTCTACGATAACGGTCAGTATTCCTGCCTACAGCTTCAGTATTTCTAATAAAATAAAATACAGCGGATTGCACTATTGACATTGTATTTATATTGGGTAATTGGTTCTATCCAAACCTATTTAACAGAAAGAAGTGCAGTGACTGTTATGTCCCGAGTGTCACTCCAGAGTTTGCTGATGATTCAGAGTTTGTCCTTGTTATTTCGAGTCTGTCTCACTCGCTCACAACTCGTCCCCACTGATTTTGTCTCAGCTTCTTACTTTTTTTTTAAATCACCTTGTGTTATTTCAAAGACAATTATAAGATGTGTTGAAATTGTTACTCTGGAGAAAAAGAAAAAAGTGCATTCACCAGATGAAATCGCAGACACTCACCCAGTGTATGGCAGTTTTAAAGAACTTAACATGACCATTTTAAACCCAATAGAAGACACACAATAGTTGTAGTTTATAAAATGATCAGCTGTAATTGTTGTTGTAATAATCTTTACAATGTACCAACCGATTAAATTGATGATAAATTGATGCGTGGACAGAATCCAGTTTGGGGCCGGATCACCAATGTTTTACATGTTAATTATAGATTTGTTTAAGATACTGTACATACTGTATGCTTCTAAATAGTGCATATAATGAATCACTAAAACTCCAAAAATGTAACTGCTCATAACCCTGCGTAAACTTGTGTATGGAATCTCCTGCCAGTGTACGGAGGAGTAAAACTGTTTGGATAAAGCTAAAAATAATGGAAGCGAGCGTCATAGTTCCTGAGCCGTGTTGTAATGGCTATTCAAGCGATGACAAGATCCAAACAGATGAACGGTGCAAATGTAGTGTGAAAAACACTAAGCATCAGGCTCTGAGCGTTGTGAGATTGATTCCAAGCTCAGACAATTTGCTGTATGTCTTACCTGCTCTCACCTCCATTTTATGGCACAGCTACATCAGTCTAAAGAAGTCAAAGGGCAAAGAAATGCTTTCAACACACACACATGATGGATTATGACATGCTGGCTGAAGGGGGCAGCGTTTGCAGGTCTGAAGACTGAACACATTGGGCAGTGAAACTTGTGAATGAAGCAAACGCCAGGTGTTTTTTCCGATGACGAACGTGTTTCTAAAGACTTTGTTACAAATGTAGTTTACCTGTCGTGTTGTGTTGTGATGACTGAGAGCACATTTGTAAGGCAAAATCATACAGTCAAAGGTCATATAGTATATATTTTTTGTTTTTTGGTCAGTTTGCTCTCTCGACACATGGCTTTCATGAGGCAACAAACTGTTCAATCTGCTCCAAAATATGTTTTGTATTTCTTTAAATCAACGTGGATCTATAGATTAATAAAGTCCATTGTAACTGTAGAGGCTAATCCTAGTTCTTTGTTCCTTCGTTTTAACCTCTTCGGAAAATAATGACTGCATGAGCCTGTTTTACGCGTAGGACCACTGGTGTTGCTCCAGCCATCTCTCTTTATTAACAGAGTTTTACAACAAACTTCTTCACCTGTTTTACATGACAGGTAACAGTAGTGCGCCCCCAAGCGTCCAAGACATGCACACACATGCAAACTTCTTTTAAATAAAACACAAATGAGTTATTATGAATAACATAAAATTAAGAATGTAAAATATCAAACCATATAAAATGGCGCTTACATTCCGGCCCCTAATTGTTACTTCTGGGGAATAACAATTACCAAAACAAAAATACAAAGCGACATTTCGTCTGTAAATAAACATTTGAAACATGAAACTTGTTTCATCCATAACATATTTATGGCTTTAACGAACACAAATACATTACTCCATTTCAAGCAACAGACACAGTTTGTCTACTGGTCTTTCCAAAACACTGCTTTTAGTTTTTACCAAAACCCTTCTAACATGACCTTTGGAATCACAGATAGATTTTTCAACCTTTCCCATCAACCATGAACCTCTTGGTGCACTATCATCTACTATAAGAACAACATCACCGGGTTTCAGGTTTCTTTTGGCATTAAACCATTTTTGTCTCTCTTGCAAAAGTGGGAGATACTCTTTGGTCCAACGTTTCCAAAAAATATCTGACAGATATTGAACCTGACGCCAACGTCTCCTTGAGTACAAGTCCTCCTTCTGGAACACACCAGGTGGCAATACTGGTTTTCTTTTTAGGAGAAGCAAATGATTTGGAGTCAATGCTTCTATGTCATTTGGATCGTTAGAGACTCTCGTAATCGGTCTATCATTGATAATGGACTCCACTTCACAAAACAAAGTGTGGAGACGCTCATCATCAAGAGTCTGCTGTCTCAATAACTGGATAAGGATTCTCCTTACAGAACGTATCTGTCTTTCCCAAATACCACCAAAGTGAGATCCAGCTGGTGGATTGAACGTCCATGTGATACCCTTTTGACTCAAAGATTCAGTAATTTTTGACTGATTCCAACTTTTAAGTGATTCACGCATTTCCTTTTCCGCACCCACCAGGTTTGTCCCATTATCTGATCTCATTACAGAAACCTGACCTCTCCTTGCAACAAACCTCCTAAATGCGTTAATACAAGAGTCTGTTTCAAGTGAATTGGCCACCTCTATATGAACAGCTCTTGTGGTAAGGCATGTAAACAAAACACCATATCTTTTTACATTACTTCTGCCACATTTCACATCAAAAGGTCCAAAGTAGTCTATCCCTACATTAGTGAAAGGGGGATTGTCTGGGACAAGTCTGTCATGTGGCAAGTTGGCCATGCTCTGTTCACCAGGTTTACCTGACAACATTCTGCATTGTACACATTTTGACAATACTTTTCTTAGAGCTGCATCAGCTTTCGGAATCCAATATTTTTCTCTCAGTTTGGATAACATTATGTTTCTACCACTGTGCCCAGTTTGTTTGTGACATGTCTGAAAATCAAAGTGGACACATAGTGGCCTTGATGAAGTATTACAGGATGTTTCACACTGAATGGTAATGAAGATTGATGTAACCTTCCTCCAACTCTTAAAACACCATTGTCCAATACAGGATCTAGTTTGAAAATATGACTCGTTCTTTTAAGCTTTTCACCCTTTTGCAAAGTTTGTATCTCATCTTTGTAGCTTTGACTTTGACAAAACTTCACAATCTCAATCTCAGCATTTTCCAATTCTGCTACTGTCAAATAACTTTTGATCGTTTTTGACTTAAGCCTTTGCTTTTTGTTTGTGACATTTTTGCTTGGACATTGAACATCACTAACTTTTCTCTCTTGAGTCTTTTCTTTAAGAAGCTGTTTTAGTCCCAGCATCCAGGCAACAGCTTTCTTTAATCTGTGCCAGTCTGAGTAGTGACTGATAAGTTTACTGATTGGATCAGCTTGCACAATGTCAACATTAACACTAATAACCTTCACCTTAGCATCATTTTGAACATCCTTTGATATTATTGGTGACACAGGCCAGTGTGTACTGTCTTTACTCAGAAAGTCCGGTCCATCAATCCAAGATTTGTTTGAAAGGAACTCAGAGGTTTTCATGCCCCTCGAAGCATGGTCAGCAGGGTTCAACTCAGAGTTCACATATCTCCACTGACTGACATTGGAATGATCTCTGATAAGTGACACTCTGTTTGCAACAAAAGTCTTAAATCTGAGACCGTCATTTGCAACGTACCTTAGCACTGTAGTACTATCAGTCCAGAACACTGATTCTTTCAATGGCATTTGTAGCTCATTTCTCATAAGTTTGTCCATCTTTACAGCCACAGCAGCAGCCGTTAGCTCTAACCTAGGATAACCTAGCGTTGTTTGTTTCAGAGGCGATACTCTGGACTTGCCTATTACGAACGAACAGTGAGCTTCGCCCTTTTCGTTTGTCAGTCGAAGATATGTAACCACTCCGTACCCACGTTCACTCGCATCTGCAAAATGATGCAGTTGTGCAGATGTAACATTGCCATATCCGACTGGTTTGAAACACCTGTCAACTGTGAAACCTTGTAGCTTTTCAAGGTCTGATATCCAAGCCTGTGACTTCTGAGCAAGTTCTTCAGGTATGTCCTCATCCCAAGAGAATTTCTGTCCACACAGTTCTTGCAAGATAATTTTTGCAGGGAGAATAACTGGGGACAGGAACCCTAATGGATCATAGATTGAACTCACAAATGACAAAATGCCACGCCTGTTTTTTTCAATTGGCTTTGCATTGATCTTAATTTTAAATTAGTCAGTTTCAATACACCAGATTACTCCTAAAACTCGTTCATCCGGTAGATTGTCATGACAGAGATCTAATGTCTTGACCTCAGACGCTCTTTCTGTTTCAGGTATGGAGGCCAAAACAACTCTGCTGTTGCTATTCCACTTAGTGAGACGAAAGCCTCCATTTGCACAAAGTTCTGTCAGTTCTTTTACCATGGTACAGGCATCGCTTTCATTTGACACTGAGAAGAGACAGTCGTCTACATAAAAGTTATTCTGCACTGCACTCACAGCCATGGGTGCCACTTCTTCTGTAGCGTCTTCTGCAGTTTTCCTTAGGCAAAATTAGCGCAACTGGGTGAAGATGTTGCACCAAACAAATGCACTGTCATTTTAAACTCCTGCAGGGGTTTATCCAAGTTTCCTTCAGGCCACCAGAGAAAGCGTAACATGTCTGTGTCCTCTGGCTGTTCTTTAACCTGATGATACATTGCTTCTATGTCTGACATCAAAGCAATGTGATCATGTCTGAATCGAGTTAATATTCCTATTAGTGTATTAGTCAAATCAGGACCTTGTAAGAGTTCCTGGTTCAGTGATCTGCCCTGATATGAGACTGTACAATCGAAAACAACACGCAGCTTTCTTTTCTGTGGGTGGTACACCCCTTGATGAGGTATGTACCATACTCGTCCATTGTCACGATCAATTTGTTCTTGTGGCACAGGAACGGCATATCCTTTGTCTATTAGGTCAGACATGAATGCCTTGTACTCTTTGAGTAAGTCATTGTTTTTGAGCATTTTCCTTTTAAGGCTTTCTTTCCTCTCTGCACAACTACTGAGCGATTGTTTGGTAGTTTGACAGATTTGTTCTTTAGAGGTAGGCCCACACGAAAGTGACCGTCAACCCTTTTAACAGTGTCCTTAACAAAGTCCATGAATTGTAAATCCTCACGAGACATTTCCTGCCTCTCATCAGAGGCTTTTTCTGGAAAGTCGTGATTAATCTGTTTCAAACACAGGGTTTCTATTTCTGACATTGAAATGCGATTTACAGAAGCTCTTTGGTCAGTTTCAGAGTAATTTCCTTTCAATGGGCCATTTATTACCCAGCCTAAGATTGTTTTAACTGCATCATCTATGCTGTGGATGATTTCCCAAGGTTCCATAGCCTTGTAAGCATTTGCTCCAATCAAAAGTCCAACATCTGCATCTACTTCTGGCAGTTCTACACCATACAAATGTGGCCACTTTTCTAAGTCTTGTTGCATCGGAATGCTTTCTTTAGAAACTGGGATGTCCTTGTGAGTGTACGTGTCAGGTAAATCAATGTACACATTCTCTTTTACACCACAAACTTCTAAGCCTGAAACAATATAACTAGGCTCTACCTTTTTCTGACCCATGGTGCGATGAAGGATTTGCATTTTCTTTCCTTCTATGCCAAGTTCTCATAAGTTTCTCTGAGCAAAAAGTTGCTTCACTGCCATTGTCCAAAAATGCATACGTTTCTACAGTTTTGTTGTTTTTCTTAAGCTTAACATGAACTGGCACAACCGCCAAAACTCTACTGCTGCTACCGGCCCCGGTAGCACCACATGTACCACCTGTGACTGGAATAGGACTCGTGACTTCAGTGTTTGAGTTTACAGTGGCATTGTTGAGATTGTCCTGTACAGCTTCATCCACTGTTTTATCGTAATGAAGCATATTTGGATGTCTCTTGGAACAATAGTCACATTGGATTCGTTTCTTACAGTCTTTACTCATATGCCCTTGTGTCAAACACGAAAAACAGTCCTCTTCCCTTAAGAAATTCTATTCTTTCCTTTCCTTTTGAGGCAGTTTTCTTATTTTCTGACAATCTGCTAGTGAGTGACTTTTCTCACAGTACATGCATGGTTTTTGAAACGCATCAGCTGTAGGACGCAAGTTGCCTTTATTAGCATCTGGCATGCTTTCTCTTGTTGCAGGTGCCACACTAGTAGCAAAAGCACTGCCCTTTGGTCTAAATGCCCTATTTGGATTTATGTTTTGCTTGACTTTGTCATCAGCATCTTTAATGTTACCAAATAAAGGATCTGAAGCTATTTTAGCTTGTCTGTTCACAAATCGAACTAGATCTGAAAACTTTACTCTCCTCCCAGATGTTTCCTGAATGTCAAAGGCAAAGACTCTCCACATTTCTCTCATCTTGTAAGGTAACTTGGAAACTACGACTCTTAGGTTTGTTGGGTTGTCAAGTTCCTCAAGGTGATTAATGTCCTGCATTGCATTGTTACAACCAGTAAGGAATAGAGAGTAACTGTGTAGAGTTTTTGCATCATCTGCCTTTACCTGAGGCCAGTTTACAGCTCTATTCAGGTAAGCATTTGCAATTTTGATCTCATTGCCATAGTGATAGTGTAGAAGTTTCATTGCCTCTTGGTACCCAAGCTGAGGCATCATGTGCTGACAACTTCTAACCAAGTCTTTTGGTTCACCTCTTGTAAACTGTTCAAGATAATAAATCCTGTCACTGTCATCATCAGTTTTGCTACTGATTGTGTGTTCAAATGCTCTTAGAAAAGGTTTGAACTCTAAAGGATCACCACTGAAAATAGGCACATCTCTCTGAGGTAAGTTTGTGAGTCTTTGTTGCTTTACCAACATTTCTGTAACGTCATTCTGTTTTAGCATTACTTCACACAAGTTAACTGTATTGTCCATTTCTACTTTGACGTTGAGTGGGGATCTCCTGTTTAAACATTTGAGGTCTATTTAAGCTGTGAGCATTCGGCTGTTCATTATTAGTCACAACAGAGGGAACTCTGATCTTCTTGTAACCCCTAGGTGAGTGTTCACGTTGGCTGGTTACACTTCCATTTTCACCTTCTTCATACTCACATTCCTCCAGCACCTTTATCTTTGCTGTAGAAGCAGCAATCTGAGTTTCCATTTCTAGCTGCTCTTTCTTGGCCTTTAACTTCAGCTCCTCAAACTCCAAAGCTTGTTTTTCTTTGAGCTTCTCTGCTTGAGCAACAAGAGCAGCTCGTTCTGCTTGTTCCTTACGACGTGCAGCAGATGTAGATGATGTAGACGATGTAGTTGAACCGCAACAGCTGGCCCTGGTCCCGGACACGCAGGATCCCGGTCGCCGCTTCCTTGATACACTGGTCATCGATGCGCTGTCATCTGGACCCACGTCGTCCTGTCTCAGTTGTCTTGAAGAAATAGTCCAGTTTTCAGCTTCCATTGTGAAACTGTTGTACTGGTCCTTTTTAGGTAGGAACCAGTATGTCTGATCAGCTTCCTTTTCTTCCTCACACAACAGCTGAAGTACATTTGCGTTTGACTGAACAAAGTCGTTCATAAGTTTTGAAAACTCGTTTAAATGTTCATCAACTGTGTCTTGATTTTCACTATTTTTCATCATAGTACTTATCTTGTTCATTTTCGCAGTCAATTGAGCAAGCTTTGCTCTTCATGCGTTCATTTGTCTGTGCAGTGCGTCTTCCAACCCTTTTTCCGTGTACCTTGAAGCCCTCTTGTGGACATCCTGTGTCATGTCATGCGTCATGTCGTCCTCCATTTTGGCTCAAATTAGCCCGCAAATGTTCATTGGCAATCAACAGCAGTTCAAATAAAGTAGTCTATGACACAAAGCGCGCTTTGCTTTCTTCTTGAGTGTCATCTAACAAAGACTACAACATTCCTGTTGTCTCATATTCTCTTCAGCGCAGGTTACCAGTACGTAGTTTTTTCTTGTTATCTTGCCACGATGTTGGGCTCCTCCACGGCTCGTGCTCTGGTTGAGCGAGGTCGTTTTACTTAATGTAGAGGCTAATCCTAGTTCTTTGTTCCTTCGTTTTAACCTCTTCGGAAAATAATGACTGCATGAGCCTGTTTTACGCGTAGGACCACTGGTGTAGTCGCAGCACGGTAAAACGACTGTGTTGCTCCAGCCATCTCTCTTCATTAACAGAGTTTTACAACAAACTTCTTCACCTGTTTTACATGACAGGTAACAGTAGTGCGCCCCCAAGCGTCCAGGACATGCACACACATGCAAACTTCTTTTAAATAAAACACAAATGAGTTATTATGAACAACATAAAATTAAGAATGTAAAATATCAAACCATATAAAATGGCGCTTACAGTAACTTCAAAGGTTGTTCTCATGTTTCTCAGCATTTTTCTCCCAAAATCAGCCCGAAAAAAAGCACATACACTCACTACATTTTACCATTTTGGACTTCAAAAGATATTGATGGATTTTACTGAGGGATTTATTTCTTATCTAAGTCCGAGCCGAAGCTGAAGTTTAAAGGTTGAACGGACGATTTTTTTGGCCCAAATCTGAGTCTTATTTCCTCGTGGCGTGGACTGCCGATTAGTCCTCGTGCCTCGTCCTCGAGCCACGTATCATCATAAAACGCACCTACCGCTCACCTGCAGCCGCGTGTGGCTCGTTGCGTGTCTAAGCGCATTGATCTATCATAATATAGTTCCCTCAGTGTACGGGACAAAATGAAGACGGAGAAAGACAGTTCGAGCTGACTCAGAAGTGGACGGAAATCTATGGGAGACGAGAGATGCGATGTGATCCGTCGCGCTTATAAACAAACGCACGTGTGTGTTGTATCAGTCCCCCGGCGATTCTCAAATCACCGAAAAATCGTCCATTGCGCCTTTAAGTGTAAAAAATTAAGCAAGTTTGAAGTTTTCGGCCAAATTTCATGTAGATCTAGAATACACAAAATCTCAAAATCAACCAACAAATTTAAACCTGGCTTGGTCTATTTTTTAGATTTAAATGTCCCAATTATATGTAGTTATGTCAGTTTTCACACATAAATGTATTATTCCTATATAAAAACATTGCATGATGAAAAACCTTTATGCGATTAAACTACAGCAGCAGTTTCATATCGATATATTTAAATTTAACCTTCTCATTTCAATAATAATAATAATACATAAAACGTTTTCTGGACACTCAAAGGCCCTTTACACTACCAGAAACTAAGTAAAAACACAACAAAAGTGTAAGAACCAAGGAAATGCAAGTTTTAGCTGTGATTTCAAGGTCTGTAAGTTTGACCTCCTGAATCCTGTATTTCTTTCTTAAAATAAGCCTTTCTTCATTTTAGCGAGCATTTCCTTTTAACAAGCGATGCTGAGAAGGTGGAACTCAGCACACAACTAACACTGCATGTTCAAAATGTCAGCGTGTTTCCTTCTACAGATGCAATTAATACAACACAAATTTTATACATTTACAAAAGTGACAAACTGCCCCGATTCACCCTTTCCTTGTAGAAATGTTCCTCGCTCTTGCAGCCGCTAATTAATACGGCGCATTCTCGTGCTTGAATGGTCCCATCCTTATCCTCCGCGCACAGGTACACAAAACAATCAACGTTTGCCAAGTGGCTTTTGTAATTAGCCCCGCATTCAAATGTATTACACGCAAAATACTCCGTGTTCCTCCTCGTGTCCGACAACTCTCCCGAACATCCATCCAACACATAGCCGGATTGCAGATAGCATCGACGGGCTAGCACGCCGTCTACTCATGACAAACGACAGGTAAATACACTAAACGGCCTGTCATCGTACGGCCATTTTCACATTTTTCACTCTGTAATAACAATGCGTGGTGAGATCCCCCCCCCCCTCAATGGTGTGTGAATGACTCGGGGAGGAAATCGGTCCAGTAATTATTCTTTCCCTCTCGTCGCATCCTGACATCACTCACACGCGGGCGATACGGCGCTATTGAATCCTGATGAAATCCTAGCACAACAATGGGAAGCGAGGAGGCCGTGGGGTGGGTCCGCTCGCAATTGTCCCTCATAGAAAGTGACAGAGGGATTTTTCCATTATTGGAATTTCAATCGTGATTTCAATGTACAACGCAGCACGTGGAGAAAAGAACGGGTAGATTTGCGGGTGTCTTCGTGCCGTTTGCAGGTTTGACAAAGACGATATCAATCTACGCCGAGGTACGACGCACTAAATCATCTTTCCGGCTGACAATATACGCATAATATTCAAATCCATTGAGCTAAATTACATGTCAAAGCAGGGAAAGACACTGGTCTGCATGCAAACAACCTACGTGTATGTCCAGAACTACTTAACGCTAGTGAGTCACCAAGGCAGCCGTGGGGAGATTATGAAAAGCAGACATACTGACCTTTTGTATGCTAATTTGAGTGTGTACTACAGCATGCACAGTATGACTAGCTTCATTTGCATTTCGGTTTATTCTTTGTGCCATATGAAAGGTGCGTTGACCTGTAAAAAGCCCATTGTCCTTCAAGCCAACAACAAAAGCAATGTCTCTGCATGAAAAGAATATCAAACAGTGCGAGCACAGCTGCCCCGCACAGGTACGGCTTTCACGGCAACACGAAATCGGGGGCCGTCTTCCAGCTGTTTGGGTGTTGGTTGTAGCGCGGTCGCTGGTGCTTGTTCATGTGCGAGGGAAGCGTTCCGGATGGCATTACGGCTGCTGTGAATCAGGGGCGCGACTCCAGCCCCTCTGGAAGGCGAGCCGAGCTGGGATAGGTCACCGGTATTATCCTGGGGGACTTCCACAGACCCGCACGGAGTAATGAGAAGCTCAGAAAGTGGAAACACAATGGGAACATGAAACAATGATACAGTACGGTGCTCTGTCCGGATAACGGTCAGTTTTTTTGAGGCAATACGACTGTGGAAATATAATAATGAGGTATTTCATTTGTGAAAAAAAGAGACATTTTGTTTACAACATGAAAATGCAGCTTAAGCCGTAATATATGATTTATGTTGTAGTGGTTAGTTTATACAAGTTGTACAGTTGCGGTCTGGATTTAATGAGCCAATACAATATCCAATATTTGTCTTGCTGCTGTTGTCGATAACTGCTATAAGCAATACCAATATTAAAATGTTAAAATCCATAGCAACGTATGTTAAATCTGCCACTTCCATTTAACATCCATTGACTAGAAACACATAATTTTGATGGTTTTAAGTATTAAAGTAAAAGATCCTAAATGATGTACTTGTATCTTGGGATTATGATGCTAAAAATCAAATAATGATATGAGCCCAGGTGTAATAAGCTCTTGTGGTTATGTCACTGTACATTTTTGCCACAATTCATCAGCCTCTCGCATGCTCTAAGTAAGTTTTACGTTCAATTCATGGAGTATTGACTTGTTAACCTTCAGAAGCAGCAAATTCCTTTATAGTTTCCTCTTAAAGGCAATATGAAATGCCGTTAATGTATTGTGAAAGAAGTGTGATTGACGTTACTGATCATGTAAATAGCTCAAAGCCTTATTTGGTGTAACACGTATCAATATTAAACTCCTGTGGGCTTTATGACATCTTTAAATACATAAAAACATCTACAGTTCTCTCCGGTACGTGTTCATATTGCTTGTATTGTCATATGTTGGTACGGGGCACACAAAGGGTCACCTTGAGGGAGCGGGAGCCCTGGGAAAACCTTGTCAGAGCCAGTGACTCGAGAGCACATCCAGTGGTGGTCCGTGTAGCGTTGGGGGGCAGGCAGCCAGACGGAAGCAACTAAACAGGCGAGCAAGAGCACATCTGAGCCAGGCCGTGAGTGTGGTCGTGCCAGTGACCTGCTCGAAAGTCAGGTCGGTAAAGAGCAACCGTCCTTTTAGATAAAAAAAAACACAGGCATTAAGGCCGACAGACGACACGAGAAGAGAATGGAAAGACATGGCTTTGAGGATGTTGGATTTTCAACTAATAATGTGCATATCCTTAATAATTTGGCAACATAACGCAATCCATTATTTAGTCCAGTCCAGAATTCAAGACGGTTAAAAGCAATTCAACTAGTGTGGCGTAATTCTGGAACACTTTTGCTTTTAACAGTATAACCATGCATATTCATTACTAAAAATCACCACTAAAAAGACATTTCTCCTCAAAAAATGTGTCTATAAACAGCTATTTACTGCAAGCTAATACATACTCAACTGCATTAGAGAAAAAAGGATGCAAGTGAGATGTGCGTGGCCTGCCCCGAGTTCAGGTCAACAAAGAGCATCTGTCTTTTTAGATTTATAAAGGAAAACTAAACGTCATGACTTGTAAGAGGAATCGTGGCCCTTCACGCACCTCCACAGGCAGAGTTGAGCCTTGGGTTAGCTCCGTCATCTGTTGTCAGAGCATATTAGAACTCAAAAGTCCATCCAAGTTTGTTTGTGCTCGACGGTTCAGGCCAAACATTCGGCGGACATACATCTACATCAGAGCGTCCACAGCCTTGGCCACCGTTTGAGCCCGTCTTCCAGCTTTTCGCCTCCCAACTTCAGGCTTGTTTCAGTCGGAGCCCATTGACTTTTTATGCCCTCAGTCCTTATCCCGACAACGTGTAACCTTGCATGTATTACAAGGTTTGACAGTCTAGCTCTAAGTGAGAGGAGGGAAGGCTGAGCGGGGAAGAAGGAGCTGTCAGAAGTCACTAAGGTGCTAAAAACCTCTCTGCTCTTAAATCAGAATGTCACAATCTCTTTTTAAACAGAGCGGCAGGTAAGGAAGCTCGTTTGAAGAAATCGTGGATAAAATATTCCATGTTTCTCGATTCGGGGAGGGGAGAGCAAGGGAGACGTAAGCCATTTTACAATTTTAATTTCATTTACATTGACAATCTAAATTAAAAAGGTCAACTTTTGCTTTAAATGGAAGCTTGCAGATAAGATCCTAATTCATTACGTTGAGTCAACTGACATTTGAGTCTGTGTACAGGGCTGATTTGTGAGCGGAAAAGAGATGAGGCGGCTGCTTCATTAGGCACCACTCCATGCAGCCCGTGTTTAAAAATGCCATTAGGACATGACCAAAACCATTAAAGGCTCGTCTTTTTCAACAAGTGAGGAATATAAAATTAATAAATTCCATAAATTAAAGAAACTGTGTCAACATTTACTCCAGTGAAAAGACATCTGGGAAGTTTCCAACAAATTTAGGTCAGTAATAAACTGGTGGGGGAAAACAGCTTTGACACATGTGACAATGTGGCACAGTTGGATGTTGGACTTCCAAGCTTAGGTGTTAAAATGTCCATTACAGTTTGTAACCTTCCCGATGGTTGGGCAGGGGGATTCATGGAGATTTGGATTGCTTTTTCTGGAATGTTCAACGGTATAGCATTAAACTCAAGCTCTATCTTGCATTTATTCAGTTATAGATGTTTTTATTGCTTAACATTAAGCACTTGTTCTGGTTGTGTTACCCATCTGCTTGTTTCCATGGAAATAGATATGTTTAATGTTGTTCCTCTCAGCGGCTAAGTGGAGATGCCAGTATGCCAGCCGGCCGCCGTCTCCCAAGTTTTATTCCGGACATTTGCCAAATGTCATTCCTGCTCTCGTGCCCATTTCAAGCTATTGTTGGGACATTCCAGGCAAAGTAATATCATCCCATGGAGAAAAGCGTGCAGGTCTCCAGAAAAATCTACCTGAAAATCCACCAGAAAAACACCTTTACATTGGAAAATATAGGGGGAAAAATCTATCTATTGGCTACTTTGTATTCTGAAGTGCCGTGCGTTTCAACAGTAATAAACAGTTGAAGAACACATAGAGCTGCACAATTGCATATTGCCACCAAGAGTGAAATAAACCATTGGCAGCACACTTATCTTTTCTCTGCACCGGCTCTAAATCTGAATATATCTGGGCCCACAAAGAATTGAAGCACTTTCCAATTACGCTTCATTACAGCCAGCCAAGCCTGAAAATGATCAGCGCGGATCATAAACCTCTGTGTATGTGGGTTTAAGTCTTACCCAGAGAAGAACCTAACAAATTTGACCTTTGTGAGATGTGCAAATCTTTAAATCAGGCAGAGCAGCCATTAAACTGTTAACAAGGCAGGTCCTTCCATTTGTTCTCTATGCAGCTGCAGTCGGGCCGTAAACAGCCTCTTAAAACCCTCTGCCACAGCCTGCAGCCGCCTCCGGCCCCGGGCTCCCCGCACCAGCACTGCAAGTCTTAATGAAGCGGAAAATTAAAAGGTTCGCTCGGACATCCAAGGCTTGTTTCCCTTCCGCGAGGCTGTGTTTCTTTATTCTTCTCGGTTTAGCTGCTGCCGGTCACCACAATCCTCCGCTCTCATTTCACAAATCACATTCAATAGTCAAAGGTCACACGGGAATTCACAAAGTGCCTCGCTCACTCTGGGACATGGTCAAGTGGACTAGCAGAACAGCGACGGCGACTCAGAAAATAAGCCACGAAATATCAGAACTGGGGATCAGAGCCTTATTTCCATAGACAAGTGGATTTTTAATAAAGTGCTGGGGGGGAATGTCTTTCAAAACTGTCACCGCCAACCAAGCAGAACACAAAATATATTACAACTAGAGGGGCTTCATAATTCTTATTTGTATACTCGGACGGATGACTAATAGTGGAGTGTGACATGCTGTTGTAATACTAATAACAAGACATTTTCCTCAACCGCCTTGTCATCTCCAAGTGGCCGGAATTTAATATGAGCAGCTTGTGGTCTCCATTATAACCAAGAGCGGGGAATTTAATCCGTCTCTTAGTAACCTTACCGGGGGCACGGCAACCAAAAGAAAACAACATTTAACATCCCCCTGACCTATTGCCGTGAAATATTTACAAGGCGTTTATGCAACACGCTTCCACTCAGCCGTTAGTCACATAGGAGCGGCGCAGGTACTCAGGGTCGCAACTGAGACTCTATGTCATCGCTAAATGCCACTTGCCAGCATTTTAATAACAGCAACTCCGGAATGCGCACGTCACCACCCCCAGGGGCCACTTAAAATAAGGGTTAGCTGGAAACCCGGTCTTTATATGGTGCCATTTTGTGCCTGGGGGCAGCAGAATTTTAAATGTTTTCATCTGTAGCCAATATTGTTTGAAAAGATGATTTTCCACTGCAGCATGGTTCGTATACGTGATCAAGGTCAAGGTGGATGAACCTTCGTCTTATATGTCACCACCAGCCAATAGCTCAGACCAAATGAATTCAATGGAGCAGAACAGCTCTACTGCTAAAGATTTCTATCCTTGAATGTTTGTAAAGATTCATTTGAATTAGAGTGTTATCGTGACACTGGTAAAAGGTATCACACAAAGCTGTCACCGTTTTTATAGTAAATGTATCTTTTTAAAGCTCCACATAATCGAAATCCAATCAGCAAATGAGGTCATTCAGTATTCGAAAGGTCTTGTACAATGCCACGCTTTTATTTTAAAAAGGCATTACTGGCATTTCATTTCTTCCAAAAACTCCAGAAAAGGGCATCCCAAAATAAAATTGCACTTAATCCACCGCAGTGTCATCTTTTATGTAGCTCTTCTGTCAAACAATAAGTCAGAGATTTATAGAGGATGCATAATTCACTACTTCCAACCGCGCCGTCAGTGTCTCCTGAGGTTGTAATTTGACGGGATATTTAATAGGGACTACTTTATGCAAAATTTACCAGGACGGTTTTGGTGAACTACATCCTTGTCCGACCACAGGGTACTCTAAACACAGCGAGCTAATTCTCTGTGGTACATGGAGCAGAGGAAATCTCTCACTAATAGATAAATAATGATCATTAAAACAACATACTTACTCTACCACGTTGAGTCCCATATCCATAGAGATAGAGGATTAAATTGTGGAGGCAGACAGGCATAACTGTGACTATGTTCTCTGTCTGTGTTTACAATAGACTAGTTTTCCCTGGATAGTAAAGAGAGTCTTTCTGTTCCGTGTCCTTTTTTTTTTTTCTCAATCTCAGTCCGTTAGGGATCAGTCCTCGGCAATGTACAATATGTTCTTTTGCATAAAAGATTTCTGCTCTGCTGTAGTCCTGTCATTCCTCCTCCGTGTCCATAACATAATGTGGCGTTCCGACTGAAAGCCCTAACAACATCTAGTGGTTTCTTTTCCTTCTACCTCCCACGCAGCACACTTGTAAATGTCCTCCCAATACCGTAAGCTGTTATGCCCCCATGGTGCAGTCAAACAAGACTTCTAGCATCTGGTGACAACTGTTGTTTAGATATTTTGGCTTAAAAGGAGTTCACAGTCAGGGCATGGATTTAGGTAGGGATAAAGGCATGAGAAAAAATGGCTGCAGACTGCTTTGTGTTTAACATCTCCACTTGTACAAGTCGCTTGTGTGCATGTCTCTCCGTGGCCTAGCACCAAAGTACATCTCTGACATGTGAGTGGCATGAATCCTCGTAAGGCAATTTGTCTACTGCCTTTGACCCATGCTTCAATACCGCTGGGACAACCCGCCAGTGGTTGCTACAGCGCTAGAATTTCAGGTCAGGACTACCTTGACGATTTTTTTTGTGTGCATGTTTTGTGTTGAAGGGGTAAACGGGAGCCTGGAGGAAATCTACCTAGACACAGGGAGAAACATGCAAACACCACACAGAAAGGCCCGGGCGGCCAAAGACGAGCCTCCTGCTGGTGCCAGAGTCAGGACTAAACATGGACCGGCCTCCTGCTGGTGCCAGAGTCAGGACTAAACATGGACCGGCCTCCTGCTGGTGCCAGAGTCAGGACTAAACATGGACCGGCCTCCTGCTGGTGCCAGAGTCAGGACTAAACATGGACCGGCCTCCTGCTGGTGCCAGAGTCAGGACTAAACATGGACCGGCCTCCTGCTGGTGCCAGAGTCAGGACTAAACATAGACCGGCCTCCTGCTGGTGCCAGAGTCAGGACTAAACCTGGACCGGCCTCCTGCTGGTGCCAGAGTCAGGACTAAACATGGACCGGCCTCCTGCTGGTGCCAGAGTCAGGACTAAACATAGACCGGCCTCCTGCTGGTGCCAGAGTCAGGACTAAACATGGACTGGCCTCCTGCTGGTGCCAGAGTCAGGACTAAACATGGACTGGCCTCCTGCTGGTGCCAGAGTCAGGACTAAACATAGACCGGCCTCCTGCTGGTGCCAGAGTCAGGACTAAACATGGACCGGCCTCCTGCTGGTGCCAGAGTCAGGACTAAACATGGACCGGCCTCCTGCTGGTGCCAGAGTCAGGACTAAACATAGACCGGCCTCCTGCTGGTGCCAGAGTCAGGACTAAACATGGACCGGCCTCCTGCTGGTGCCAGAGTCAGGACTAAACATGGAGAATCTGTGTTTTAGTTTTATGCAGCTAAAATCTGGAACAGTCCTGAAGATGTGAGACTTTCTCCGACAATGTTCAAAACTAGGGTTCTGTTCTGTGTCCATGACTGAAAGGATTTATCTTCACTCTTCTCTTTTAATGTAAATCTTATGATGATTATATGTCAATTTGTCTTTTGTGATTTTAATGCATCTGTAAAGCACATTGAATTACTTTTCCGTGCTCTACAAATAAACGTTCTGCTATAGCAACTCTGCAAAACTTCAACTATAGAATTTGCAAACAACCCCAACCTGCTACTTCACCCATCTGTTTGATGGGGAAATGGCCCCACTGTATCAAGGACACCTCCAGTCTTTGCTGATATTTCTATGTGTCAGGCCCCTATCTAACTAATGTCAGAGGTGGTATTGCTCTCTGGAGTGGAAGTATAATCAGACCTAAATGGACCTCGCCTCCTCTTTCTGTGCATGTTGGAATATGAAATATGTGGATGAAAAAAGCTCCTAAAGAAAATACCTAAATAATTGTGGCAGTTTTAAGTCTGTCATCATTGGTCCGGTTTGGCCTAATCAGTAAATGTATAACTATTATTATAAGTTTGGTAATCATTTTTGTATTAACGAAAATGTGTGGGGAAAAACACAAGTAATATGTATCTGGAATACTTTTTTTAAGGAAATGTATCAAAGCTTTGGACACTCAAAATAAATATCAGCAAGAACTCAATTTCCGTCTTGCCGGCAGGAGGTGACGAGGACGCTCGGATGAGTGTTCCGGCGACAGAATAAGAAAGTGCAAGCTGCAGCAGCAGGTGAAGACGTAGGCAGATTGGGTGACGGAGCTGATCTGTTGCCTAAAAGATAAGAGTCCGGGATGAGAGAGCAGAGAGTGTCAACGCAAGGATTTAGACATCTGAGGCTCCGTGAGACGCACCCATTTCAGACAAGACCAAGTTTAGAGGAAGACCAAGCAACCAGGAAACAGCAGGAAAGAGGGGTTACTTTTTATAGATGTCCAGACTTTTACAGATGTTATCACTGATGCCGATTGTGAGATAAAAAAAAAACATATGTTCCATATTGTGAGTTAACGTTTCAAACTTCTGAAAAGTCAACTTCAAGATGCTGCCAGCTCTACATCTGTTACTATTTTAATCCTTTACTAAAATTAAAGTTTTAAAGTTTTAAGTGCTAAATGGTATGGATTTGATGAGCCTAAATATCATAAGATAAACCAGACCTTGCCATATGTCGTTACTAGTATAATTCATTATCAAAGAAACCGCATTGCTCCATGCAGCGTTGGCTAGCTAACAGTCTCTCGCAGCTAAAGCTAACTTTTATCAAAACATAAAATATTTTTTTTTAAACAACTAAAATTTTAAGTAAAGCGTGCCCGGTTGCTTTCATGTATTTATATATTTTGTATATGTATTATGCCTCAAATTAAGCCTTAGCATTGACCCACAAACGCATCCATTTGCCAACAAAAAAGTGAGCACATAATTTGGATTTGTCAGTGACATCCAACTGCAGATCATAGCGCTGCCTGATCTTTAAGTATTTATTCATTTCAGACAAAATATAGAATTGGACAGAAAGTTGTGACGCAAACCCTAAGATAGCCAGGAGGCCCTTAATCTGTACATGACAGAAAGTAGGACCTAAAGTGGGGCCAACACCCCAGTGATGTATCCACTTGCAATAATCCGCCTATAACCAACTTGATCGCTAATTACTCTCAAACATGAGACGCTAAAGAACCCAGAGGCGACTCTAAATAAAACATTTCTCATCTGAAGATATAAATCTGATGAAACCTCTGCCGTCTTTGTGTCCCATTAATATTGGAGACATGTGCGCTGAAGACGGTAGGAGCACAATTGTCATGTAGAGCAAGAGTGATCAAGAATATCATTTGTTTTTACTAGAAAGGACTCTATAATGCTGACTGATTGACAGACTGGTCCCCTCCTGATCCTTCTGGGAGGAGGAAAATGCATCCACTGTGGCCTGGGTTCCTTTTTCTGCTCTTGATATTTCTGATGAAGCAGAGGGTGCGATCGAAAATCTCTCTCATCCTTCCACCCCTTCAGTTAAAATGGAAACCAGACGACTAGAGTGGCAAGCTCCCATCACTTATCCACCACTCATGCATGATTGAAAGGCCTCAGCGAGCGCCGATGCTGCATCATTTATACCAGCCTTCTCTGCAAATCAAGAGGCATGAAGAAGCTATGGTTAATATTGACAGAGCATTGATTTGAGGGAGAATTAAAGACAGGAACGAACGTCTAAATAAAGTACATTCTCCTGGGTGAAATGTAGAGTTTGTCTTGATTATATTTTTTCTTCCTTTGCGCGGTGTTGGCACTAATCCTTCAGATGGATTCTGCTAAATTGTTATAGTCTCCCACGGAACATAAATGGAGAGCATCCAGGGATTTGGAACCGCTATTAAGGAGACAAAATGATCCATCAAAGCAGCTGCTGAGGACTGAATGAGGAAATAAGGATGATGTGAGAAAAAGAGCTATTTCTATTGCAATGACATGTGCTGTGGCTTTTTTCCCTTATTCCTGTGTCAGTCGCAGGCTTTTGGGGCTCCTATAGCATTGGCAACACTGCACTAGTGAGCCAATCTGTGTTCCCTCGCCTTCTGCGTGCTTCATATATTTGGTCCTCTTCATCAAAGTTGCATTGAAGGAAGATGCATTAAGCTTAACCCATCTTAGCGCTGACACTCGCATCACCTCAGCAACAGTTCAGGGCTCATCAGACCTGCTCGCGGCACCACCTACAGATGGCCGATCACAGCTTGGGGCCCGCTTCATCTTTTTCCAGGAGCCATCAGTGAACTGTTATATAGAGGAAAGATTGGTGTTTGCCGCTCCCGACCACATTACGAGCTCAGACGGGGTGACGAGACAAAAGAGTGAAAGAGGAGAAAACGGAAACATGCGAGATACTCTTCAGTTGCTGAAATCGATTTCTTACGTTTCTTTTTTTTGCAAGTTATGTTTTTAGTTTTTTATTTTCTGTAGAGTTCTAGTGTTTGCTTGATTTTGCTTGTTATAGCTGCATTACGGTCTTCTTTTGGGCTAGTTCTAGGCTCAAACTACTGTAAAATGGGTTGTCAGTTAGATTGACTACTTTGGAGCTGGAATAGTCTTGTCATGTCTCTGCACTGGCTGAACTGTCAGCTTCAGGATTGATTTTAAGATATTGTTGATGGTTTTCAAATGTTTGAATGGGGCTGGCTCCTCCCGATCTCTCAGCGCTTTTGTCTGTCTATGTTCCCAGTAGACTATTGAGATCAGAACATTTTTAGCTTCGTGGCTCCGTTGCCATGTTAAAAGCCAGGGGGGCCGCGCTTTTGCAGTAGCAGGTCCCAGACTCTGTAATAGTTTTCCTATGGGCATTAGAACAGCTCAATCTCTGAATATTTTTTAAATCTTTGTTTAAAACCTTTTTGTTTGCACAAGCATTTAACACAAGCAGAGCGGAACATTTTTATATCGTTAATTTAGCCTTTTTTGCATGTCTTGTATGTTTTATTGCATAAAACATACAAGACATTTGTGACATTTTTCATTGCCATGAAAAATGTCACATAGCCTTTAGCAAAGAGAAGAATGCAGCATCAGCTTGTACAAATAAAACATTTGCAGTTCCAATTCACCCATTTGGCCTAAGGCAGACATGTCCAAACTACGGCTCGGGGGCCAAATGCGGCCCTCAGACCAATTATTGTTGGCCCTCAGGCTTCCTGCTAAGTTGGCCCAAACAACAAAAAGTAGTGCTTTTTACAGTAAAATGGGAACAATTCAAGTTTTTTGATGTTATAACAACCTGATATGAATGTTCCAAGTCTTATAATAGGAGTGGAGGTGCATCGAAACAATGTCAAATGCAAAATTTTGAATGATACACTCACAAATTTGACATTGTCGGCTTGTTTGTGGCCCTCTGCTCCGTTTAAGCTTCAAAATGCGGCCCTCAGTGAAAAAAGTTTGGACACCCCTGGCCTAAGGTAAGTGGTGTCTTGCTGCAGTAAATTAGTTTCCAGTATTATGCAATTTGCCTTGTCAAGCTTTTAGACTTGGCCTTAAAGAAATATTTAAGAAAGATCTTTTTGTTGTAAGGATGGAGCAAATATCACAGATGAAAATGTGGGTTGAGTGAGGTTAATGTTTTTTTCACTCTCCAGGAGTAAACCAAAACATTGCGAGAGGTCTGCATTTGCATATGGAAGAAATTATCTAAGCGCTAAAATATTCACACCATTCTGGGTGCCCACATGTTCAGATGGAGCTCCAGCATTAGCCTGTGGGAGGAGACATCGGGGTGAGAGAGAGAGCGGTGGTGGGTGGTGGCGGTAGATGGGGTCAGCGCTCTGATTAATGACATAGAACAGAAGTACAAAACATTTTTCCCATTTTTCCACGCCTACCTGAACAAGCCTTGGACACAACAGGACATCATTCGTCTTTCTGCATATTTAAAGGTGCACAATGTAGCTTTTCTGGTGGGAGGAGGCCACCTGCTGTCTCCAGAAAAGTGTTGTTGCTTGATATGGAACACAGTTAACTTATTAGGAAACTCATAGGCAGATCATCTTTCACCTGCAATAACAAAAATGTCCAATCGGAACCAGACATTTTTCATTATTTCACCAATCATATCCATAGATTTATATTACTTCAAATGCATTTTTCTCTCTTGACTGATCAGCCTTTAAAGTGGCACCTACACACACCTAACTTTACAATCTTCAACACTGAAGGATTTGAATCATTCAAATCTTTATTTGTTGAAATTTCAACTCCAAATAAGGAAGGGAAATCTAAATTTTCAGTCCTATCTCGTTTACTCAAAAACTAAAAGAAAACCTCTGTATCTAGTAAGACAAGAACATTTAAACCTGCCCTATACATTCTTCAAATGTTTCGTATTATATATATTTTCCAAATAAGTGCATTTTTTTACACTCTAAAACCTTATGTGATGAAATTTTATCTCTTAGATTTATGTAAGAAAATACATTCATAGGACATTTCAAAATGATATCTCTAAATGTAAGATGTTTGTTCACCCGCAGTATCTTGCCTTAATTCAATTTAAATTAATTCCATCCATCCATCCATTTTCTACCGCTTGTTCCCTTTTTGGGGTCGCGGGTGACTGGAGCCTATCCCAGTGACTTCGGGCCTTAGGCGGGGTACATCCTGGACAGTGGCCAACTTGTCGCAGGGACAGTTAATTTAAATTAATTAATTACAAAAAATAAAGAAAAATAATTATATTTTTTTTGCCCTGTTAATTTCAACAAACCTTTATTGGCATATTTGAGCACAACCCTAACTATAATCTTACTGACATTTTGAAATGCTAATGTCAGGAGAAAGTTCAAAATTCCAGTATGGAGCCATAGTGAACATCTGTTCTACATGCAATTTATTTTAAGTCTTTATAACAAAATGTTTGCTTTTCTATGACAAACTATTGAAAAAAATACTATTTTATAGCCTCAAAATTGTATGTGTAAAGTTTGTGGTAAAGTATGTAATATATCTGTAAATAAAATGAACATTTCTGTAAATATTTGCACAGTAAAGTGTAAATATCTGGATTTTTGGTTTCATAAGAAATGCAGTGCCGATCATAATTTCCAATAATAAACAATAATAATAATGACATAAAATACTAATGTAAATGTCTTGTTCTGATAATAAATTAGCTGCCAAAACAACCTTGATTTTTCATATTTTTGGACATTCTGCGGTTAATCCCAGTTGCTCCATTGAAATCACATCGTGTTCCACTTAACGGTTGCCTCCAATCTGGAATTTAGATTGTTTTTACAAACTTTTACACTTTTAAACATGTTCGTGAATCCCGCCCACCCGTAGGACACATCAACACCACAAGAGCCAATATTGACTTCTGAAAAGCACAGATTCAAATGGCCTTGCTCAGCGATGGAGAACTTGCACCTGCCACGCACATCCACTCCGAGCTTTTGATGGCTTTAAAAGTGTGACATTGCGCTGTGATACGAGACCAGCCTCTCGCCCACAAACCCCACCGCTGGGATATGGAAGAACAAACGCACTATTTACTGTTTTAGTTTTCGCTGAATTTTTCACACTCGACAACATCCTCGCGACGGCAAACGACTGCGAAAAGAGAGGGGAAATATCTCTGGCGCTACTTTATCTCCTGTGAGCCACACTCTGCAATCAATAGTTATTTTACCAGTTTTAAGCCGTCCAGAGTGAAAAGCTGGCACAACAAAGGTCACGGCGGCTGAGAAAAGTAAGAGTGCATGTGAGGTCATAGTGTTGAGTGGCTGAGGTCAGTGCAATCTAATATAGATTAAAAACTAAGACAGAATGAAGATCGGAATTAGAATTAGTCAGATTGTTGATGTTTTGACCTGTTTTTTTGTTAATATGTCTGTGGTTTTTGGTCCAATAACAAGTTTTTATCATCATAAAATGTAATATAAACTGTAAATTCAAACACAAATTCTAGAATGTGATAAACGCAACCTATTCCAGACTCTGATAAGACTCTAAAAAATAGCATTAAAGTTAGGGTACTACTTTTTAATGGGTACATTTTGTGCTTTCCCTCAAAAAAGTATTGCAAAAGAATGACTTTATGACAAATATGAGGCCGATTCCCACTGTTTATTTCTCGTCAAGTCGAAAGTAAGAGCTGAATGCCGCGCTCTGATAGGCTGTGATTGGGTGGTCCAGCCCATTTTCATGTTGCCATCTTAAGAAAGCTCTTCTAAGACTGTGCACGGACCTAAAATTAATACACGTGGTTATTAATGATGTGCCAAAGGGCTTGTGAGAGCTAGGAACTACAGTAGACAGATATAAAAAGCTTCTTCCTACTTTTCACTTTCACTTACTTCCTACTATTCAACACGTTAAGAGCCAAACTTCAAATGGTTTCTCTGTTTTTATTATTAAAGCTATACACTGAAATAATTACAAGACAAAAGTACATTCAACTTTGTGTGTTGAATATTGTACTTGTGAAAGGCCATGTTTCTGCTCTGAGTTATCCTGCCACCGTCCAAGACACTGATTAAAAAAGAAAATCTATACATCTCGACTGCATTGATGTTGAAAGAAATAGATTTTTGATAGGCCTTTATGTATTCAAAGGTTCTCCTTGTCCACGTGTTCAGTGTGTAGTCCACTGTGGTGTCCTCAGGGCGCTGTCCTCCAGGGCCCTGCAATTCTGTGATAAGATTCGGCGATACCATCTGGCCATGAGCTCAAGAGTTAAAGGTAAAATTCCTGCCAGGTAGGGAGAAAAAAAACTGATAAGAATCACAGAGAATATTTGAGAAAATTAAATCTGCTCTTTCAAGCTGTTCTTTTAATAATATCTGATATCTGTGATTTAATAAATGAGTCCCGCAGCTCTGACTGGAACCATGAAGCTTGTGCGGGTATTTCTCACATAAAGTGCAATGACAGTTTAAGAGGTTTAAACCTGTTAAATTTGTCACTCAGGTTAAGTTTCCTGGATTGAAACAGATTTTGTATTGCTCTGTAAGGCCTACAATACAAGAAATGTCAAGAAAAAAGCCTTAGATTATACATAGAGCAAGGCAAGTGAGATTTATGATAAGATGGTATAATTTCCAATAATTGTCACAGGCCCAGTGAAGTGGCTTTAATTACACTGTCAAACAATGGAAAAGGCTCTGGATGGGAGTTGGAACAGGGCTCCATGCAGCAGCCTCAGTGTCTTAACCTTACCTCTCCGCTCTCAAACGCATTAGCCAAGTCTCCAAATTAGTTCTCAGACTTCGCCGGCACAACTTTCTCATTTATTTTTCTGCCACACGACCAGAAGTAGCTTATCTCCTCCACGTGGGAATGGCCGAAGATTGATTGCCGCGGCCTAGATTTTCAAGGACTCACCAGGAGGATGTGCAGGTACAGCCGGCTGACCCCCCTCAAGCCGTTGATTAATACGCCGCGCTGTGGCCAGACCGACGCACCCTTCTGGCATTTGGAAAGCACAAAAAAATAGCGCTCCACTTGAGTTCTTACGAAATAATACAAACCTGATTAAACCTTCCTCAAACCCCACTTCAATACTTTGAATGAAAGTAGCGGTGTTATGCACAATAACTTTCCTTTTTTGAGTTTTCTGCCTCATTTTAAAGTTTTGGGACAATTGTTCATGTTCAAGTTCAACTGTTGCTAGTCGGAACTGAAAGCATTTCGTCTTGTGTTGCCTGGTTGTCGAGTGGTCGAGAGTTCAAGTCCCGGCTCAGACAATATGCTGCATATCCTCCCTTCTCTCATCCCCGTTTCATGCTTAACTGTCCTGTCTAATAAAGCCCAAAAGAATCCTTTGAAAAAAAAATAAAGAAAACATTTCATTTTACCCTCAAACATGAAAGAGCAAGGACATTTCACTCTTTATTTAATAGTACTAATGTATTTTTTTATGAATGACTACAATCCAGATCAACAATACACACTTCAGGGTTTAACTTAAAACAGCACTTCTCCTCCTCTCAGCTTTTAACAGAAACAACAGAAGCCCGATTTACCCGTCTTACATCTGTAGAGCTTTTTCAATAAGCGGCCAAAATGTTGCCCAGAGGCTGGCCGGCTACCGCAGCGAAACAGGGCTTACCAGTCGACAAGAACAATAAAAGAAGGCAGATTGTGTAAACGCGTCCATGTTTTTTTCACAGATTCCTCCAGGGTTGGTTTGAGCTGGAGCCGTAGTTCCTGTGGATAAAGGGGCCCATATCTATTGTCCTTAAATATGATGGTGAACAGAAGTGCGCCCGGGAACATGTGGACGGAGAAGGAGGGAAATCCTTTTCATCTGTTTATGGTCAGGCCATGTTTCACCCTCGGCCAGGACGTGGATCAGCTCAGCTTTGTTTGCCATTTCCTTTATTTGATTTTGGCTTCCTCGCTACACCACTGGAGGGTCAGACATGTGGTTTGAGCTCCGACGCTGCAGAGGAGGTCCGCCTGGTTCAGATCTGGCGAGATGGACAGGGGCCCAATGGGTCATGGCATTTAACAACTGAACTAAAAATACACAAAGCAATACAAATGTTTTGATGTGCGGTTTAAAGCAGAACTAAGTCAATGTTTTATGTTATTAAATCTCTTTCTAAGTCCCTGTGATGGTTAAATATGCATGTTCAAACAACTCAAAGCATATATATTTTATTTGTAACAGTCATGTGCTGCAGTTGTCTTACCTTTATTGTATTTACACCTTCTGTGAATCCAAACATATGCATTTATTTTTGGCTAAAAGCTGTAATAATCCAGTCTAAAAACCATTTATGTGATGTAATGTGCTCATTTCACATTCAGGACTGGTTTATTTATCGTTGTTACATTAGTAAAGTCTTTTGTATTTACTCTGATGGGGGTCAGGAGGTCAGATTGGGTAGAAAGAGCTTTTAAATGTTTAGTATAGCTTAAAAAATTGAATGTACCTCTTTCTTCGTGACAATAATGAGTCAGTACTTTTCTATACTCCTTCTTTCTTTTAAACTGGAAAAAGTTAGGATGGGAAACCAGATTTTGCAAAAGATCTAACGTGTGATCAAGTGAGCTGCAATAATAGACTCCCTGTGAGGACAGTTTCACCAAGTGTACTTTGTCAGCGTCACAAAATACTGCCAACTGACACTATTCAGCAGTTTTTCACGCAGGCTCAAACATAGGTGCCATCTTTCGTAAAAATCGACAGTAAACTTTCTATTTGTATATTTTTTTTCTCACCACAGCGCACACAGCAATTATCACCTCATTTTCACCTTCATAACCCTCTCTGAAATCATCTGCAAGGAGACAAGCGGCAGAGAAAACCGGATGGCGCGGCCCGGGCCACAACCCTGCAAAATGAGTATAAAGGAGCTACTCTGTTATGCAGTGTAATAGAAATGCATGAAACAAATCGCTATAGGAAGCGCAGGTCTCTTGGGGCGGCGTACCAACTGGAAGGGGTCAGGAAATCACTTGTGTGGGCATATGCGGACACAAGCTGGGTATGTAAAGCATAGCAGACCTCTCTCCCGGTTTACAAATGCACCGCGCCGGAGACAGATTGGTTTTGTGGCCGGGATGAAGCTGCGTACACAGGCGGCGGTGGAGGGACCCGAGCGTCATCCATCGCTGGCTTGCAGGTGATCCATCAGCACCAAACCGGGACCGCCAAAAGGGCAAGGCGAGGAGAGGAGAAAAGGGGGGGCGGAGAGTCAGGACTGTCCGCCAGATGTTAAATGCCATTTCTGGGATGGATCATCTGCAGAGGGCGTGGATTTGGAAAGCTCTCGATGGTCGTGAGGGAGTGGGTGGGGTGTATGGAAATGAACGTACTTATTTAGACGTAAAAGTAATGTCGGGTACAAGCTTTTCCATCGTGAATTTACAATGCGTGTAGTTGTAGAGTAAATTGAAGTATAGATAGAGACAGGAACCCAAGGACATTGCGATAGTATGAGCATTTCAGTCCAGTCCAGTCCAGTTCAGTCTGGCTATGCTTTTGTTCTAGGTCGTAGTGAAACAAGGTCAAATGAAAGACAAGAGACTAGCTTTCGCCCAAATCTTGCAACAATCTTTATTATTTAGTTAAAGGTGCACTGTGTAACCTTTCTGAAAGAGTTTGCCACCTGCTTGTCTCCATGGAAACTTTGCTTTGCATGGAATGTTCCCCATTGTAGCGTTAAATGTAAATTCCCCCATGGAGACAAGCAAGTAACGGCACCAAGCTAAGTTACAGGTCAGATCTGTGGAGGGGTGAGCCTGCTCAGAGTAACAATGTACTTTTAACAGAAATTGAACAAATACAAGTTAGGAAGTTTATTACCAATTTGTGCAACTTTCCAACAGCGACCACTTCTTTGGTCTAACTTTCTAACTTTGGTCTAAGAGGAATGTACCCAATTCATGTTTGTACTAGTGATGATTTCATGTGTGCCTGCTGGAGTTCTTGCAATTATGAAAATAAAATAAAATTATGAATTAGAAATGATTGTAAAAAGCAATCCAACTTAAATTTAAAGACCCAAAAAACAATTACATTTTTCCCCAAGCAAAATTATTTTCTAAATAGGTTCACATTCTAGAATTTTGATGATGTCTTTATCTCAGATGGACGGCAGGGGCCTGTAACGATGGGAAACAGTTTTTGAACTAAATATACAAAATAGAAATAAACAGACATTGAACCTTATCATTATTTGTTTGGAATTGGCTCAATCTCATAAAAGTAAAAGTCCATTAAACTGACAACAATAACATTTTATAGATGAATAATGCATGGCACCACGGAGGCTACTGTGAAAAATAATCATTTCACTTGTGTTTATTGATACTGATTTCAGTTCTAACAGATAAATTAACCATAAACTAGGTCAACAAATCTGCAATCTGACAGTGAAATTCTAAATTCTACCTGAGAATTCTAATTCAAAAATGATCTTTTTTAAATAGTGTTTCCCTTCGTATAATGGATAGGTGGACAGTACATTACACACAAGAATTCACACATGGAAAACACATTGTGAATTTGGAACAGTCTCAATCCTCAATCCTTGAGGTTATCGCTCTGAATTGATAGTCCCTTCCTGTACGGAGCGGCCCCTGCATCCAGGCTCCCAGCCCGGTCACACAGGGTTAAAACAATATCCTCTCTGATAACTGTGGGCTGAGCAGGCCTGAGATTTGCCGTGGTGATTATGTAGTCAGACACGGACCCTCTCGGCTGCGTGATGCTACTGCTGATGGCCCGAGAGCAGCGCCGCCGAAATGACAGTTTGGTATTCACGTATAGGCCGCACCCCCCCCCCACTGTCAGAGCAACCATGACACGGGCACGCCGCGCACAGACACACATGGACGATCCTGCCAGACTGTTTGCCCTATAAGCCCCGGCGCCAGAGTGTGCCGGAAATTGTAATGCGGGCTTCGAAATGGACCCGGGTGCGTGAGGTCGTCGTATCAGAACGCGCCGCTCCCCGACAAGAGCATTTGTCAAACATCCTTTTGCAACTCCAGCTACGTCGCCTTTGCATGAGAAAGGCGGGAGGTTGGAGGTGATAAAAACAGTCTAACGTGGGAGCGTGCTGATTCAACAGTGAGACTCGTTTTTTGTTTTTTTTCCTCTCTCGAGCTTGATGAAGCAATTATCAAAGTGCGCCATCACATTTTGCCGCAGGGCCCAAGCTGTAGGCCGCCAATGTAATATTCCACAGAACATTAGAGGCATTTGTGTCATCATGTAGTGGGCAGAAAGCTGATGATACAGAACAGTGACAGCGCCAAAGCCACAGATGCTTCCAGTACTAAACAAGGTAGAGATCATTTCAGGGAAGACTTATCCAAAAATGTACATTAAAGCGCTTTTAACCCACTCAAAGCTGCATTTAAAGTGATTCATGCATGTTTGAGTAATCTTTATTCCCTCTTAATTTCCCGATGCCCCTCTCAAGCCCACTGCGAGGTGCTCTCTTTCTCCGGTGTTGTTTTTTAATTGGTGCTACACAAAGGATTTAGCAGTTTTACTTAGTCATTTTGGCACAAATGCTATCGTGAACTGCTGCTCTCCATAGGTGGGGTCACCGACGTGGTCCGGCATCGTGGAACGTGATGACTTTACGCTGATGTATCTTCAAACAGCAGACAGAAATTAGGTTTTTGGATCTACAGTATTTTGCTGTTTAAAATGCCCAAAATATATTTAAAAATGCACTAATTATACAGCAGGCAAAAGCATAATGTGTCTTCATTAAACCAGTTGCATAAAATGAGGAAGGTAAACCTATATCTCACAGCATTGAGGATATATGTTACAGTTAATGGTGTCTCTACATTGCAAAGTCTGCTTAATAGATTAGGCCCATCAGGAGAAAGGCCTTTGAAGTACTTATTTTGGCTACAACAGTGCCAGAGAGCAGATGGCAAAGAATGATATATACAGTAAATATTGACAGGAGCATTGGCTTTGCTTGGCTCCCAGTGGATCGTGCCAAATGCTCCCCAGTTCAGAAAAGTATGTGAAGTCTGAATAAAGACAAAGACGAAAGGAAAATTGAAGGCAGCGTAAACACACAGGACTTTTGTTTTCTGTCCCAATTAGTCTATGTTTAATGACAAATAAGGCACTAATTTACTAGATGGCATAGGAACAAGTTGTACAATGGATTTACGTCGATGTGATTGAAGGATGTGCTGTGTTTCCTACTTGAACATTACGACTGCCGACCTCAGAAACAATATGGCTAACGCTAAACAGTAGGTTAAAAAAGGCAAATGTTAAGTCAATGTTGAATTTAACTTAAAACAAATCTTTTGCTAATTTATGTAGTGTTTTCATTATTTCTATTGTATTATAAGACTTTTTAAAAACATCATCAACCAAATAAAGGTTGAAATATGGTGACTGAAGGTCTCTAGAGGACAATCAAAATGTATTATTGGTGAAAAATTGGTTAAAATAATTGTATTAAAAAATTAGAACAAATTCTGTTGTATCATCTGGACTCTGCTTTTTGAAAAACAGAGTCCAGATAATACAACGGAATGTTTCTATAATGGAACTTTCCTGGACGAATGAGGGATTACACCTACTTGAATGTTATAAAAAGGTATTTTTATGCGTTAATGTCTGTACAGTCCAGATAATGATTATTTATAGTTGACTAGTCACAATTAGTCGTTGAGCCTTAGTTGTAATATTTCATTTCCGTTTAACTTCTGAACACTGACAATTACCATTTCAAGCTGATTTTTTTCAATTCTGCTTGATTTTTGTAAAAAGGTTGTCTGGAACACACCATTAGTGCTGAGCTACTGAAGCTATTGAAGGAGGGGAAACTGAAGTAACTGGAAGAAACCAACCCGGACACAAGAGGAATATGCAAACTCCACTAAGAAAGGCCACTTCTAATACAGGAACCAAACCAGGACCATTTGGTGGTAAAGTGAAAACACAAACCACTATCCAAATGATCTCTCTATCATTAAATACTTCTATCGTTTGAATGTATTGTTGACTATTGTTTCCCCAGCTTCCCAAACTTCTATCAAAATGTGGATAGTAATAGGCTGTCACTGCAGGGCACATGAAAGATGGGATGACGCGCAGTGACTATGAATCGGCCCGTGTGCATTCACCTTCATGTGGGTTGTGGGTCGATGGGGGACAGAGGAGCAGGGTCTGAATTGGAACCTGAAAAGCTCCGGTCTGACCTAAGGAAGCGCTCAATAATAGGTCCTCGCCCGGTGCCACTTTGCCTGTATTCACAAAGGTTCCACGCCATTTCAATCCGAACACTCAAGAAAACTAATATCCGAGCAGCCTGCACATCAATTGCACTCGCGCTCAGTGGCAATTTTAAATCGATTGCCACGCACAAATCCCACTTCCCCCTGTGAAATTTAGCCAATTTCCAACACAACACAGACACTGCAACTCCACGCTGGACGAACTTTGCAAAAGAACAAAAAGTATTAGTTGAGATTAACCAAAGTACTTCCTACCAGTGAGTCAACGGTTCAAGTTCAAATAGTGTAAAATGTCCTTGTGTGGTGCTTTAGATCTTCACAACAGAAGCAGACCATGGAAATTGTACTAAATTGGTAGAATTGGTTGAGAGTCCAGCTTTAGGCATCAGTAACAGCCCAACATGCACAAAACATCAAGTTTAGACATTAATTTTAGAGAAGACTAGAGAATGCAAACGTGAAGAATACAGTATCAGTAATGTTTTTAAATGGTTTTGCATTATTAAAACAAAATGCACATACATAATATTCAAGAAGTGTGTACATTTACCTCAATGCAACAGTATATTTGTGTTATACTATTTACATATTCACTTCAGCTTTATACAACCGTAATAACTACAATCTTAAAGAAACTAAACATTTCTTGAATTATGAGTATGTATTTATTTTGATTTTAGTACATTTTGACTCAAGTCAAGAAAAAGGCTATTGGAGTTTTGTTCCTGTAAAGCAGGAGAGCCCAAAGCGAGGCTGCAGGACAAACTTGGCCCTGGGGTTTTATTTGGCCAAGATGGGTCTGCATTTGTATTCAATGTTGTAAGAAAAAGAGATGAAAGGGAGCTCAAAACAGTCTATCCTCAAAATTGAAGACAAGTTTATCATAAATATCGTTGTACTTCTTACATATAAAGCAGGTGTACCCAAACTTTTTTCCTTTGAGGGCCTAAATTAATAAATGCCATTTCAAAATGTTATTTGCAAGGAGCCGATTATTAGATTGTCTTTTATTCATATGTTTTTAGGGGAATAGACTTTATGTGGTCTCCTTTACAACTACTGACAGTCTTTTCAGCACTAAATGCAATAAAATAGATATTCCTACCTTTTTGAGAGCCAAATTAGACATCCTGGAAGGCCAGCTTTGGCCCCAGGTACCACTTTGGGCCTCCCTGATGTAAAGCATTATTAGGTTTTGTCAGGCCGCCAGTGCGTATTTGTTTAGCCCACAGACTAACAAATGATCTTACAATTGAAAGTAAAAGAAAAAAAGATGACCATATTTGAAATATTTTAGCAAGTAACCATTGAAATCTACTCAATTTTTGTCCAATTCAATCAAAATTAAAACTAAATTCTGAATTTATTTCCGATTTACAATTGATGTTCTTTTACTGTAGATTCTCTCTCCTCTTTTGCACCATCCAACTTCTCTGAACAAAGCGCTCGTCTGTCACGCGAGTGGAGTGAGTGGCAATCCTGGTTTGAGGCCTCGTCCCTGTTCAGAGATAGATCCTGGATGTTGTTCTCATCTGAGCAGCCACTGATAACCCCCAGGAGGCAGCGCGGAGCGGCGTCAAATCAAGTGTCTTTACAGAAACTTTAGGAACACATCTTTTCGCTCCATCTCCGCTCCCATTCTCCCTTCAAGGTTCTTTATATTTTTGTCTTGAAGAGCCAGAGGGCCACACTACCTCTGATTCAACTCCTCCATCCATGACACAAGCAATTAGATTAGCTGGGTTTGTGTGCGCGAGTGGGTGTGCGCTTTGTGTTGTTAAGCTGAGAGTAGGCGGAGCAGCTGATTATTTTAAGAAAGAACACGCTCCATGACGACCGAACATATTATTTAAAAGTTTGGTTTGATGTATTTTTGGTCTCGTTTCTCTCCTTCGTTTTTCAAAAAAGTGTATTTTTTGGCTTTCACTCTGCTTATGGATTTTGACTCATTGTGAGATTGAAATACATGTGTTATAACTGTTTAAAAAGGTCAAATGTGAAGGATTCCAACATTTTACCTGAAGATAACGTAATTCATTGCCTCCATGGTTTCGTGCCAAACATTGTCCAAACAGGCTGCGACATTTCTGACAAACTAAACGAAGCCATTGTTGTTTTTTGCTAACTTTGGTGAATACTTGAACAGCCTGAGTAAATCTCCAGCCATCACCACTTGTACTTAGCGCACCGGAGAATCAAGAGCGCTGCATTTCCGGGCTTTTCAACACAACCTATAGAGATCTCATTAAGATGATTCACATTCCAAGAGGGCTTCCGTTCTGCCAACCTCCATAAATACTGTGCCTCCCCTCTCACGACTACTACCACTGCCTCCACCACGCAGGCAGGTTAAATGTGAGTGGAAATTAGCACTCGAAAATGCATGCGTAAAATCTCTGAATTATATCCCATCGAGTTAAATCGCTACTTTGAACTTTGTCGGCCGCAAACACCAAACTGTTATAGTGGAATTGTCGCAGTTGTAAAGGCGGAATGGCAAAGACGCCGCCGCATAGCTTCAAAAACAAGGATAGTTTCCAGTTTTTCAATCACAGTCGAAAGCATCTTGACAGACGGAACATGATAATAAAAAATGAATTTGATGTTTGATTATAGAACAACTTCTAATCAATGTGTTTATTTGAGACTTGAAGGAGAGCATTTGTGTTTTCCCTGGGGCTTTTCTGGCACACTGCTGTCTTCTCCTTGGTACGTTACCAAAGCAAACTGATCAGAGGAGGAACTGCCAGAATGTATTACCCGTATGTGTCTATCTACAAACAGCCTTCTGAGTCGTGACCGGACATTTATACTATCTTTAAGTAAATCCAGTAAGTGGGCAGATACAGTCACTTTTTATACTGTGCAGCAGCCATTCCCAAAGGGTCTCGGCTATATTTTCCACATAAGATGGATCCGTGAGAAACTAGGAACACTTCCAGGGCAATTAACAATTTCAAACCAAAATATCAGAATCTGAATAATTTTGTAAGTTTCATTGCCATTGTCAATGAGCAAAATTCACGAACTAAGAACATTCTTTGCCTGTAAATAAGGTACAATATTGAATAATAATAGACACGACAGTACTAGATTGGCTCTAGATATCTCTTGAATGGGAAAAAGTAATTAAAACAGGAAGCTGAAAACCATGAATATATGAAATACAAATATACCGTATTTTCCGGACTATTCCGGAGTATAAGTTGCACCAGCCAAAAAATGTATAATAGAGAAGAAAAAAACATGTATAAGTTGCACTGGAGTATGAAATGTGTGTGAAAATAACAAATAATATAAGTTGCTCCAGAGTATAAGAGTATAAGTATAAATATAAGTAAAAGTCGCACCCCGGCCAAAATTAAAAAAGGTGCGACTTATAGTCCGGAAAATACGGTAATGAATATGTGGACCTTTTGCAAATTGAAATCAGTTAATTTTAACACAAAGCTGATGTTTCAGTCTCTCAGTTTTCTTGCTCAGGCCACAAAATCTGTTTATAGGCCAAGAAATAGAATTCATGTCATCTGTGTTTGACCCATTCTTTCAAGCAGTTGGGGAAACCTGTCAGGGGCCCTCTTCTTCTGGAATGTATGCCGTAGTTCCAGTTCAGGAGTACCTAGCTGGAGTATTAGTTTTCTGTGCCTGGTTTAAGCTGATGGAGGAAACTGCACAGCAGACGCAGAGTGAACGCACAAACTTCCCTCAAAGATGTGGCACGCTCCTGGAACATAATATGTTCCAGGAGCGTGCCACATCTTTGAGATATATTATATCTGTGTAAACCCTGAGGCCATGTTTGCACTTGAGACATTTAAAGACATCACTTGAATAAATATTTCATGATAAAGTTTCAATCATACTTATCCATACTTTTCACCTCTGTCCTCATCCTTTTTTGAAAAAAGACACAAACAGAATTTCAAACAGAAAATCTATACACCGGCCTCCGGAAAGGTGTTGAAATAATGACACTCAAATTGATTTAGTATTTTAGGACATTTTCTGAATAGGCAAGTGAAGTCAGGACTAATCGCGCCATTTCTCACTCCCAGACATGGAGGTCCACTACTTTTTTCTTTCACTTATATTCACTTTAACCTGACAGGCAGCCGAAATTACCCATGTACCTTTGATACCTCACCTGCTTGGACCCCGTTTGGCCCCAGTGTACAGCATTCTTCATTAGTGAGCCTTGTGAATGCAAATGCAAGACCTGGCTGGGAGGCAGGACTTGTGGAGGACAAGGTAAATTGAGGTGAGAAAGCGAAAGGCGTGCCATTGTTCCAAGTGTCCTCTTTATGACGAGGAAATTTATGCAAGGAAATGAACGAAACCGGCACATTATGACGAACTAACAACCATGCCTATCGCTATTAAAGTGTTTAAAAAGGAAATTAAAGTTGGCCTTTGTCAGCAGTTAGGGCATGCTTCTTCTATCCCTCCTGTTCTCCTTGAGATAAAGAAATTGGCAAAGTCACGTCATCTTTTTTTTAAAGGCAATCTTTATTAACCAAATCATAGCCTTGCTGGTAATTGCTCTCTCAATGTCGCGCAATGACCAGGGATTAACGCTGGACATGAGGGGAGTTAGACGCTCAATGTCGTTGTGGCTTCCCATCACCTCTTAGATTAGTCTAATAATGTTGATTCGCTAGATTATGTTTGCTGGTTAACTTTGTGGCTTGTTTGGTGTGATCAAAAGCGGATTGACTGAGTGCAAATTTGTTTATCCGCGAACACCGACTCTGCAACACAAAGCTATTTCAGATTCCTGTTTACCAGCGATTGAAATGAGCTGGACTTCTTTATAATTAGAGGCCCGGCAAACGTAACCCCGCCTCATCTTTCTGGCTGAACTAAGGCCCCACCATTAATTGACTCCGTCCTTGGAGTTGTCATGGAAGAAATGTGTTTTCCGAGGACTCTGGCGGGCGCGGATGGGCTCACAACACTCTCGGCTTGCACAAATATTGGGTCTTTAGTGGCGACATGTGCTGCACTCCTGCGGGGCTCTGATGTTCCATTTCTCCGTCTCCCTCGCGGCCGCCCGACTCGTTAATCTGTTTCAAAGCCCGCAAGATTGAACACCTTATTACAAAACTTACCTTTGCTGTTTTTTCTTTTTCACTTTACTCAACACATATTGGCAGAGACAGTTTTCTCTGTTCGTAGCATGAGCGCAGTAGTTCAGGGTTGACGAGCTGCGTAGCCAAGAGTATTTTATGATGATTATTTTTACCTTGGCATTTCTGCAACTTAAAACAAACTGGTTGACATGAAATATGTCCACACAACACAACATCAGAGGGCACCTAGACTGCATCTGCTAGCACAATAAGAAAAAACATAGTCAAGTTGCTAAATTGGGCAGTGGAGGTAAAAAAATATGTATCAGTGACAAGAAAACAGCATGTCTGGTAAAGAAGTTCATAGACTTTAAAAACACGGAGTAGCTTCATGAATGACATGCTCGTCTTTGTACACTGCTTTTCAGTTAGTTCTCACCAAGTTCTTGACAAGTTAGTTCTCACAAAGTTCTTCTAATTGCTCCTCGGGGACGAGTAAAGTGATTGAATTGAAGAGAAGTCATCTTAACATTATTTCAATACAATTACAATAACCTAAATAAAACTTTGACAAGTATCTCTTTTAATCCCAGTCAAGCTTTACGTTGTATCAAAAACCCATTTCATTTCATGCCACTTTCTTCAACCAAATCCCTTTTTTAATTAACTGTTCCACTATTTTTGTATGCTGCCCTCAGCTGGTGACTCTATTACAGCTTCCATCAGAGTGTCAACACAATCCGAAATGCACTTTTGAAACGTTAGAACACATGCAAATGAGGGAGATTTTTCATTAGCTGGGCTGAAGTGTTTCAAACGATAACACCAACATAAAACGCTGCAATTTTTATGCTCGTCATTATATCCCATCTCCTGCATAAGCATTTATCAATTATTTCCTCGCCGACAGCAAACTTAAGTGTTTCGCTGAGTGCCGGAGCCACTGCAGACTGTATGGCAATTTAGACCTTTTCAGAGTTAACGGGTCATAATGCTGAGTTTAAATTGGAAATGTACATCTCGTATGTGCAGAGAGCTGTTGGCGCACAGTAGACATGCCAGAGATGATGTATGAAGGGCACCAGAGCTGGAGGAGTACCAAGAGGGCTGAAGCAAATGGGTGTACCGTTGCCCAGGGCGACACTTAGACGTACTGTACCAAGACTGGCTTCTGCATGCAATTCCCCAGCAAGGTGTAATGGTTCTGTCAGGGAATGTGGGGCTCTGAACTCATAAGGGAATTGTCAGAACGAAAGAAGTGGGATAAGATAATGCTATTTTTATATCAAGTTGGTTGAATATGTGGAAACGTGCTTTAGAGGAAGATGTTGGTGGTAGAATGGGTTAACGCTGGAGAAGAGTCAGATGGTGGGCAGGGTCAGAAGATCACTCAATAGTTATGGTGAATGATGAACTTTAGATTCATTTAGAACAACCAGCTGCTTCTTACAAATCTGAAGTCTGAATGCGATTTGACTGGAACATCAATGGAACAACTTTTGGCAAATCCAAAATAACAATAATTAAAACAAAAAATAATTTCACCTTAGTTTATCTGTGTTGATGTAAAAGGCATTGGACTTGTGCAAAAATGACAATGATTTATTAAAAGATACTGTACTCTAAGTTTTATTGCTTTGTTATTAGAACATTTTTGACTGAATGATATCGGCGATTATGTTTTAAAATGCATTTTGTTGGACGAGAACCATGAGAGAGCAGCATCCAATCAGAAATCCTGTTGCTGAGACCCATTTGTTGCTGTTGCTTTTAATGGCAGTTGGCAGCCGTAAGGTGCATTTACCGCCACCTACTGTAGTCGTGCGTCTTCTGTAGTTGTTCATCTTCTGTAGTCGTGCGTCTTCTGTAGTCGTGCGTCTTCTGTAGTCGTGCGTCTTCTGTAGTCGTGCGTCTTCTGTAGTCGTACGTCTTCTGTAGTCGTACGTCTTCTGTAGTCGTACGTCTTCTGCAGTCGTACGTCTTCTGCAGTTGTACGTCTTCTGCAGTTGTACGTCTTCTGCAGTTGTACGTCTTCTGTAGTTGTACGTCTTCTGTAGTTGTACGTCTTCTCTAGTTGTACGTCTTCTGCAGTTGTACGTCTTCTGCAGTTGTACGTCTTCTGCAGTTGTACGTCTTCTGCAGTTGTACGTCTTCTCTAGTTGTACGTCTTCTGTAGTTGTACGTCTTCTCTAGTTGTACGTCTTCTGTAGTTGTACGTCTTCTCTAGTTGTACGTCTTCTCTAGTTGTACGTCTTCTGTAGTTGTACGTCTTCTGCAGTTGTACGTCTTCTGCAGTTGTACGTCTTCTCTAGTTGTACGTCTTCTGTAGTTGTACGTCTTCTGTAGTTGTACGTCTTCTGTAGTTGTACGTCTTCTGTAGTTGTACGTCTTCTGTAGTTGTACGTCTTCTGTAGTTGTACGTCTTCTGTAGTTGTACGTCTTCTGTAGTTGTACGTCTTCTGTAGTTGTACGCTATAGCGTAAAAAAAAAAGATAAAAAGGGGGGAAGAGAGAGAGAGAAAGAAAGAGGAAAAAGAGAGAAAGAGCAAGATAAATGGAGAGAGAAGGAGAGAGAGATAGAGAGTGGAAAAGAGCGAGAAAGAGAAAGGGATAAAAAGGTGATAAGTTCCTGTGACGATATCCTTGACAGGACAGAACGAGCATTTAATCCTGAAACATCTTCTTCACTCATGATTCAGTCTCTTTAACCTTCAGTCAAGTCAAAATATATCTGCAATTCGACTCTTTTGAAGGTTGTGACTTCGCTTTGTGAACACCACAGCTTCAAACTGACCTACTTTCAGACATGAGTGATGATCGCAACAGCAAAACACCACCAATCACTGCACCGTTCACTTGTACCTCTGTTGGATTTAGCTTTGAACAATAAGCCAGTGTGAAATGTGTTTGTTAAGTTCTTTGTTGCTCCTAAACTTTTGTTACTCGCCGTTTAAAAATGCTGCCAGTAGTAATCATAGTTTATCACCGATTACTCAAAGTTTTGGGTGTAATTAGTCATTTTATCGAGACGGTGATACAATAAAAAATGCCTTAGTTACACTTAAGAATAATGTGTTTATTTCTTAACTTCTCCTGAAATTTTCTGACGATAAAAAGCAGATGGGGCTTGTAGCCTGTAACAACATTTTTATTTTTTCCGAAATCTGCAAGGAAAGGCAAAGCGTGTAGAACTAATGAGAAACAGTGAACACAATCAAGGGTGGGGGCTTTAATGGCTGCTAAACGGTGTCCAAAATACAAGGAATACATTTGTTTTCAAGGGCTATTGGCAGGTGCGCCTTGTTATAAATGTCTCAGCAGAATAGTGTGCAACACAGGAATTAGGTCCCTCTATTTAAGACTTGCTGCCTTTGCATTAAGCTTACACCCACAGATTTATGGGGGTTGTTGTGTGTGAGCTTTGTGCGCACCCTGAGCACCGTTTCCCTGTGAACTCAGCAGGAGTCTTGGAGTGAACCGAACCTCATCAGTTGTACCTGGGTGCTCCAAGCTCACCTGCTGCGAGCACCGGTACCTCCAAAGTGTCAATGTTTTTTTTGCCAAGTATAGCTCAGACAATTTTTTAGTTTAGAAGACGCAACAAAGATATAAATTCGACGCGCAACAAGCACACAAGCAGTGCAAAAGACAGATCAAGATGAGATGGTTTATTGTCCAATCGACCCTCTCACTTTTTAACAAAATGCCTGCATTCTAAAGGCTGCTTTTGTTCCATACATTGGCTCTAGATAAATAAATATACTTTTTTAATTGTGAAGGACAGTCTGATTAATCTGCAGTCGCCTTTGTGTCTCAGTCAAAGGTCTCAGTGCAGCTTAGCAGGGGGATTTCGTCAGGTGGAGTCAGCAGAATGTGTGTCAGAACAGTTTGAGAAGAGTAACAGCCCTCGGGACAAAAGACTCCTCTGTTTTATTGTGTAGCACTGGTACAAAGGCATTTCAGAGGTCGATAGACTGCTTCAATGCATTTTCAAAGGGAGAGTTAGCGTTTTCCTACAAATATCGTTAACTATAAAACGTTAGGGCTGTTTTGGCACATGACAAGCAATCAGTCACATGTAAGTAACGGCAGAGCATTACTGTGTGCAGCGGAGTTTTGCTTAGTTTATTTGATGTAGTGATTACTGCCAAACTGAGCATTAATGCCAACAACCACATAATAAACATTTCTTAAGCTTATGCTGGACAAGTCGCCTCAAAGACATGGCGGACAACAAATATTTGTTTTGTGCCACAAATCCTACATTCATAAGTGAAAATAGAGCTAGAAGTTTGATACTGAATGTTTGATATGAACGGGATTGAACATATCAGAACTAGAGTGTCCAACTGTTCTAAACGTGTTACTCCATTTGTGCATCATTTCAATTTCAGTCATTTCTCTGGCCTTTGAGCATTTTTCTCACTAAGGGATCATCTCAAAATGGGTTGAAGCTGAAAAGACCCCCTCCACCCCAAAAGACGAAAGACTGGCTTCACATAAAATGTTAACGCGTTGATAAAACGATAGAAGCTTGATAGACCCTGCTCACCTTTAATGAACATCCCTGAACATCCTTTGGTATGTTTATCAGTAGAAGTTATGAATTCTCCCATTTTGAGATGATCCCTAAGGGCAGATTCCAAGACAGGATATGCCCTTTTCTGCAAGTAAATTATTAATACCACATTAAAGAAGAATGCTAAAATGAACACAAAAATACTGAAAAGGGCCCAAGGTTGTAACTCTTCCAAGCAGTTCTTGTCTTCATTAACAAATGATCAGTAAGCATGCATTACATTAAACACACAATTGTGCATAATATTACTCAAAGCAAATGTATGATGCAGCGTAAATATGTTATTCAAGTCAAATCAAATTAAGCGCCTCAATGAACAAATCTTCAATCTTTCACAACAAATTTTCATTATTTAATATCTCACTTAACACGCTATTACGTAAGGACATCCTGATAAACTCACCAGCTTATACCCGCGCGGCTGTGTTCTTCGTTGTACTCTTTCTTCAAAGACAGGCAGAGAAAGGCAGTTTCCTTAGACGTCACCTAGTGCTGCGATTATAAAAAAGGCTTTTAGTCTAATTCATTTTCCCACCTCCATAACTACTCGCGCTCAAATTAATGGGCCCCTAAATGTCTATCAGCCGCACACATTTAGCAGTGCTTTACTGTGGCTCAATCACTGCCAGTGCTTTCAGGCTTTATAATTTTGCTGCTTTGCATCAGTTAGAAACAGTTGCTGCAAGCATTAAGTGCATTACAGTTTTCTCCAGACAAGGCAACGAGACACTAAAAAAGAAAGCAAAATTGGCCAGAAGCAGCGGCACTTAACTCTTGTATGATTATGTCTTCAGCTCATTTCCCTGTGTCCATCCTCGGTCATTCCCGTAATATTCTGTCAATCACCACGGCTCTTTTTCCTTTTGGATTTGTGCCACCACAGGTTGTTTGGAGTGCAATGGCCAAGCAAATGGCCATGGTCATTTTAATCATTGTCAAGAACTTTCTTCATCTTTGCAAGAAATAGCCAGCAGGATATATATATTGCACAAAATAAACTAATCTTAGTTATTTCCTCATCAATGGTTTAGTCGGAATTCTTTGAGTTTATAACGCTCAGATGTTTTATTTCTTCTTTTTTTTTCTATTTATAAACAAAAACATAAAAGCTCATGACACATACAAATCAAAATAAGATGTTTTCCATTTTTCAAATGTCAGTTATAATTTTGGTTAAGTCGTCAATTGTCTGCACAGTCTTTTTTTGTAATGGCCTTTTTCGCTGCCGCCAGAAGAATACTCCAAATGTATCATTGACAATTATCATGGCAGGAGTTTTGAGGACTTTATAGTTTTGAAATCATGTGCGATGGCAATGTCAAAAATAATCTGCAGTGCCTTGGTCATTTCAGTCCAATATTATTTTAGCAACAGGACGGTCCCAAAACCTGTGGTCCTGGTGTGCCTCCTGGCTCCCACAGTTTCTCCAGCAATTAGCATTTCCATGTGAATAATGAGCCCTGTACTTGCTTCAGACACCACGCAGAGCTCAACAATGTTTATTTATTCATCACAAATCAAGCACAATATCAAAATCTGCTGCTTGTTACCGGGAATATTGTGGTTTATAACAAAAATGTGAAATGTACCCAAAAAAAGGACTGTATTTAGTCAAACAAATATTTTTTTTTCAGTCGATTACAGCCCTAACATGAAACAATCTATAACTTTAAAGTAAATAAATATTTCAGATCCTATTTCAATTACTTTTTTATTTTAATTTAGTTATTTTTAATCAAACAACATAGAGAACATGACATGAACATGAAACTGGATGGCTTACTTCCGGAAAATACTGATGACTGATTAAATTGTGACACGGCGTATGACAGACTCATTGTTGTATCTGTACGTTCTGTGCCCCGTTTGCATTGTGTGAGGATGTAATTTAGCTTCCATTGACAGTCTGTCAGCGCCGCCTTTGTCTCTTTATCTAGTCATGTGCACACGCAGATCAGGTGCTGCTGGTTTTTGTGCGAATGTCAGGCAATAAGAGTCCAGGTGGAGCGTGCGTGTGTGTGCAGCTGCTGTGCATGGGGTTAAGTGACACGCAATTTGACAGCTACAGATACGACCACGCTTGCACTACACACCGCACCTGCAATTTAAGTAAAAGGTACATTTGTTGTACACAAAAAAGCAGATGTGGTCATGATGTGTCACTTGTTTTGGAGGTAAAGGGAAAACTTGGATTGGCTGGAAAGTACAGAAGGTTTTCTCGCTTTATTTTTGTACGGATCGATACCAGTCTGGTCACCGATTTATTATCCCCGAGTTCGGATGGGTGTGATTGACAGAGGGATTAGCCAATCAGGGACATGAATGGTCTGTCCGTATCGAAAACCAATATGGCTACTTGGTTCTCGGAAACGTACACAACCATGAGAAAAACTTGAAAACTCAGGAGCGTGTCCAATTCAACTGAATTTTTATCACCTTAGGAAAAGAAATATTAGGAAATACTATCTATATAAAGTACAATGCGTTTAATTTGTTTATCCATATTTTGCTTGAGGCTTGAGCCATCATGTTTCACCCGCAAAAAGAAAGTCACAATACAGCCCAGCAAACACAATATTAAAGCCCCATCTGGTCTGCTCAAGCTGTGAGTCAAGGGTCTTAACAACCGCTTAACAACCATGTAGTAAATAACAACGATAAATGATGAATATATCACTTACTAGATCATTACTTGAAAGACAAGGCTCATATTTTACACAGAGGGAACTAGGGCACCCGGGTTGTGTTTCTTAGCTTTTTGGAACACCAAAACAGATTGCTTAGAGGCATAGAGCCCTCTGCCAGGTTGAACCAGGACATA